>NW_012115189.1:4265745-4380509 GCF_000951035.1 Colobus angolensis palliatus
TCTTTTCACATAGTCCCATATTTCTTGGAGGCTTTGTTCATTTCTTTTTACTCTTTTTTCTCTAAACTTGTCTTCTCACTTCATTTCATTCATTTGATTTTCAATCACAGATACCCTTTCTTCCAGTTGATCAAGTCGGTTACTGAAGCTTGTGCATTTGTCATATAGTTCTCGTCTCATGGTTTTCATCTCTATGAGGTCGTTTAAGGACTTCTCTGCATTGGTTATTCTAGTTAGCCATTCGCTGTGCAAAGAAACTAAAAACCTTGAAAAAAGATTTGACAAATGGCTAACTAGAATACTCAATTCTTAATAATTTAAAATTTCCCTTTTGATTTATTCCTTAATGCACAAAGGATTTACACATGCGTTTTTTGGTTTCCAAAGATTTGGGGGAGTTTCTAGATATCTTTTTGTTATTCTTTTCTGATTAAATTCCATTGTGGTCACAGAACAAACTTCCTATGACTTTAATCCTTTTAAATTTATGGAGATGTGTTTTGAGTCCCAGAATATAACCCACTTCGGTAAATACTACATAAGCACTTGAAAAGAACGTATATTCTGTTGTTGGCTGGAGTGTCCTATAAATATCGACTAGGTTAAGCTGTATGAGTGTTGTTCAAGTCTTCTAATATCTTTTCTGATCTTCCGTCTATAGATTCCGTCATGTATTGAGAAGGAGTACTAAAATATCTGGCTACCATTGTAGGCTTGTCTGTCAGTTATTGTAATCCTATCAGTTTCTGCCTCATGCAGTCTGAAATCCTATTAGATGCATACACATTTAGGATTTTAATTTTTTCTTGTAGTAGTTATTCCTTTATCACTATGAAGTCACCTTTTAATTCCTGGAAATATTCTTTGTTCTGAAATCTACTTTGTCTTATATTCACATAGTCACTCCATCTTTTGTTTTGTTTTTTTTTGTTTTTTGTTTTTTTTTTTGTTTTTCTGCCTCAGTCTCCAGAGTAGCATGGATTACAGGTGTGCACCACCATACCCAGCTAATTTTTTTGTATTTTTTATAGAGACAGGGTTTCACGATGTTGGCCAAGCTGGTCTTGAACTCCTGACCTCAAATGATCCATCCGCCTTGGCCTCCCAAAATACTGGGATCACAGGCATGAGCCATCACGCGTGGCCACATTGGATATTTTCTATTGCTAACCCTTCAAGTTCACTAATCTCTTCTTCTGCAAGGTCTAATCTACCATTAATCTTTTCCAGTATAATTTCGATCTCAGACACTGTGGTCCTTATCTCTAAAAGTCCCATTTGGTCTTTTACAAAATATCTTCCATGTCTCTACTTAAGATGTTCAATCTTTCTTCTAACTTTTTGAACATTTGGAATACAGTTATAATAACTATTGCAATGTCCTTGTCTGTTCATTCTAACATCTTCTGGTTCAGTTTTTATTGTTATTTATTTTCATTGTGAGTTATATTTCCTTGCTTCTTTGCATAATTGAACATTTTTGATCGGATGCCAGACATTGTAAAATTTACCTTGTTAAATGCTGGATATTTTTGTGTTCCCATAAATAATCTTGAACTTTGTTCTAAGACACAGTTGAGTTACTTGGAAGTAGTTTGATCCTTTCAGGTTTTGCTTTTGAGATTTGTTAGATAGGAAAATCAGCATTTAGTCTAGGGTTCATTACTCCTTACTACTGAGTACTTCTGAGTACTCTATCCAAGGACCCCTGATATATGTTTTTTCTAGTCTGGCTGGTAGGAATGATGTTATTCCCAGTTCTCTGAGTTCCCTTTGTTTTGGGTGGCTGTCTCCCCACCCTTGGGTAGTTTTCTCACCTGCATCTACTGATTGTTACTCTGCAGAATATTAAAGGGAAACTCTCTGCAGATCTCTGGAGTTCTCTCTCTGCAGCTGTCTCTTCTGTTACCCTGCTTTCTGAACTCTATTATCATCTTTCCAGACTCTTAGCTCTGTCTCTTCAATTTAAGAGTCAGCCAGCTCTTCCTTGGTTCTTCCTTCCTGTGCCATGGCCTAGAAACTCTCAAAGCAGTATGCTTAGCTCAGTTTGTTTTCCTTTCTTGGGCATTACTGTCTTTTGGTTCTGGATGTCCCCTGTCTTAAAAACCATTATTTCATATATTTTATCTGTTTCTATAGTTGTTTTAGGAGAAAGGGTAAATCTAGAACCTATTAATCCATCTTGGCTGAAAGTAAAAGCCATAGGTTTATTTTCTGTGCTACAATTACTCCAAACACTTTACAAACAATAACTTATCACAATGCAAACCACATAGTATCAACTTTGCTCTGCTATATATAATGGTTTGTAATACCCAATTACAAAGATGCCTCGATGAAGAATTACTAATTCTTTGGTATTCCAATAAAAGATAAAATATTTGTGAGGTTATATGGAATCATTTTTTAAATGGAATTAGAATAGCATTCTAAAATGACACAATTCAGTTATAACGACCCTAAGTCACGAGGTAAGATCAAGTTCACCTGGCTTCTGTCAATGACTAGGAAATTGCTGCTAAATTCTTTATTATCTAGTAAGAAGACAAATATTTTCTATTCTGGCTTCTTATTAGTCCTGCATTTCCATGGAATGTTTTCAGGATTTTCTTATCTCCCACATAAGGTCTCAATTCTGGTTTGTTTTCTCCATTCTTAGTTTTCAAATTATTACTATGTCTCCTACCACATTGAGTCTCCTCAATTAATCTATACAAATTATTGAGTTAAAAATCATAATAGGTTTCATGTATAAGGAAACACTCAAAACTTGGTGGAACATTTAATGTTCTAGGTCACGGATGGTGTGTTCAATTCATAAAAAGTAGGAGATTTACAAGGGACGCCTCATTTTGCCAGTTCATTTATGGGTAATACATATTAATGTGCCTACACCAAGATAGAAGCTTGTGATGAAAGACACAAAGCCATAAATCCTTTAATGAAACATGAAATGAAAGAAAATAAAAAGAGAAATGAAAGTGAAGTGCAGTGGCAAGAGGAGTAGACCAGGGATGTTTGGGGCTTTTGGTTTAGCTCCAGCATTGACCAACTTTGTGGATCTGGACAAACTGCCTTTTTGGGGGCCTGCTTCCATGTTTGTAAAATGAAAAGCATGAACTAGAAGACCAATAGTGTTCTTCCACATCTACAACTCCATGAGTCTATAAAAGAAATACACCTGATCGATCACAAAGAGTGGGATACTGTCATTTTAACTGAGAGAAGCTAGCTTTCTTTGACCTTCTAAAGACCATTTATGTGCCCAGTTATATTGTTGTTGATGTTGCATGGCTTAACAAAACTGCCCCTGCAGAGCTGGTTACAGGGAATGGGGTAGACAACAAATATACAAGGAAGCCATAGGCTTTTGGGAGAGGAGAAACTAAGACCCCAACCCCTGCTCTTTCTGGGCTCTAAGATAGTTGAAGTTCTCAAGAGTAGACTCCACATTCTGCTAACAGGACAGGTTTAGAAAAACAAAGATGTAGCAATATAGGCCCGCCAAGTTGATGAAATAGGCTATGACAGTCACATTAACATGGGCATCTGCTTTTTGGGCTAAACTTACTGGAGAGTTTTGGAAAACACTGAAAAAGTATTAGTTTTGTTCATCAAATGGTATAATCTAAAATGTATCACTTTGACGAAGCTGTTGCTAGACTTTAACCTGTCTGAGGATTTTCTTGAATATATTACATTATTTCTGGATAATAATTCTTTATGCCATGTCAGTTATTACTTTCTTCCCCTTGGCCTTTACCTACCCATCCTTGTTGGTTCCTCTTCAAACATAATGGAACATACCTTTCTGCTTTCTTTAAAAATCAGTCAGCCCTTCTCAACCTCCAATTATCATGGGTGCTGCTATGGGTTGAATGTTTGTCTCCTATGAAAATCATGTTGAAACTTAATCTCCAATGTGGCAGTATTAAGACATAGGGCCTTTAAGAGATGATTGGGCCATGAAGGCTCTGCCTTCATGAATAGGTTAATCCACTCATGGATTAATGAATTAATGGGTTATTAAAGGAGTACGTTAGTTATAATGAGAGTGGGTCTGTTATAAAAGTCCATTTGGCCATCTCTTGTGAGCTCCCTCACCATGTGATACCCTGTGCCACCTTGGGATTCTGCAGACAGTCCTCAATAGCAAGAAGTCCCTCACCAGATGCAGCCCCTAGACCTCGAACTTGCCAGCCTCTAGAACTGTAAGAAATAATTTTCTTTATACATTATTCAGTCTCAGGTATTCAGTTAGAGTATCAGAAAACAGGCTAAGACAGGTGCTCTTCTATGAACTCCCTCCAATTTGTCTGCTTTTGACTGGGCAATGCCAAACTGAATTCTGCTTCTCCTGTTTCCACTAGGTGTTCTTTTTTCACTTGCCTTACTAATATTAATTAAACAACATTCCTCTCCGCCCCCCCACTCCTCCATGCAGCAAATACTGAAATCTGCAGCAGGACCCATGGGATCTAAGAATGAAATGGTTTATAGTGAGTAACAGAACCCAGAATAGCATGGAGGAGTATGACAGCCAATCTTTACTCTAAGCATTAGACAACGTGTTAAAGTATGTAGACATTAGCTGAAATCAGATTGTAAGGAAGCTTTCCAAAGGTTCTGATTTGGGTTTTGGCTGGATCTCATTCTTCTTTTTGCAGGCCAAAAAAACCCAGCTGCACATGTACATACACATATACCCCAATCATCTCATCATATGGTTCAGCAGTAAAAGTTAATTACTATTATTTTATCATAGTATATTCATCCCCTTAAGAAGCTACACAGACCACAACTCTTATTACTCGAAGGTATAGTATTAATGAATACAGACTTACTCATTAACTCACTCATTCACTCTTCACTCATTATTGGGTCATATTCAGAAATGAAAATGTCTAATAGTTCTGCAGGTAAAAGTATAAATCAAAAAAGTAAAAAAAAAAAACAAAAAAACAAAAAAAAAAAACACCCAACCAAAAAAACCACAGTGGGATCTGAAAAGCTGCAATTCACAAAAAAGTAGAATGTTAAGATTTTCAGACAACCTGTCATGTCTTGAGTGCTTCAGATGAAAAGAAATGAATATGCCTTGCAGGTAATGAAAAAGACCAAATTATAAACCATTTCACTTGAAATTCAAACTACATTTCTCCCAGAAACAGTGCATTAAGTAAATACTTCTGTGAATCAAACACTAAATTATTTAGTAATTGCTGAGTAAATTTCTGCACTTATAAAACATGCTTTTTAAAAAAAGTTATTTATTGTAAAACTGTAAGGGTTAGTTCTTATAAAAGAAAGTTATCAAGTCTATAGACATTTTAGAGTGCATAGTGCTATAAAAATTACTTAGTTATTACTTTTGGATTGGAAACACTTTCTAATGCATCAAGACTAAAACTTCTTACTTTAAGTGAAAAGCAATCCAATTTCAGTATTTTCTAATGGAAAACTGCAGTGCTTGTCACTTAATATCCCTAATGCCTTAGATAGCTAAAGTAAGGGCCCTGACATGGAGCAGCTAAAACGTTTTGTGTTCCTTATTTACTCAAACACTCCATCTGCCTGCACACTAGTTAGTGCCAAGGGAACTGAAATTTAAGGCTGTTGTTAGGAGGAAGCACTTGCAATTGTATCATCAAATTCTTAATAGCTCTGAATGGTTCTCGTAATTCAGTATAAACTTCCATTTTCCTTGACCTTCTAGGGGAAAGTTCAATTTACTGACAATGGTTTCTACTGCACTGTTGAAAAATATACCAAAAACTTTAAAAAGGAACGATCATAACAAGTCCCATTTTTTTGCTAATTTGTTATTATTGTTGCTTCTTTATTCTTTCAAATAGACCAAAATAAAAAATAACCCAAATTTCCAAAATATCTGGTAATAAAGTAGTAGCAATTACTAGCACTTTTCCTATATTTAAATGTAACCAACATGGGCCAGGCGTTGTGGCTCATGCCTGTAATCCCAGCACTTTGAGAGGCCGAGATGGGCAGATTGCTTGAGGCCAGGAGTTGGAGACCAGCCTGGCCAACATGGTGAAATCCTGTCTCTACCAAAAATATAAAAATTAGCTGGGTGTGTTGGTGCAAGCCTGTAATCCCAGCTACTCAGGAGGCTGAGGCACAAGAATTGCTTAACCTAGGAGGCAAAGGTTGCAGTGAGCCAAGATTGTGCTACTGCACTCCAACTTGGGAGACAGAGTGAGACTCCGTCTCAAAAATAAATGAACAAATGAATGAATGAATGAATGAATGAATGTAACAAAAATGGAGAGTCACAGTCTGATACAGAAACTGAGGTGGAAGAAATACTAGAATGTTGGCAGCCGACTATAGGTATTGGTCCAAAGGTAGTAAAGAATTAAAGATATATAGCCACCAACCTAGAAACAGTAAGAAAGTTTAACAATATCAAGTGCACTGATGGTCAGATCAACTTCTTTGCAAAACAGTTTGGCATTATCTAGTAAAGTTGAAGATATGCATAGATTATGACCGAGTAATTCCATTCCTAGGTTACACCCTAGAGATACTCCTGCATATCTGTAACAAACTCTGTATAAAGAGTGTTCACAGAATTGTTGAGAATAACTCCCAATTGGAAACAACATCATGTCTATCAGTACCAGAATGCATAAATACACTGAGATATATTCATATATTCACATAATGGAATATAACAAAGCAAACTAGAGCCACATGCAGCAATGTGGAGGAGCTGTGCAAACCTAATGCTGAATACTGAGCTACAGAAACAAGACACAGGATAATAACATACAATCTGGTTTCATGTATGTCAAATTCAAAAATGGATAAAACTTAAACATCTAGGGATATATGCTGTTATGGACTGATATGGTTTGGATCTGTGTCCCTGCCCAAATCTCATGTTCAACTGTAATCCCCGATGTTGGAGGTGGGGCCTGGTGGGAGGTGACTGGATCATAGGGGAGGTCTCTCATGGTTTAACACCATCCCCCTTGGAGCTGTTGCCTCAACAGTGAGTTATCATGAGATGTCGGTGTTTAAAAAGTGTGTGGCACCTTCCCTCTCCTTCTCTCTCCCTTCCTCCTGCTTTGGCCACAGGAAGATGCCTGCTCCAGCTTTGCCTTCCGTCACGATTCTAAGTTTCCTGAGGCCTCCCCACAAGCAGATACCACCATGCTTCCTGTACAGCCTGCAGAATCATGAATTAACCTCTTGTCTTTATAAATTACCCAGTCTCAGGTATTTCTTTATAGCAGTGTGAGAACTAACACATGGAGTAAATGTGTCCTCTCAAAATCCGTATGTGGAAATCCTAATCCCCAGTATAATGGTATTGGGAGGTGGGGCCTCTGGGAGTGATTGGGTTATAAGGGTAGAGCCCTCATGAATGGGATTAATACCCTTATAAGAGACCCCTCTTACTCTCTTTCTGCCATGTGAGGACACAAGAATATGGCTGTCTGTAAACCAGGAAGACAGCCCTTACCAAGAATTGGACAATGCTGGCACTCTGATCTTAAGACTTCTAACTTCCAGAACTGTGAGAAATAAATGTTTGTTGTTTGAGCCACCCAGCCTATGGTACTTTGTTATGGCAGCCTGAACTGAGACACATACAAAGGTGGCAAAACTATAAAGAAAAGAGTCAGAATAGAGGTTCCATTTAGAGCAAGGCAGTGCTCACCAGAAAGGGGCACCATGGGGTTTTGGGGTGCTGTTGTATGCTCTATTTCTTGACATGAGTGACAGGTACACATATGCCCACTTTAAGTTATACATTTGTTTTACATTTGTTTTCCCAGCTCCCCCAAATTAAAGGTTGTAGGAGAATGTTAACAACTCAAGTATTTATTGAGTACCTCCTTTAGGTTCTGTGACTTAATCGCAAAGGTCGTAGGGTACACTTTGGGCTTCAAATGAAAAAAAAAAATACACCCACACCTTAAATCCTCCAACTTATGGTCAGTAAGGTCCTTAAAGGCAATCAAATCTAACCAATTCCAAGTTGTATGTTTTCAGTAATAATCTACAAAAATGGGCCAAATACAGGGACGAGGCCTTTTGGGAGATGGTAAGAAATCAGCCCAGGCCTTTGCTGTGCAGTAAAACTTTTTTCAGAGATCTTGTGTTTTGTCTTCTCTCTTGTTAAAACCAAATCACTTCATGCACTTCCATTTCCTTATCTATGCAAGGAGGAAATAAACTAGGTGACTTTTTAGTTCTAGTTTCTATGGTTCTATGAAAGTATAGGAACTGGCCGGGCACGGTGGCTCAAGCCTGTAATCCCAGCACTTTGGGAGGCTGAGACAGGCGGATCACGAGGTCAGGAGATCGAGACCATCCTGGCTAACACTGTGAAACCCCGTCTCTACTAAAAAATACAAAAAACTAGCCGGGCGAGGTGGTGGGCGCCTGTAGTCCCAGCTACTCGGGAGGCTGAGGCAGGAGAATGGCATAAACCCGGGAGGCGGATCTTGCAGTGAGCTGAGATCCGGCCACTGCACTCCAGCCTGGGCGATAGAGCGAGACTCCGTCTCAAAAAAAAAAGGAAGTATAGGAACTTTAGGAAAATCTTGAAACATGAGTTTTTCTAACTGTGGTTCCTGAGAAGACTTTTTAAGGAGGCTAGAGATGCTCAAAAGAACACAACTGGCTGGAAAGGAAAAATACCATCACATAACTTTCGAGAGAGATGAAGAAGAGGGAAGACCCATCCAATAACAGTGTGAACTTTCTCCCTTATAAACAGAGTCAACCCGAAGGATGAATCAAAGGTCAACTTTCATACATTAATGGAACACAGTGCCCATCAGTACTGAGCAGTAGTTCAGTATTCTCATCCCATGTCCAAAACAGTCTCTGGTGTGCAGATCAGGGGCTCCCTCAAAAGCCATCTTAGGTATGTGGCTCTGGAATAAAGTGGGGTGTCCATCCTCTCCTCTTGTCTCCACCCAGCCATGTCAGATAAGACTGTTTAGGGGGCCAGAGAGAAGGTTACAACTGGGATTTAACAAAAGCATGGTGCATAAACTGTCATCTCAAAAAGGAGATGAAATCAGCAGGTGAAAGGGAACCCATGTCAGGCCATCCAAGACGCATGATGACTGTTAGTGGTGGTTGGTGGTGGTGGGGCAGTGGGTGTGTGGACTAGGGAGAAAATGTGCAACTAGCCATGGGCAGATTTGGATATGCAGCTTTGTGATCAATGCACTGGTCTTTTTTATATGTTGATGCTTGCTTTTGCTTCTTTTGTGTAACCCCACAGTTAAGAGTATAGCCAAAGCCTCCATCTATTCTTCTGGGATAGGTCATTTTCTACTCTTGGTAAACCTTCTTTTCTCTATATTGTCACTTCCAGTTTGTCTCTGGTATTACTTCTTTGTGTCTATGTTCTCCATTTATATTCATTTCTCATACCTCAATCTCTGCTTCCTATTAGCATTTGCTTTGTGCCTATTAGGAGTTAGAGGACAGAGAAAAGTCGTTTCTTTTCTGCATTTCTCTTTATCAGGGCATCTATATGAAATATTCTCTCCCAGTGTCCCTTTCCCTCCCCTTGTAGCCAGAGAAGTATTACCCTAGAGCTTCAAGCTGCTAATGTGAGAAGAAATTGTGAACAGTGATTAGGAGGCTAAATGAGGGTGGTGGAACCTATTTACTTCATTAAGGTTCCTTCAGGGAAAATACGAGGATGGGAAACTGAGAGATAAGGGTTAATACTAAAAGAATAACAGATCCATTTGACTCAGAGCAATCTTCAGTCTGCCTGGATTCTATGAGACACCCTTCTCCATGGGGAAATCATTACAGAGAAATGACATGCAAAGTGCGCCATAAAGCATCTGAGTCAAACCAGAGGGAGGATGACTCAACGGATCATTTTACATTTTAATAGAAGGCACTGCAGATTTGTGCCTAGTGCACAGTTCAACGCAGGGCTCACAACTCCTCCCCAAAACTTCTTCATCGGGTGGGAGGGGAGTTCCCAGAACCTGACAGAAATTATTCTGTCTTAGAAAAAAACCAAGTCAAAACTCACAACAGAGAATCAAGACTAAGAAAAGACAACAGATAGTCAAATGCAGAAAAGAGGGGAGACTGCAAGTCTAATTTCAACTTCAGCATTTCTGTCAAACATAAGACACAGCCTGAAAATTGAGCTCAGTAATTAGTGGACTTCAAATGTCATAAAGGGGTGGGGGAGAGGGAAGGAGGAACGGAGGGAGACAGAGGAAAGAGGAGGGAGACAGAGGAGGGACACATCGAAGTGCTATAATTAAATAATTGTGTTCCTTAAATTAGTTTTGCAAGATTTTCCCATGATAATTACTGTCAGAAGTTTGCCCACCAGGTCAGTGACAACGCTGGGCTTGAGTTTCCATATGAAGTCAAGAAACAATTGTTCTTGACTTCAAGAAACAATTGTTCTTGACATGCCATTGTTCCTAGTATGTATCCCAGGCCAGGTATTGCTTATAGATGCTAATATGTATAACCCTCCCAAGTTAGATTCATCTGACCAGGAATTATGATGTTAAGAGACGGGATTGCCAAATCTAACTCCTTCTTGGGATGGGGGTGGGGGTTACCCCCAGACACACTTTTGTCTGCTTATACATAAAGAATATCTATAGTTTCACAGCTGCTCATCTGCCTCATCTCTACTGATGCCTGCCCCAGCTCCTGAGAGGGCACACGGTTTACAGGTAGGAAAGGAAACAGAAGTGAATACTGAGGCTTGGCAGAAATACAGCTTTCACAGAAAAGGTTCTTAATAAAAGGAAACTTGCTTCTTTCACGCATTGGGGTCTTTTGGACAACATGATTCTTTTCTGAAACATCACCTCTACAGGGATGCAGGCTAGAACAAATAACATTTAGATTGCAAGTTGGTTCACCTGATAACTAAGAAAATTGCAACTCAACACCAAAGGCAAGCAGCATCTAATGGGGAGGAAATCATCTAGCTTGAGGGTCATTCAGGTAGTGGTTTGAGAAAGGTTTGATTTCCACTGGAGCCTAGGTACTCCTGAAACCCACTCCTGTTTTTCCATTTAAAAACGATTAAAACCATGAGGCTAAGACCACTGGTTGGCAGTCTGTTAAGTCCCGTATCAAGTAATAAAAGCATCTGAACCACCTGTCACCAGGCAGGAGGTCAAATGGAACTGGAATGTTAACACGCAGGTGAAATGCCCTCCAGAGAACATGGGGAAAAGGCAGTGAAAAGGAATGGGAGAAAAAGAATGTGCTTGGAGCTTTCCAAGACCCTGTCCTGTCCTTGGCAGCTTCTCAGAATGATGATTATTGTCACCAAAAGGTAGTGACATACATGCTACATGACACTTAGTATACTGTTTAAGATACAGACGGTCTTATATGCCTATACCACTGTCACTCACACGCGATTTCACCTCACAGAATACGCTTCGGATAAAGCCAACTATATTAAGGAAGAGATTATGTTTTTAGTTCATTCATTATAAAAAGTCAGAATTGTACTGCCATGGGGGCAGACAATACCCCCTCTCCAAATGGCAAGGAATGGGTGCCACAAGGGCCCACTGGCCAGGTGGTACCAGAGAGACACAGTGTTTCGTGCTTTCTTGACTCTAAAATGCACCCACTTTCCATTTCTCCTTCCATCCTTATATAGAGGGGCTCCATTTGAATCCCTGCTTTCCTGCTTCCTAGCTGCATGGCCTTGGCTTTGGGCTCATTGTTAGACTGTGTAATCCTTGGTCTTTCTATGTACAAAATAGTTATGTGAGGATTAAATGAGATGAAGCAATAAAGTATTTAGGATGGTCCTTGTTTTACAGTAAACACTCCACAAATAAAAGGAAAAGAAAGTTAATTTCTTTGCATATTATATACATTTGTAATTCTACATATACTGAGAATTTCTTACACTGAGGCAAATCTGGACTGCGTGAAGAATAATGTATATTTTTGTTTGCCAGATTCTCCTGCTTAAACCTGGGGAATGGCCAATTTGCTTAATTTCCATCCAAGACCTGCAAGAGAATGATGGGATAGGTATGCATTCTGGTACTTGCTGGCAACTTTGGCCATGACACTACGTAGACTTCCTTCTGCAACATCCCTTAATGACCATGAAGGTCAAATAAGGCAACAGATCTGAGACCTCCCTGAGAAGTGCAGAGTACTCTGCTCGCATCAGGAATTATCCTCACCACTATTTGACTAATCCTACATATAATTATATAAAGAATGTCTGCTCTTATGGGCACTTAGCCCTGATATAGTTCACTCTCATGCCAAAAGAAGGCATCTGGCAGATGGGGGACTTGTATTGATTCTCATCTGATAACATTTCCTAAAAGATTCCATCCCTTCAGATTTGTTAAAAGTGCATGCTTTGAATATTCTACCCTCCCATTACGGGCTTTTCCTGTTTTCTCTCTCTGCTACCTTTTGCATGTATGTTCTGCCCAAATCAGAATCCTCTTTCATCTTGAGGGGCAGGAACCTGCAGTGGTGACAGGTCAGGCTCTGGGGTCAGCCTGCCTGCATCTGAACTATGACCACAATGCTACCTCAGACAAACCAGGTGAGCTCTCTGTAAAAATTTCTCATCTGTAATCCAGTGGTCACGAGGAGTAAGCAACTTAAAACACAAACTTGGGAAACAGAACGACTCCTGGAGAATAGAGAGGATAGATACTGCATACAAAGATGGTCTACAGAGGCAAGGCAGTGCAGTGGTTGTGGATGGAGGCTCTGGTGCCAACCTGCCTGGCTTTGAATTCTGACTCTGTCATTCACTAGCTGCAAAAGCTTGCACAAGACACTTAACTTTTCTGTGCCTCACTTTCCTGATCTGTACTAAAAGGACCTGATAAAGGGCATCTATCTCATGGAACTGTGAGGATGAAAACATTTCATGTTTGCTTGTTCATCAATTCACCAATTTAACATATAGTAACTGGTCCATCAAATTAGCTCCTCTTTTCCAACCATGCCAATTTTCCCCATTCACATTTCATTTCCAGTTTGACAATGGCTTGCCTTTTCTTTACGTAAGTATTTCCTGCTTTTGGCCCTGCCTACCTAACACCCAGACTCTCCCAGCCTGCTTCCTATCTCTGGAAATAAGAGTTCTCTAACTGCATAGATTTAGGGTAACTACAGGGGGTTCAGCGATCTGCATTTTAACCCCATGACAGCTGATTTAAAACAGCCCTACAAACTAGGACTCCCTGCACTGCCATTCCGAGAGCGAGGGCACTAGGGCAGCTTATTTAAGTTCTCGGAGTCTCCTTACGTGATGGCTCAATCCTTGGCCTCCTCAGGTCTCTGTGCAGACATCATATTCTCAGTGAGGCCTCCCTAACCACCCTGCTCTATTTAAACCACAACCCCAGCCTCCCGCCTGCACTCTCCATCCTCTCTCCGTTTATGTTTCTTTATAACGTTTTCACATCTCACACACACTATACTTTACTCATATTTTGTTAATGACCTATTTTTCTATTGAGGGCAGGAATTTTTATCTGTTTTGCTCACCATTGAAGCCTCAGAACTTCAAAATGCTACGCACATAGGAAGCACTCAATACATACTTAATAAGAAAGTAACTAAAAAAGACTTTCCCTAGATCCCAACAGGTCCATATGTCACTTCTGTTTCTGCTGAGTTCTCCTTCCAGCCTGTTTCTTCACACATCTCCCTATGCTCTCCAGAGCTGCCTGTCTTTTCTGGACCTCAAGGTCGCCTTGCCTATCCATTTATCCACAGAAAACTCAGTCCATTCTGAGCAATGCGAGTGTTAGAGAAAACTAATGATATAACCTCCAAGACACATAGCCAAGATAATGGGATGGTACAAAAGCAAAAGAAAGGCTAAGATTGACACAGTGAAGGAAAAGTTCCCATTTGCAGAGATGCTGAGTAGAAGGTCTTGAGTGTGCTTTATTTCTGAAGCTCTCTGTGCTCAAATACTCACGAACCCGGAAACACATACCTTGCTCACTGGCTCTATACAATGTGGATCCTTGCAGAACAGAATTAGGCTGTTCTCTCCCAGTAAAAGCTTGTGTGCTCCTGCTTCTGAGAGATGGCTCTGATCCCACCCCCTTATGTCCACGGCCTCTTATCTCAAACTGCCAAACAGAGGACCAATTATGCCCTTCCTTTCTGCAGCCCTCAGGAAACAGCCAGCACACAGGACCCTCAACGGCACCCTCAGGATGATGCTTTCAGAATGTGACAGAGACCACAGCCCAGGCCTCTGCTGCCCTGGGAGGAGACGTGGCTCTGGAAGGCCTGGATTTGAGAGAAGATGGTAAGAGGAAGGTTTCTGATTTTCGAATGAAAATCAGACCAGCAGGAAGGCCACAGAGCAACGTTTCCTTACATACAGGAATGTGCTTTATTTAGTTCTACTCACAGTGGTCTGATGACAAAGTCCTCTTTAATAACTTACAATTTGGAATTGTAAGACATTGGAGCCAACGCAACTAATGTAAAAACAAACCACTCATGATCTCCCTGGGAAAGTGGAAGTGCATTTGTATAGGAACAGTCTTCTGTGGATGGTTTTCTGAGCAGCTTAGCAAAGAACTGATTAAATAACAGCATATGTGTTGTTAAATTCCCTATTACAATGCTTTCAAAATTCTTCAAAAGAAAAAGATGCTCACCTGTTAAAAAAAATTGTATGTTTCTAAAGGAGACACTTGAAAACCAGAAAGGAGCATCACCATCTTAAAAAAAAAATCAAAATGGCACAGCAGAAGTTCACATAAAATGCCCGACAATGTTTCTTTTCAATAGAACTCAAGCTGACTGAAAGACATTCTTGGATTCAGAGCTTTTACTGGTTACCTAGGTTGCAAATGATACCAAAAGAGACATCAGGAATTCTTAATTAGAATGCCAGTCAAGGAAAAGTTCATAATCCTTTCAGATTTTAAATCCTGTGTGTCTGTGAGGAGGATGCCCATTTAGTATCTTAGACAATTGGAAAAGATTAGACCAGACTTTGTCTATAAAGTTGTGCTACACCCTGGGTTACACTCATCAAAGGCTGACGGAAATGGCTGTTATTCTTTTTGAAACTGTAGTTATATGGAGACTGCTGGTTGTTTAATTAGAATGGAAACTGATACACAGAGAAGCATACCAACTGTATCTAGTGTATTAGCCTGATATTAACAACTAGCATCTGATTACTTACAATTGACCATGTTTGAAATCTATTAAAATCTCTTAATTACTGTTATGTGCTCATAGTCACTGCTTTCTCTTAAGGCAACATGAAATGCTTAATGATTAATATACCAATTTCAAAAGCTTTCTTGTACAGACTAGACTAGACTCTGTAGTCTTTACAGAGTGATCATTACTTAATGAACTCAGTACACTGTACATTTTCCAGCCACCTGAAACTCCCAAGTATTGTGTGAGTTTTTGGCCAATTAATTATCAATTACAACATCATAAAACATTAGCACAAAAATAGGAATAATGAAATTTAATTATACATTATTCTTCTGAGTTGCTGAAAATACTATACAAGACTGATTCTGATTAATAATTCATTCAGCAATAAAGTATCAGGAAAGATAATTATGCAGTGCCACAATTCTCACACTGATTTCTATAATTACAGATTACAACAGTGTTAGCAATTTAAAAGGTTAGAGAGCTGTGGTAATTTGCTATGTCATCCTCAGCTATATTAATGTCTCTCTTTGAGCACCAAAGATAATTGAAAATATAATAATGGACCAAATCAGATGGCTTGCCCATGCTCTCTTCACCTAAAACATCTCCAACCTGAGAACATTAGTAAAGTCCTTGATAATTAGCCTCTTACATTATTCAACTAGTCCTACTAGACACATTTGGTTTACAGCTAATCAAAGAAAGACAATATGCAGGAATACATCCCAAAATATGCAAACATAGACACATAACCTATAGAAAAGTTACAGTGATACAATCACATTTGGTATGTAACATATCTGACTATGAATACACATATGTGTATGCCTGTATAATTACCCCTTAGATAATTAAACACCAAGCTAAGGGACACACATAATGTAAATCTCTGTCTTTGGCAACACAGTTGAGTAAATAGCAAATGAAAAAATACAAAGTTTATCTAATTACCCTCTCTGGGTTGTTTACATATTGTGACACACCAAACTACTCTTGCCTTTAAGTTCTATTACATCCTGAGAATGAAAATACACTCATCTGCTAGAAATACTCACTCTGCTCTGCTTGCATTCCATGGGGAAAAAACCTGGCTAGAAATTTATGGCCTTTTCCCATAACCAGTATTTAAATGAGAATTTTCACCTGGGGATGAGCCCAAGTGAACTAAACATACAGTTCCACAGATAGAAAAATCACTTTCTTCTCTGCTCTTTCTTCTCGCTATTTTTAGAGAAGAGATTTGTAAGACATCTTGGCTTTACTCTCTTGAATGCCTTAAGTATCTGACTAACTTCATGTTCAACTAATATGGAGAAACAGATGGAAAATTCACTGGGACTAAAATCTTAGGCATTATTTAAATGAGCTCCTTGCAGAGTCTTTTGTGTGTCTTGTTGGGACAGGGGGTTCCTCATTCTGGAGTACGCCAGGGTCTGAATTCAAGATTTCACTACAGCTGGCCCCAACAAGTTGATGAAGAAAGACAGGGTGAAAAGACAGTTTCATTCCAGTGGTAGGAAGAACTTGTAGATCATCTGATTGAATATGCTCTTTTAAAAATTGTAGAAATTTAGGCTCAAAGATATTAAACAATTTACTCAAGGTCGCAGAACCATTTAGTAACAATAACAGAAGAAAAACTCAAGCATGGCTGATTCCCAGGCTTCCACTATATTTTATTAAAGAAAATAGCCAAGGACAAGGGGCATGATGAGTAGCATATGGAGATAATTTTTGTTCCAAAATTAAGCCCATTTACTTATATTTCATTTCTACGAGGGGATTATGTATAAGATTGGGAGTGGGTAGAGGAAGAGTCATTCTAAGAGAACACTATAGAATTGTAGCTCTTCATGTATTTCCTTAAATGAAAATAAAATGGGTTTCCTTTGAGTCACGAAAGCAATTATAAAACAGGGCATTGCTTCTAATCAGCTTTTTTTTTTTTTTCCTGGGCTGCATGCAGGCACTTGGCACAAGGTCATACGGTAGGACACCACACTAGATATAAATTTCCTTCACCTTTTTTTCACCTACTTCCTTTCACATTCCCAGCAGGACAGTAAAACAGGTTCCCTGCATATCCCTGCAAATTTGCTCTTGATTTCAGGAGGAGACCCCTGGCAGGTGATATTGTTCCCTTGTTAAAGTAGCAGACATTCAAGCTTGTAACAAGGGATAAAAATGGCAAGTGGACTTTGGTCCCACATTTGCAAGGTCCTGTATGATTTTGTACTTTGAACTATTTCTAACATTTTATTATAAAAAATTTCAAATTTACAGAAATGTTTAAAGAATTTTACAGTGAATACCTACATACCTATCGTTTAGATTCTACGATTAACATTTTATTATGCTTATTTCATTACACATCTATCCATCTACATCCATCTGATTTTTTTCAAAGCATAGCAAAGTAAACTGCAGAAATCAGCACACTTTCCCCCAAAACACTTCGGCAGGATATTACTTGCTAGAGTTTAAGATTAGTTTATAGTTTTTTTCTTTTGAGGCAAAATTTACATACAAGGAAATGTACAAATCTTAAGTGTACATTCACTGAGTTTTGACAAATACATATACCTGTGTAAACCAAACCTTATCAATCTAGAGACTATAATCATCACCCCAGAAAGATCCCTCATATTCCATCCTAGTCATTCCCCTCCTCCAAAGGCAATCAGTGCTCAAGTTTTTCTAACAGACTAATTCTGCCTGCCCTAAAACAGCTGAATTTTGAAACTTAAAGTAGCTAAGTGTTGTTCTGTTTTTCTTCTTCCAGTCAACACACACTGAGCACCTAAAACGAGACACACACTTAAAGCCAGTGACAACACAATAATTACTCCATTAAATTAGGAAAATAACTTCCATGGTGGTGAGAACCATGGGATTCATTATACTTCAAGGGCAATTTAGATGCACAACCAAAAGGGAAGACATATACCACACCCTGTGGCTGTTACTCATTTGGAAACTTGCTGACTCTTCAACAGTAAAATAAAATCCATACCCATGCCCAGTGAAAAATGGGGCTATGCAAGATCCTTGGATTAAATGTGAAAGATGACTTTTTTAAAAAAGTCCATCTTCAAACCAATATTATCGCTTTATGATGAAGATGAACTATTATAACATGCCAAGCCTGCAACCTATAAAGACACAGCCCCGAGTTTTACAGAACTATAAAATCATGAAGGAGGCTAGCAAAGGAGCAGAAAGGCTCTTCATTTAATTTTCTTTTAACTATAGTAGTCAGTGGATTAGGTCCTCATTTTCCAGCAGCTGAATTATTGTCAAGGTGATAACACTCGTGGTGGAAACAGCATTGGATTACCTACCTCTCTCTGCAAGAGCTCAACAGCACATTATCAGTCACTAAAACTGGATTAAAAGGTCCTCCTTCAGCAATTCTTATACTCCTTTAAAAGTTAATTACCCCTTGTTGTGGATTGAATCACAATATTCTCCCTCCCTCCAAAAGAAATTTTAGGCCCTAACCTCCTGTAGCTCAGAATGTGGCCTCATTTGGAAATAAGATCATTGCAGATGTAGTTAGTTAAGATGGGGTCATACTGGAGTAGGGTAGGCCTCTCACCCAATATGATGGGTGTCCTTTTAAAATGAGCTCCATATGGACACAGAGACACAGGGAGAACACCATGTGAAGATGGAGGCAGAGGTGAGAGTGATGTGGCTACAAGCCAAGGAATGCCAAGATGAATGGACAGCACCAGAAGCTAGGAAGAGGGAAGGAAGGATTCTTCCCTATAGGTTTCAGAGGGAGCATGACCCTGCCAACATTCTGATTTTGGACTTCTAACCTCTAGAACCGTGAGGCAATACATTTCTGTTGTAAGGCATCCAGTCTGTGGTACTTTGTTACGGCAGCCTTAGGAAACTAGAACAACCTTAAAGAAGATTTTTCCCTTTCTAGTAACTGCTTTAAACAAAAGTGTAATTTACATGCAGAAAAGTATACCAACCATAAAGGCACAGATCAATGATTTTCTTCCAAGTAAACATATTCATGTAACCACCAGCCAGATGAAGACTATTACCAGCACCCCAGAATTCTCCTTCATGCCCCATCCAAGTCATTATTTCCACCAACAGAACTGCTAATCCTAACTTCCTTCACCTTAGTTTTGTCTCTTTTTGAACTTTAAAGAAATAACATAAATTTTTTTGTGTGTCTGGCTTCCTGTGCTCAACATGTTTGTGAGGTTCATCCATGTGGCTGTGTATAAGAGTGGTTTCTTCTAAAGACAGTTTGAAAAATATTAAGTTTTTGTTTTGTTTTGCTTTGGTTGGTTCAAATTTCCTAAAAGGAATAAAATGGTGAACACTCAAAAGTCTCCAAAAATCTCCCAATTCCAGCTTCCCAGCCACCCAGTTCCATTTTCCAGAGGCCACAAGTGTCTCTTGTGTATCCTTCCAGAGAGAACTGATGCCTATTTAAGCAAAGATATATACATTTACAGATAGATCTTTATACTTTTACATGGAAGTTTGCATATGGGCCAGGCGTGGTGGCTCACACCTGTAATCTCAGCACTTTGGGAGGCTGAGGTGGGCCGATCACCTGAGGTCAGGAGTTCAAGATCAGCCTGGCCAATATGGTGAAACCCTGTCTCTACCAAAAATACAAAAAATTAGCTGGGTGTGGTGGTAGACGCCTGTAATCCCAGCTACTCGGGAGGCTGAGGCAGGAGAATCACTTGAACCTGGGAGGCGGAGGTTGCAGTGAGCTGAGATTGCGCCATTGCACACCAGCCTGGGCAACAAGAGTGAAACTCCGTCTCTTAGAAAAAAAAAAAAAAGTTTACATACTAAGCCATGATCTGCACCCTGCTTTCACTTAAAAGTATAGTTTCTTCATTCTTGTTTTATGGTTTGATAATATTTGACTAGAAGGGCATAGTACAATTTATATAACCAATTCTCTATTGACAGCTATCAGGTTGTGTTATTATAAACAAGGTTGTAACACGTAATCTTATAATTTTGTAGACATATCCATACATTCTCCCAAATGTGAAATTACTGGATCAAAGGATATAAGCTTTGCAGTTTTGATACTGCCAAATTGTCCTCCATTGGGACGGTACCAATTTATACTCCTGCCAGCAAAGTACAAGAGTATTTCTTCTTCTTCTTTTTTTTTTTTTTGAGATAGAGTCTCACTCTGTTGCCCAGGCTGGAATCTGGAATGCAGAGGTGCGATCTCAGTTCACTGCAACCTCTGCCTCCTGGGTTCAAGCGATTCTCCAGCCTCAGCCTCCTGAGAAGTTGGGACCACAGGTGCGTGTCACCATGCCCAGTTAATTTTTTGTTTTTTTAGTAGAGACAGGGTTTCACCGTGTTAGCCAGGATGGACTCTATCTCCTGACTTCGTGATCCGCCCACCTTGGCCTCCCCAAATGCTGGGATTACAGGTGTAAGTCACTGCGCCCGGCCAAGAGTAATTCTTTATCCATAGTCTTGCTAATAGATTGTGTTATCAAACTGCAAAGCAAAACAAAACAAAAAAAACCCCTGCCTGTTTGGCAAGTAAAAAACAGCGTTTTATTATCTTTTTAATTTTCATTAATTTTTAATAAATGACATTGGATATATTTCATGTTTATGAACAGCTATTTATATTTCCACATCTGTAAATTGTTAATAGTCTTACCATTCTTTTAATTTTTTTCCTATTGCATTGTTGGTCTTTTTCTGCCTTGTAGAAGCTCTTTAAATATTAGGGAAATCAGTTCTATCTCCAGATGAGTTGCAAAAATATTTCCTTCTTTGTCACTTTTTTTTTTTTTTGCCTTGGTTTATGGTAGTATTTGCTGCTCAGAATTTTTTGATTTTTGTGTCACTGAATTCATTTTATGACTTTCCCTTTGTGGTTTCTGGATTTTTGTCATACTTTGAAAGGCCTTCCCAACTTATAAACAATTTCCCCCTGAATCCTTTTAGTACTTTTAAGGATAAATTTTTTTCCAAGTAAGTTTTGGAACCATTTAGAATTTATCTTGGTGTAAATATGAACCACCAAACTTTCTTTTTCCTAGAAGGTTATTTAATTGTCCCAGCACCATTTATTGAACACCCATTTTTATTATACTGATTTGAGATGCTTCCTTAATGTAAACTAACATTTCAAATGTATTTGAGAGTATTTCTGGACTCTATAAGGTGCCACTGACTTGCCTATTAATGCCAATTCAAATATATGAGTATGTTTGTAGTATCTTTTAATATCTAAAGAGCAATCTTCTCTCTTCCTATTCTTGGCTATTTTTTGATTAATTTTTTTTGCATGAACTTCAGCATCAGCTTGTTTGGTTACAAAATATTCTGTTGGTATTTTCACTGGGTTCATGTTAAATTTGGGATGTTGAGGTTTTCTGTCCACGGACATGGATTGTCTTTCCATTCATTCCCATCTTTGTTTTTTCTCTTCATCTCAGGAGGATTTTAAAACGGTTTCATTCATTTACAAGAATAAAGATTTACAACTTAAGGATTTCTTGAGTTCAATTCCTATATTTATATACATTACATATTTATGTATATGTGTATATATTTTAACTTTTCTTTTTTGCTACTGTAAATAGGATATTAACTTCCATTATATCTTCTAACCAGTAGTTGATCACATACATAAAGAATGTTTAGTTTTACATTATCCATTAGTACTTAATGGGTTATTGTTTCCACCATCTTCCAGCTGATTCACAGAAGAAAGCATACTATCCAAGTGTGCAATCACATCATCTGCAAGTAACAAACATTAGTTTAACCTCATCCTTTTGACTTTTTACACTTCTACTTTCTTTCTCTTGTACTGCACTGGCTAAGTACATTTAGAACAATGCTAAAGAAGTAACAATGGGCGCCCTTGTCTTCATTGTTTCTGACATAACATGGCTTCTGGTGTTTCCCTATTACTGGGTATATCCCTTTGGACATACACCCAGTAATGGGACTGCTGGGCCAAACGGTAGCTAATTTGACCTAGTAATCCCATAAACAGTACATCTGCTAAAGCGTGACGCTAATTTTATAATAAATAACATATATAATAAATAATAATTTTATGTTAAGGAGGTATCCATCACTTCTGATTTTATAAAGTGGTTTTTAATGAAAAAGATGTTGAATTACATCAATGCCTTTGCAGCATCTATGAACATGACCAAATAAGTGTTCCAAAAAGATCTATTCATATGATAAATTATATTAAAAGATTTTTCCAATATTTATCACTCCTGGAATGAACCTCATTTGGTTATGGTACACTATACTTTCAAAATGGTGCTAGGTTCTGTTTGCTGATATTTTATTTAGCATTTTACATTTGTGTTCTTCTATGGTGGTTGGTCTGATGGATTATCCTGCTCTTTAGAAGTCAGTGACTAAACTATATTTTCTTAGACAATCAGGGATTTTTAAATTTATCTGTAAAAAGTTGAGTAAAACAGGCTTTATGATTCCTTTGTAATATATCTTTTATTTAAATTATTTTTATTATTTCCTCTATTTTATTAATCAAGTTAGCTAAAGTTTCCTTGATTTTGTTGAGGTTTTCAAACAATATGCTTTTGCATTTATTAATTCTTTAATTTTTCAGTTTGTGAATTCAGGATTTTTTGATACACTTTTATTTCCTTTTCACTATATTTTAAGTTTGTTTTATTGTTCTTTTCTAACGTTTTGAGTTAGACACTTAATTCATTTATTTCTATTTTTCTTATTTGACAAAATAAATATTTTAGGCCATGACTTCTGACCACTGCTTTAAGCTGCAGCTCCTGGATTCTGCTAAAAAGGCACTGACTTAGATCTTGTTGGCTTTATGTAACAGATACTTACCTAACCATTGCATATAAATAAACAACGGGAAACTGATGATTTAAAAAGATGTTAGCAGAGACCACTAAAGGAGCCCAGCAGTGAGTCTGTTGTACAGTGAAGAATAATTCTTTTTATTTATTTATTTTTTTTGAGACAGGGTCTTGCTCTGTCACCCAGGCTGGAGTGCAGTGGCGCAACCATGGGTCACTGCAACCTCCACCTTTTGGACTCAAGTGATTCTCCCACCTCAGCTTCCCGAATAGCTGGGACTATAGGTACGCAACACTGCACCCAGCTAGTTTTTTGTATTTTTTTGGTAGAGACAGGGTTTGGCTATGTTGCCCAGGCTGGTATTGATTGAACTCCTGGGCTCATCCACTCACCTCGGCCTCCCAAAGTGCTGAGATTACAGGAACGACCACTGTGCCCAGCCAAGAATAATTCTTTCACTGCCATTCATGGTGTATTGACCAGGTGCACCAGGCACAGTGTGGGCTACTGTGAGAATAAACATGAAGGGGTCTCTGTCTTTCCATCAGTAAGGAAACCACACATGAGCATATAAAAACACATAATCACATACACCATATCACAGAAACATAAGGGCAAGTCATACAAACCATGAAGAGATACAAACTTTGACATAAAATAATTTCCCTTCTTCTGCTCAAAACATACATACCTTTAATCTTTAATAGGCATTCATTTAATTTACACTGACCTAAGTTGCTCTTGCAACTTTAACTTAAAAGCAGTTCACAATAACAACATTTGTTTTTGCATAGAATATGGGTCAGAAGAGATGTAGAAAGGCTTGTTGGGAAGCTCTTGTAACAGTCTAGGTGAGTGATGATGATGGCTTGGACTAGTGAGGAAGCATAAGAGTGGCAACCACAGCCTGATTTGGCGTGCATTTCAAAGATACAGAGGTACAGCTGATGGGATTTGCTAATGGACTGGATGTGGGGTGAGAGAGAATGAAAAGAGTTAAGGGTAACTTTGCGAATTTCAGCTTCAGCAATTACATGAATGAGGGTGTCATTTACGGAAAAGGGAAAACTCCAGGGGAAGAGCATGTTTGGGGACTGGGGTTGAAATAAATTGTTGATTCCTGGTAGCTCACCTGTCCAAGCTCACTATTATGGTTTGAATGTGGCCCCCAAAAGTTCATGTGTCGGAAACTTGATCCTTGAGACAGCAGTGCCGAGAGGTGGGACCTTCAGGAGGTGATTAGGTCATGAGGGTTCTGTCTTCATTAATGGATTAATGAGGGAGTGGGTTCGTTATCATGAGAGTGAGTCTTTATAAAAGCCAGTCTGGCCATTTCTCATAACCACTCTCACCATGTGATGCCAGTCTCCAGAACTAGAAGAAAATACCTTACCTTTTCCTCTTTCCCCTTTCCTCCCTTCCTCTCTCCCTCCCTCCCTTCCTTTCCTTCCTTCCTTTCTCTCTCTCCTCCCTCACTCCCTTTCTTTCTTTTCAAATTACTCAGTTTCAGGTATTAACTTACGGCAACAGAAAACAAACTAAGACACTCATCTCATTCACCTCTCCCATAAGTTGGTTATACTGAAGTTTCACTGATCTTTGTCCTATCACAGCTCCATGCTGTTGTATGTTCCGTTTCCACACCCGAAGTGTCCTGCCTACTCTTCTCTGTCTGGCAAACACCTGCTCATCCTTCAAGAATAATCTCAAATGTCAGCTCCTTTGGTTACCTTTCCGACTCCTGCAGGCACAGTTGGGAGAATAACGCTGGAGCTTTCCAGCCTCCCAGCCATCTCAGTCTCACAGAATTGCTTATGTGTCTGTCTCTGCCACCCAGTTAAGTTCCCCAAGGACAGAAGTCATGCTTTTTTCTTCTTTTTTCCCTGGAGCACAACGCCTGAAATAAAGATGGCTACTCAGTAAGTGTTTTCATTCATTCCATCAATATTGACTGAATGTCTACGATGTATAATATATGATGCCATGTACTGTTCTAGGTACCTGAGGATATAGCAATGAACAAAGCAAAACTGTGCTTGTCATATAGCCTTCATTCCATTGGGGAAAAGGGCAATATACACACAAACAAACGAATCTATAATAACGTGCTGTAGAGGAAAAAAATAAGGCAGGGCAAGAGAAGTGAAGGATGTGGGTGGTGAGGTCCTGTTTTAAATACTGCAGTCATGGAAGATCTCATTCAAGCAGATTCCAAATGAAGGGAGGGAGTAAACCATGCAGATATCTTGGAAAAGAGCCTTGCTGGCAGAAATAAACAGCCTGGTTCAATGGCCTTATAGCAGGAGTAGGCTTGATGCTCTGATGACTCAAAAGGCCGGAGCACCTGGAGGGTACTGGCCAGAGAAAGCTGCAGAGGTAGTCAGGAAGTGAAGGGCATGCAGTTTGAGGTAGGAGTTTGGGTTTTATTCCAAGTGTTATGAGAAGCCAGAGCAGGCAAGTGATAGGATCTGATTTACACTTTAAAAGATTCCTTTGGCTTCCATATGGAAAATGGGTTGCTGTAGGGTCAGACTGGAAGCAAGAAAGCATGTTAGGAGGCTCCTGCAGCAGTCTTGGTAAGCATGATGATGGACTGAACTAGGGAAGGAGCAGAAAAGTGGTGACAAAGTGCCTGGATTTGACAGGTAGAGCTGATGGGATGTGCTAGTGGACTGGATGTAGAGTGAGAGAATGGAAAGCGTTAATGATGGCACCAAAGATTTCAGCTTCAGTGACCAGATGAATGTGGGTGTCATTTATTGAAATAGGAAACCCCAGGGGAGGATCAGGTGTGGGGGATCAGGGGAGAACCAGTGTTGGTTTTGGATATGACAACTTTGAGGAGTTGATCAGACAGCCCTGTGGAGGTAAGCAACTGAACACAGCCTAGGGTTCAGGGCAGGGCTGATTCTAGAGAGAGAAATTTGGGAGCCATTAGTATGGAGATGGTATTTAAAAGCCACAGACTGGATGAGATCACCAGGGAGTAAGCTCATGTGGGCTGAATGAATGAATAAGCAAGTTCATGCTCAGGAAGGAAACTGTTATCAGGCTGATAACATCCGACTCTACAGAGACTGGACAAAGAGACAATAAATACTGGGCTGAGAGGGCAGAGAATTAATTTTTTTCCCTGTCTACATGGCCAATCCAGACTTTTCCCTTAGATGCTCAGGAAAGCCTGCATCCTAAATTATTGAGGACAAAGCAGACCACAGGACTTTCTGGAGCAGTTTCCATTGCTTGGCTTGTGTACAAGGTGTGTCAGCCTACTTCAGGTGTCTTGGTAACTAAGCACTTTTCTTGGTGAGCATCTTATTGCAGCATGTTGTGCAGGCTGGAACCCATGAGAGTGAGTCCTTCAGGAAAGAAACGACATTAACAGATGTACACAACATGTCTCAAATTAAGAAAGACGGGGCGGGGGGGAAGATCACAAATACAACATCTGTAACACTCCGTACGTGCAACTTGTCATCTCTATTGAAGAAACAGGCAGGCAAGCTTCCACAACTAAGATAAAATAATCTTTGTCATAAATCCGAGATAAGTTGCATTGAATTTGAGGTAGTTAAGCTGTATTTCTCAAAAGTCAAAACCAAGTCAGTGGGTTCACCAAATTCTTCTGGTTACTTCAAATATCATACTACCAATACCAAAAACTTCTCAGGCCCATAAGGCTATAATCCCATGTAAAAACACTAAAAGGATGGTGATGCAAGAAGTACCCCACTGTGAAAAATTTCTTTTGCATACTTTCTAAAATTAATATTTCTTTCCAAATGCACAGGGTTTTGTCTGTCATTTATTTTGCTTTTTAATCATGAGGCACTAAAAGTTGGCACAGTTTTAAAGGTTCCAGCTTCCATGGACTTTTAAAATTTCCATTCATTCCCATAGCCTTACAGGCTTCTTTCCCCTAAAATCCATGAGGATTCTGTTCATTATCTGCTCCCCTGCTCCACTGTGATCAAAGATATTCCTCCGTATCTCTATGTAATCCTCAAAACAGGAAATAAAGACCCCAAAACGAAGTCTCAGTATCTCATGTCTTCCCCAGTGTCCCATTCATATCCGAAAGAGTGAAAGTTCTGTTTTAGAATGACTGCTGGCTGCCAATGAGAGCTCTGGATACCTTGAAGTGGATGAATGAAAACACACTCAAAGAAGAGCAAAGTTGTGTGGAAACTTGGAAACATGGAAAGATTCAGTCATTTAAGCGTTTAGGAAACATTTAGTGAGTGTCTACCACATGCCAGCCACTTTGCTAAGTGCTGGGTCACAAACACAGGCCTCTGGAGCTCATAATATAGTGGCTAACCAGACAAATGCCAACAAGGACAGATGAGACGCTTCCCAGCAATGGCAATGCCTGAACTGAATTCTGAAGGAGGAAACAAATTATCTAAGAGAAGGCACAGAGAGAGAATCAGTTAATATTTGTGGATCCCTAACTGCATTCTCCCTTGTAAGCTTGGTACTAGGTATACAAACATGAATATGGTACACCTCCTCCCCCAAAAAAGGCAAAAGACATAGTAGCTATTTTGAAATTTCAAAGGAGCTAGCTAGAAGCAGCATCCGATTTTTCTGGGTGACCCTATGGATGATATCAATAAAGAAGGTACTAAAGCAGGAGCACACTGGAGAGTTGATTCCACAGGCTCTTTCAGATGTTTTTTTCCACAGACCTACAGAGACGCTTTTGTAAAAAAGTTTATGAGCATTCAAAAATGAATGCATCAGAGCTACTAGAATTAGGTGTGTGTGTGTTTTTTTCCACTGTAATTACAAGAATAAAGGGAAGGGTGAAGTTAAACCATATTCTTACGCCCAAGCAACTAATTAACAGAGGACAAGCCCAGGCCTTGACCAATTGCTCATGTAATTTCTTTTTTTTTTTCTTTTTTGAGACAGAGTTTTACTCTTGTCACCCAGGCTGGAGTGCAATGGCGTGATCTCGGCTCACTGCAACCTCTGCCTCCGGTTTCAAGTGATTCTCCTGCCTGGGCCTCCCGAGTAGCTGGGATTACAGGCGTTTGCCATCACGCCTGGCTAATTTTTGTATTTTTAGGAGTTTCACCATGTTGGCCAGGCTAGTCTTGAACTCCTGACTTCAGGTGATTCGCCCGCCTTGGCCTTCCAAAGTATTGGGATTACAGGCTTGAGCCACTGTGCCTGGCCTGCCCATGTTATTTCTACAAACCTTTATCCTCTTGGTGCTTTAAGGAAGTTATCGGGGATGGGGGGGGGCAGAGGTGGGAGGGGCCTATAATGTAACTGTTCTGTGCCATACAGTCAGGTTCCTTTCTGGTTACTGGTGAGAAACCAGTGTCAGCTAGAGTTATACTGGCACATCCATGGTCCTGGAAAGGCCTTGGAAAGGCTGGGGCAGGCAAATGCTTCTCCACAGATCCCCTACCCCACCTCATTCACTCTCTTGGATGTAAGTGCTCTTCTGTTGACAGAACCTACACTTCATGCCCCATTTCCCCAAATCACTTCTTTCCTCTACTCATACAGTATCCTTGACAAGCTGAGCACTTTCGAGTGTTTGGAGTTTTTGAAAGCTGTGACTGTCTTACAATCACCCATTCTGACGTTCCTACGAGTATTTATATTCTGAGGGTGAGTTAAGTTAGTGGATAATTATGGAAAAGAAAGGCCTTGTCAGTGCCTCCTGTAGAGTCACACCATCAATCCCTGAGGTAAGCGGGGCCTGAGTTCTCTCCAGCATACCCCCAAACCAGAACTTGGGTTGGCACTCCACTTTATTTTCTGAAGTTATGGATCTTAGGGCTGGCAAACACAATCCAAGACAATTGATTCTCAAAGGTCTCAAATCATCTGGTATCTAAAGGCTCAGCTAGGGGCTCCCCTGAAAGTCTCTCGGTAAATCTCTCCTTAGTATTAAAGATTTCAAATAAAACCTGAAGCAAACAGAGCACCTGTCTAGACGATAAGTGGCCTGACTCATATTCCATTCTATTACTGACTTGTGACAACTAGAAATTCAGTCATAGCTTACCTGTGGCATATTCCATGAAGTGGGTATAATAACCGAGATTAGTTTCAGGTTTAGGTCTTTCTATTTGTATTTTATTTATTTATTTAGAGACAGGGTCTCACTCTGTTGCACAGACTGGTATGCAGTGGTGTGATCATAGTTCACTGCAGCCTTGAATTCCTGAGCTCAAGGAATCCTCTTGCCTCAGCCGCCTGAGTAGCTAGAACTACAGGTGTGCACAACCATGTGCAGCTAATTTTTGTGTTTTTCATAGAGACAAGGTCTCACTATATTGCCCAGGCTGGTCTTGAACTCTTGGCCTCAAGCAATCCTCCTCCCTCGGTCTCCCTTGGGCCTAAGCCTTCATGCTGCCATGGCATGTCATCACATGGTATTTCATGCTTGTTCCAACCAGGAACCAGGGCAAAGGAAAGGTCTCTGGTGTCAATGTAATACGAAACTTTGTGCTCATTTGCCATTGTGGCAGTTCCTAGGAAAGATCCTAAGAACTTCTGGGCAAAAGGCTGAAGACATATAATGGTTTCTTGGGAATTGAGGGTTGAGGTAAACATTTCTAAAATGTGCAAAAAAGTTAATTTTGAAAATCTGCTGCTCATTTGTTATAACTTCAGAGTTTCAATTTTAATTATTTTAAAAATTCCCTCTAACAAGCACACTTTCTGAATGACTACTGCCTCATCATTTGGCAGCCAACTCTTGAAACCTTGGCACTCTGAGCAATAATTATGAGTATGTCTTAATGTGCATCCATTGAGTTAGTTTGCCTGGGAAGAAGCTGAAGGATATAAGTTACATTTTTGGCTGTAACACTCACTAGCTCTTTAGATTTATAACAGCTCTTGCTTACCTTCAGATGCTTTTTCTGTAAAGAGGGGTAAACAGAACCCAACTTGCAGGGTTCTAGTGAGGTCTGTGTTAATGTAAGCAAAATGGGGAACTCAAAAGTTCCTTTTGTTGTGATACGGAGGATCCAGAGTAAGCAAAAAATAGTTAGTTGCAGCTATGAGGCCATCTGATGAGAAATGATGAAAAATCAGCTCTACATGCACCACCTCAATCTGATCCAATCATTCCATAAACATTTATTGAGTGCTTAGATACCAAGTTATTATTTTAAGTTTTGTAGACACAGTTACTATATTTAACAGGACAGATAAGGTCCCTACATTCTCAGGTCTTATATGCTAGCTGGGAAAACCAGATAATAAACGTGTGTAAGTAAACAATAAACTATCAAGTAGCGATAAGTGTTATAAAAACAAAATAGGGTGCTATGATAGGAAGTCACTGGGTGACTACGGATGACAGACCTCTCTGAGGTCATGACATTTAAACTGAGATCTCAATGACGTGAAGGAGAGAGCCACAGGAGGGCCTCTGGCAATGAATCTCTGTGTGGTCTGTGGAACCCCTGGGAATCCCGAGACCCTTTCAGAAAGCCAATGAAGTCAATTCTGTTTTCATGGTCATACTAAGATGCTATATGCCTTTTTCATAGTGTTGACATGAGCACTGCTGGTGCAAACGTAATGGTGGGTAAAAATGCTGGCATCTCAGTATGAAACAAAGCAGTGGCACCAAACTATCAGTTCTTCACTACCATATACTCACCATAGAACAGGGTGCCAGTTTCACTTATAAAGAAACTTGATCAAGCAGTAAAAATTATTATTTGTACTAAATCTCAACATATAACATTTTAACACTCTGTGTGACAAAACAAGATGTGCACATAAAGTACTTTTGCTGCATACCAAAGTATGATTGTCATCTCAAGGAAAAGCATTTGTGGGATTAAGTGGCAAGCTGCACAAATCACTCTTTTCAGAGAACACCATTTTTACTTGAAAGAATGACTGACAAACAAAGGTTACTCAGACTTGGGTATTTGGGAGATATTTTCTTGAAATTGAACAAGGTGAGTGAGCTGTCACTTCAAGGAAAACAACTGACAGTATTTGTTGCCAATGATAAAATCTAAGCTTTCAAATAAAAATCAGATTTTTGGAAAATGTGTATTTACTACTGTGAGCTTGGCAGCTTCCCCAAATTTGAAAGGCTTTTCTGATAAGACTGATGGTAACATTAATAGGTGACTTTTTTTGAACATTAAAATAGTGTCATCATTTTGAAGATCTGTGTAAGTTGATAAAGCAACATGTTCCAATCACACAAAATCATACTCGGTAAAAGATGTGACGTGCAAGGCAGAGTAATGAATTTTAATATAATGGAGTTTGAAAAGTTTATTGATCTGGCTTTAGATTCCATATTGCAACTAACTTTTAAGAAGTTACCACTTGTCGAATTTTAATGTAATATCAAAGAAGAACATCCACAATACTTGAAAAACCTATTAAAATAACTCTATCCTTGTCCAAATACGCATATGTGTGAGGTTGAATTTTTTCATATAATGAAACCAAAATGACATATCACAAGATTGAACACTAAAAGAGATATTAGAATTTAAATGTCTTCTAGTATGCTGGACATTAAAGGAATTGGGGAAAATATAAAACAATGCTATTCTTTTCACTTTTGTTTTATCTTGAAAAACACAGTTTTTTCATAAAGATATGTTATTCATGTTAACATGTAGTGGGCTTATTATTGTGATTTTAAAATTAATAGATACTTTAAATGTTCGATTTTAATTTCTTATAAGGTAAATATAAATAGATAAAACCCAAATAAACGAAAGCTCTTTGGGGTTCTTGGTAAATTTTTTTTTTTTTTTTTTTTTTTGAGACACAGTCTTTCTCTGTCACCCAGCCTGGAGTGCAATGGCGTGATCTTGGTTCACTGCAACCTCCATCTCCTGGGTTCAGACAATTCTCTCCTGCCTCAGCCTCCCAAGTAGCTGAGATTACAGGTGCCTACTACCATGTCCAGCTAATTTTTGTAGTTTTAGTAGAAATGGGGTTTCACCATGTTGACCAGGCTGGTCTTGAACTCCTGACCTCAGGTGATCTGCCCACTTCAGCCTCCCAAAGTGCTAGGATTATAGGCATGAGCCACCATGCCCAGTGGTAATGTTTAAGAGTATAAAGGGGTTCTGAAACCAAAATTTTGAGAACAATTGACCTGAGGCAGATTAAACAATACAATTTTAGTTTATTTAGGTCTTGCATAAGTTCTGTTAGATTTGTTCTGAGGTACTTAAATTTTTGTTGTTATTATCAATAACTTTTTAAAAATTACTTTTCTGTTACTGGTGTATAAGGCAATTAATTTTTATTGATATATATTGTATATTGATCTTATATCCAGCCACTCTGCTAAACTTTCTCACTGGACTTATTCTTTTACATCAGTCTTACTATTAGTACAGGGTTGGCAAATTATGATCTGTAGACTAGATACAGTCTACTATGTTTTTAAAACAATATTTTGTAGGAACAGAGCTATATTCACCCATTTACGTATTATCTATAGCTGCTTTTGCACTACAGTGGCAGAGTTTAGTAGTAGTGAGAGAGACTATATGGCCCACAAAGCCAAAAATATTTACTTTATGCCTTTTTACAAAAAAAGGTTACCAAACCCTGTATTATGAACTCCATTCATAGAACTAACTTTCGGCTCTGTTGATACCCTATATAGTATTTAAAATTTCAATTTAATTAATTCTATTCTCATCTTTATTCATCCTTCGTCATTCATCTTTTTTTTAACCTTCTCAAAGTTAGCTTCTTAATTTTCACTTTTTCCTTTTCCAGTAACAAACCTGCATGTTCAGCACATGTATCCCTGAACTTAAAAGTAAAATAAAAAATAAAAATAAAAAAATATATGAGACTATAAATTTTCCTCCAAGTACAACTTTTACTGTATCCCACAAGTTTTGATACATCATATTTTCATTATCATTCAATTCTAAGTATTTTAAATTTTCCATTATTACACCTTTGATCAAAGAATTATTTTAAAATGTTAAAAAATTTCCACATATAAGGGGAATTTTGGGAGGTTTACGTTTTAGTTACTGAATTCTAATTTAATTGTATTGTGATCAGATAATGTGGTCATTATATTAATTCTTGGAAATCTGTTGAGACTTGTTTTAGGGGCGTAGTATAAGGGCAAGTTTTGTAATTCTTCCTTGTGAAGAACACATATATTCTAATTGATGCAAGATTCTATGAATCAAACTATTTAGTTGTACTGCTTCAATTTTATATACCTTTACTAATTATTTGTTATGTGCTTGACCACACTTGGAGAAATGTGAAATTTCTCTATAGTTTTATTAATTTTTGTTTTACGTTTTGATGCTATATAGAAATGTTATACCTTTCCAATGAATTAAAACCTTATCAATATGTAGTGCTCTATCTTGATTAATGTTTTATGTCTTAAAGTCTTCTATCTATCTATCTATCTATCTACCATCTATTTATTTATTTATTTTTGAGAGACAGGGTCTTTCTCTGTCACCCAGGCTGGATGGAGTTCAGTGGCATGATCTTGGCTCACTGCAACCTCCGCCTCCTGGGTTCAAGCGATTCTCATGTCTCAGCCTCCTGAGTTGGGATTACAGGTGCAGGCCAGCATGCCTGGCTAATGTTTTGCATTTTTAGTAGAGACAAGGTTCTGCCATGTTGGCCAGGCTGGTCTCGCTGGCCTCAAATGATCTGCCTGCCTCGGTCTCCCAAAGTGCTGGGGTTACAGGCATGAGCCACCATACCGAGCCCTTAAAGTCTATTTTGACTGACATCAACAAAGCTACTTTAGCTCCCTTTTGACTGGTATTTGCTCGAATATGTTTTCCATCCCTTTACTTTTGATCTTTCTTTGCCTTTCTGTGTTAAAGGTATATTTTTCTAAACACTGTATAGCTGAATTGGTATTATATTTTTTAAAAAATCTTAATTTTTACTCTATTTTTTAGCCAGAAAGTTTAGGCCATTTACATATATTGTGATTGCTGATATATTTGTATTTGTTTTTATAATATTATTTTCTATTTGTCCTACTTTCCTACGCTTTATGCATTTTTTCTTTCTTTTTTTTTTTTGAACGTCAGGCTTAGAAGTTATATACTAGTTCTTTTCTTTTAGCAGTTACCCTTGAAATCCAAAATTAGTAGTTCAACCCCTTCAGAACAAAAGGACCTTATAATGCAAACTCTGATTATTTCCTTCCTCATATATAGGGACTTTTACACAGTATTTTAAACCAGCAATATTTGTTTAGATGTGCCTACATGTTTACCGATTTCTTTGCTTACCATTTCTATTTTTCAGACCTTTTGCTATCTCTTTTCTTCTTTCTGAAGTATATGTTCTTTTTTTTCTTTTAAACAGACAGGGTTGTGCTTTGTCATCCAAGCTGGAGTACAGTGGTGTGATCAGGGCTCACTGCAGTCTTCAACTCCTGTGCTCTAGTGATTCTCCCACTTCAGCTTCCTGAGTGGCTAGGACTACAGGTATACACCACCCATTTGGCTATTTACTTATTCTTGTAGAACCAGGGTCTCACTGTGTTGTGCAGACTGGTCTTAAACTGGCCTCAAGCAATCTTCCTGGCTTGACCTCCCAAAATGCTGGGATTACAAGTGTGTGTCACCATACCCAGCCTGAAGTATATTCTTTGAAGTTCCTTCAGTGTAAGTCTGCTGGTGGTAAACTCCCTTAGGTTTTGTATGTCTGAAGAAAATGTTTCACTCTCATTTTGAAGGTTATTTTTGCTGAAAACACAATTTAAGTTGAAAATTATTTTCTCTCAGAACTTTGAAAATATTTCACTGTCTCCTGGATTTAGTCATTGCTGTTGAGAAGTCTGCTGTCAGTCTAAGTATTGTGCCTTTGTGGATGTGGTCTGTTTTCCCTATGGCTTCTTTTAAGAGAGCTGTCTTCAGTGATTTACAGTCTTACTACAGTATAAAAAGTTGTGAATGCTTATTTGTCTTTTTAGATACACTGCTTCCTGTGTCTCTGTATCAGTATTTCTCATCTTATTGAAAAATTCTGAGCCACGATCTCTTTAAACATTGTCTCATCTCCATTCTGCATATTTTTGTTTCCTTTGACCCTCTAAATAGGCTTATATTAGGCTTGCTTATTCTGCCCTCCAAACTTATTAACCTCTCTTCCTTATAGTTCCATCTCTTTGTCTGTTTGTGCTCCATTGCATGAAACTATTTTAGTTTTATTTTCCAGTTCATTAATTAATCCATTACAAAAAAGCTTATCCACTAAATTTTTTGATAATTACTTTTTTATTACTGAAGGTTTTCTTTAGCTCTTTTTCAAAAGTGCCTGGTGATTGTGATAGACCACTGTTGTTCACCATTTTTGTATTCTATATTTAAGTTAATTTTTCTTTATATAAGGTAGTCTAGTTTCTTCTTATCTGATAATTCAAACATCTAAAGTCCTTGGTGAGGAAGGAGTAATCAATACATTAATGCTACTTTTGCTGATTTTCACTCATGGTGGTTTGTTTCCTTGTTTGATAATTTTTTTTGAAAGCTCAAGATTCTAATCTGTGAAAAAAACTAGAAGTCTAAATTACATTTGCTTTATCTGGAATTTAGTTGTACTACCAACCTGTGCTATTTTATCTCCCTTCTAGAATCCCAGGCTTAAACTGGGGGAGTTGCAGTACAGTCCCCATTTGCACCCCCACATGACCATCACACACAAACACAAGTGATGGGTAAGTCTGCCTTTTCTGGCTTGATTACTGTGGACATATATGCACTTAGCTACTTGTATTTTTTTATTACATATTTTCATTACTTCCTAAGAGTTCTAAAATGCAACAGAGATACCCCTTGGAGTACAAAGTCTGTTATACTGGCAGAAGAGGAGGTCCTCTTTAAAAATTTTTAGAAAGTAGGAGAGTCACATCTGATTGTAGATTTTGAAGAGCTTTTTCTAGATTCTCTGTAGGAATGAACTGCAGGGAGGTAGGAATGAAAGCAGAGCCAGGTAGGAGGCTAATGTAGTAGTTTAAGTGAGAAATTGAAGCAACATGTCTGAGAGAGGTGGCAGAGGAGATAGAAAGAGGTGAAATGACTTGATATCTGATTGGGCATAAAACAGTAGGAGTTTTTGATAGTTTGGATGTGGAAGGTGAGGTATAGGATCCCTGGTTGAAGGCTGATGGTGTCATTTACTGAGATAAGAATAATTGGGAGATGGACAGTTTCCAGTGTTTGTGTAGGTTAGGGCCTGGGTAGAAATTAAGAGTTCTGTTTTGGATATGTTAAGTTTGAAATGATTATCAAACATCCAAGTAGACATGTCAACTACCCTGTTGCACATATAAGTCCGATATTTAGGGAAGAGAGCTGTGCTCAAGATATAAATTGGGGAGTTGTTGCCATAAAGGTTTGGAAGCAGAGGAGATAACAAGTGAGAGGGCAGAGAGAAAACATAGGGACAGCCTGAGCCCCAGGGCACATCAATTCAGAAACTAACAGAGAAGGAGACAGCAGCGGTGACTGAGAAGGAAAAAAAAAAAATCCAAGAGAGGAGCTGTCAGGGAGGCTCAGAGAAAAGTGGGTCCCAGGAAGAAGGGAGTGATTGACTGTGCTGGAAGCTATTGAGAAGCTGAGGAAGATGAGGCGACAAGGTGGTAACTGGTAGCTTTGATCTGAACAGTTCTGGTGAAGCAGTGGTGTCAGAGACTTTAATGGAGTGTGTCAAGGATAACAGGAGATGAGTCTAGATAATACCTGTAGACAAGAAGTTCAAAGTGTTTTGTGTGAAAGGGAGCAGTAAAGTGTAGCAGAAGCTAAAGGAGAATGTGACATAAGGAAGTTTTTTCCTGGGGAAATAATAAAGATTTTTTATGCCAACGGGAAAAATTTAGTGCAAACGTAAAAACTGATCATGCAGGAAAGAAAGGGAATATTTTCAGGGAAAATATTCTTCAAAAGATTAAGCACCCGTAAGTCTTTAAGAGGTGATGTGAAACATGTGTGTGGTGTGAGTCATCCATATGACCTACAAGACAGAAGGGCTAGGACACCTATATTACATAAGGACTTGGGGGCTGAGTAATCTTTATTTGCCAAGTTCTCATGAAGTCTACTCCACCTTACCTTCAAATTTACCCATTTCACAGCAGCTAGAGGTAGAAGCTATAGAACATATCTGATAATTATGGTCCGAAAGTTGTTTGGGTAGTTATAAAAGTACATGATTAACTCAATATACAGCTAAAGGGGTCTTACAAAATTTCCTAGTTTGGTCTCTATCCACTTTAGTAACTGAATCCTAAAGGTCTTAGAATGGACACCTCACTATCCCTTGGGAATTACTTCTAGGATGCTGTCACCATGCAATGTGTCTAGCACAAATAGCAATTCTGTGATTAATGGTCATAGGATATAGCTGAACTGTAATTTTCTTCACCCAAAGACCTTTATGTATTAGAAATTTACTTTTTCTTCCCTAAGCCAAACAACCTCTTTCTCTTGATTTTCCTTTACAGATCTTATTTTGTATTATTTGGCTAGTCTTCTTGACTCTTTCCCTTCTCTCCAACTGTTTTTTTTCCCCCTAAAGTGTAGTGACCAGCAATTAACAAACTACTCAAATAAAGTCTGAGTAATCCTGAGAGCAGTGTGGGTATTTCAACACGTCTCCCTTAGACAGATGAAAGGCTGACCTGGCTCTGCCAAGACTTGAACATATTCCAGTTCCTGCTGATCTGGGAAGTCTCTTCCACTTGCGTTTTTCTTCTTTTACCTGGCAATTTGAATAAAATGAAAATACAACCAGATGTATACGGAAAAGAGTTTTCAGTGTACCTGTTCTTTAAAACCAGCTTGAGCTTTATGTAAAAGTCAAAATGTGCACATACTAATTCCTTCTAAAATGTAACAAATATCTAAATATACCAATAAAATGTTTTGTCTCTCAACTGCATATTCCACAAAGTATTTCTTAAAGTCCAAAAGCAAGTATTCAGATGAGGTAATTAATTAAGTGAAGTGTTGGGTTTGGAAAGCCTTCTACTATTTTGAGGCTAATGATGGTTGAGAAACTCCTATGGGGGTGTGTGTGTGACAGAGATTCTGCCTGCTAATTACTTCTCAAGAAAAATCTAAGCATCCAACAATCATTCTAATTTTTCCTAAGCAGCATGAAATGTCACATCACATTACATTATGTTATGCCAAGTAACAGGATGTTCTTGGGGTAACATGACAAAACAATGCAGCTGGGAAAAACAAATTGAAAGGTCAAGTGATGTGCATATAGTTTTGGGTAGGTAGTACTATAAAAAGAAAGAAAAAGGTGCACACTGATAATAAGAGGTGACTTACAGGTTTTGATACCCACAGGTGATTTTAGGAAGGCAGCTTTGTTTTAACCGTAAGATTTATGCTATAAGCTTTGGCTCCTTTTTTTTTTTAATTAATTAATTTTTTTATTATACTTTAAGTTCTAGGGTACATGTGCATAACGTGCAGGTTTGTTACATATGTATACTTGTGCCATGTTGGTGTGCTGCACCCATCAACTCGTCCGCACCCATGAACTCGTCAGCACCCATCAACTCGTCATTTACACCAGGTATAACTCCCAATGCAATCCTTCCCCCTTCCCCCCTCCCCGTGATAGGCCCTGGTGTGTGATGTTCCCCTTCCCGAGTCCAAGTGATCTCATTGTTCAGTTTCCACCTATGAGTGAGAACATGCGGTGTTTGGTTTTCTGTTCTTGCGATACTTTGCTGAGAATGATGGTTTCCAGCTGCATCTTTTACTTATATTTGTTTCACTCTGAAAAAGCACTGGAGCCCTTTTGAACTTCAATTTTTTCCTCTGGAAAATGGGAATACTACTACCCACCCTACCTCTTTCATATGGCTGTTGTGAGATTCTAATGCCTGGTATATTTAGGTGTTTTATAAATGTCTAATTGGATACCGATAGATATCTGAACTGGATTTAATATTCTGTATGTCACAGATTCCAGTCTGTACATTTTTCACTTAATGGTGTTTCAGAAGGAAGGATATATCTTATTGCTGGTGGCTTATATTTTAATTAATTTTTTTTTCTTTCTTGGTGGTACATAATATATTTAAACCAATGGCCTCTTAGAAATATACCTAATGTAAATGATGAGTTAATGGGTGCAGCACACCAACATGGCACATGTATACGTATGTAACAAACCTGCACGTTGTGCACAAGTACCCTAGAACTTAAAGTATAATAATTAAAAAAAAAAAAGAAATATGGCAAATAAAAGAGTTGGGAAATGGCAAAAGCACTATGCAAGTATCAGTTATTTATTCAGAAAACGAGATTTTACCAAAAGTATCCTTTATGCAAGGCATTCAGAAGGAAATGAAAATGAGTAAGACTGGGTCCTTAATCTCAAGAAGAGTGCAATGCATGAAATGGATGACTCAGGATAACTCAAATGCCAACAGAATGTGATACGTGCCATTTCAGTAGCATTCCCAACTTGGTACCCTGTGAATGCAGAAGAGGAAATAACTTTTAGTAGGGTCAACCAGGGAAGCAGCATGGAGGAGGTGGCATCTGGCCCGGCCTTGACAGATGCATAGTATCGTAACAGGCACATATGGGAAGGGGAGATACCCTATGCAGAGAGGACAAGTGAGGCATGGACACAGGATGCACAGTGAATATTCTGAGGAATATGGTCCAGACAAGAAGCAGTCCAGACAAGAAGGAGCGTGGGGACTGTGATGGGCTGCTGGCTGTAGGATATTAGAGGTCTGGGCTCAATTTGGTGAATGCATTAGGCTCCTGAGCAAGGAGCAGCCTGATAAAAGTGGGGCATTAGGAGCATGTGCAGGGGGACTGGTTAAGAAGAGGCTGGAAGCAGGGGCATCCTAAAGCAGGCCTTGTGCAGGCTTGAAAAGTCCAGCTAATGAGTGGGTAGTGAGGGTAGAAAGGAAATGACAAATGGATGGTAGAGCCATAGTTAAATGCTAAAGATCCTTAACAAGAATCCTAGAGAGAAAGCCCATTTCACAACTGGACAGAAAGGATGCACTGAATTGATATCTGACTGTGTGCTCCTTGAGGATGAGAACTGCATGCTTTGTACATTGTTGTATCCCAGCATGGTACATGGTACTTATACAATACATGGTACATGTACTTGTACATAACTTGGTACATGGTACATGTACTTATACGATAACTTGGTACATGGTACATGGTACTTATACAATACAATCCCAGCATGGTACATGGTACTTACACAATACTGGTACATGGTACTTATACAATAACTATTTAATATATTCCCTTCCTCCAAAAATTCTATTTATATTTTTAATTCAATTCAGCAAGCATGTACCTATCACGTGCTCGATGCCAGACACTGGGGTTGGGAAGAATGGGCTGATGTGGTGGACTGTTTTTCAAATGGTTACAATAATTCCTTCCTTACAGAGTCTTGGGCAGCTCCTCCAAAACCGACTCGGGGCATAGCCATAGGACTTGCTTTTATCAAAGGCATAACAGAAAAGATGAGGTAAGCAGAAACTTAAAAAAAAAAAAGTCTGCACATTGATAAAGTAATGTGTTCCAGTCCAGACAGGTTTAATATGAAATCCTTGAGGCATGTCCAGCAGGCAGTTTGGTATAAAGCAGTAGGTCCTGCTGCCTTTTTTTTTTGACTCCTGAGGCCACCATATAAAGAATTCCAGGCTAGCCTGCTGGAGGATGAGAGAGCATGTGGAACAGAGATGAGTCATCTCAGGTGAGGCCTCCCCAGACCAACCATCCTAGAATGGCGGGGGGGGGTTAACAACCTTTTTCTTAAAGGACCAGCAGTAAATACTGTAGGCTTGTGGGCCATATGATCATACCCATTCCAACTACTCAGCTCTGCTGTTGTAGTGCGGAAGCAGCCATAGATGATATGGGAGTGGCTGTATTCCAATAAAACCCTATTTACAAAAACAGGTGGCAGGTCTGTGGGCTATGGTTTGCCTACCTCTATCCCAGATTATTCAGCCCCAGTCTGAGCCAGTCCAAACCAGAAGAACTGCCCAGCCAATTCACAGAATCGTGAGAAATAATAAATGTTTGTGGTTTTAAGCCACTAAATTTGGAAGCGTTGTTACACAGCTAATGCTAACTGATGAAGCTGGTATAAAACACATAAAGCATACACCTTGTTTGAAGGCACTTAAAATCCACTTGTGGAAGCAGGACATGTGTGGGAAACGTTTAAATAACCATAGAAGGCAGTATGTGACTAAATGTCAAAATGAATGTTGCAGGAGAATTAGAATTATAAGGATTTATAAAAGGGAAAAATTAGTTTGGACACACAAAAAACTTGGGCAGCATCATAAAGAATGGGTAGAATATGACAGTTCCCTAAACATTCCTGTTTCTTTTTCACTATCTTTCTTTATGCTGCCTACTTTCATGTCTACGTAACCCAGTAAACTGGGCGCCTTCTGAGGGCAGATCTTATTTTCTATTTTCTAGGTTCCCAGAGTCCAGTGCAGTGCTTGGTTCACAGCCAGGCTCAACATATACTTACTAAAGAAACCAATAAGCCCACAGCTGGAGAGGAGAAAGAGCATGTCTGTGGAAAAATCAAACCTAATGATCAAAGAACACTGCATTCGTGTGGTGCATTCGAGAGAGGCGACCAGTGGCTCAGGGAGAGGAATGAGATTAGGGTAAGTAGAAGCTATAGCTGGCCAAGTGACTCTGGGTCATGGGTTGGGGGTGATAAGGCAAAGTGAAGGACTCTGACTTTCAGGGAGTTAAAGCCATATGTTACTGGAATATGTCACCTAGTTGATATTTATGAAGATGAGTTTGGTGGCAGAGGGTAGGGTGGATTCCAGGCAAGGAGAATAGTTAGGACAATTTAATAATCCAGGAACAAGAGAGCAGACTAGCCTAGGAGATGGTGGGAATACCAAGGTGTCAGGTCCTGATAAAGACCAAATAGAGCTGAGCCTGTGCTTCAGCATGAACGACAGAAGAAAATAGAGACATCTCAGGCATTCCTTCATGCCACATTTACTGGGTACAAGGTATTATTAAGTCATGTGTTCTCAGCCCATGAAGACACTCAACAGAACCAGGTTACATTTGGAACCAAGATACATAAGGTCAAGGACCCCACTTTACTCATGGAGAAACACAAGACAACCAGGAACTGTGAGTGAGGCAGCTGCTAAAGTGGACAGGGTACAAGCTTTGCTGTGACATACACAGCCTTACAGCCTGGCTCCATTCTTATTGGCTGTGTGATGTTGGACAGACCACGAACACCACTGATAATGGTATTCACCTTGCAGGCTGGTTGAGAATTATAGAAAGGGTGGGTGATGTACATAGCAGTCCCTGAATAGAGCAGGCACTCGTATGATTCACAATTACAATAAAAGCAACATGTAATAGGGAACACATGAATGGTATAATTTGAGTGTTGTAATAGGGCAGGGAAAGAAAAATAACTTTTGGCTGGGACAGTCACTTTGGATTTGAGAGTGAGAATAGCATGTGGTCTGGTGGCAAAAAATGAGGATGATTTTGACAAGTAGGGGAAAGGGGAAGGTCGTTCCAGGAAAAGAAAACGTTCTGTGGAAGGGAACAGAGATGAAAGACGTAGCCGCTCTTGTGGAGTGTGGTGGAATTTAGGTTGGCTGTTGCAAGGTGGAAGGTGAGGCTGGGAAGCAGGTTAGGGTCAGACAGCAGGGTGGCTTGAATGCCAGGGAGAGGAGCTGGGATGTTACGCAGTAAGTAGTGAGGTGCTGCTGAAGGATCCTGAGTGGGTCAGTGACGCGATCAAACCCCAGGTGGCACTGCGAGTGTTGTGGAGGCAGGAGACACTCATGCAAGGAGGGCACAAACAAGGTCAGGCATGCCCCTTCCAGGGAATGGCCAGAGCCATGGCAGGAGAGGGCATGTGAGAGAGGATGCAGAGGACGAACTGGCCACATTAGGGAACAGTGAAGGTGGGGAGGGAGAGGGTGGAGCTGAAGTTCACTATGAAATGAGAACACAGACTGACTGGTTGAGTCACTGGTTCATTCAGTTAAGCTGCCATTGAGCTCTGTTTGTTACGTGTTCAACACTTCCAAATGGTGGTAATCGGCTGTGCACAAGACATGGTTGCTTCTCCCCAGGCCAGGGGGTGTCACCAGACACACACGTTCTTTCAATGGAGGGAGATAATAGACTATGCATGCAGTGTGGTCACAGTGTATTTACCATTGTAGCTAATCCCCAGAGTATATCACAGGACTTGACATATACTAGATGCTCAATAAATGTTTATTGAACTTATTCATTCACTCAACAAATATTTATTAAGCACCCAATCCATTTTGGGCATAGTTCTAAGCACTGGGGATACATCAATGACTATAACAAATATTTCTGAGGTTCCTTGAGATCTCTGTGCATTCAGTTTACACCCAAAGCATAAACAAAATCACTGTACTTATTCTAATTATGTTGTAGAACTAAAGTCAGCATTTCTTGGTATTCAAAAAATGCTTGGTATTTTTTTCCTTCAGAGTTAAAAGATACTTATTTGGAAAAGTACCAAACATCCCATTTGGAATTAAGTTCAGAACTTTTAAAAAATTGTGGAATTAATTTTGAGATTGAAATTAAACATGACATGGTATAGAATATATTCACTCAAGCAACCATTTAGGAAGACCTAACTTGTAAGCTCATCTCAGGCACCACTGAGTATACCAGTGATGAATCAGAAAGTCCCTGTCCTCAAAGATCCTATGACATAACAATAAGGATAAAATAAAGACAAACACATTGCACAGTAACACAATGCTAGGATGCCCAAATATGTCTTGCTTTTTCTTTTCTCCTTATCCTGCTTAAGAGGCTAGTTAGCCTCCACCAGCTATGCCCTTACTCTCTGCTTTACCTAGCCAATAAACTGGCACCTGTCACTTGCTGTCTACATCACAGCTGTTTGTGAATGTCTTAGGTCCTCTGCTAGATGGTGAACTCTGAGGGTGGGGTCTGGCTTTATTCAACTCTGCAGAGGCAGTGTGGGGGATACTAAAGATAGGAACAAAGTATTGTGGAAACTCAGAGGAGTGAAACTTGAAAACTCAAGTATCTTTGCATTGGTTTATGAAAAAAGAGCAAATGTAAACGTTTACTTGTGTGCAAGACAAAGGTCCAGATCATTTTCAAGAAGAAAACTGCTTCTTTTTTAAAAGATGTTACAAGTTTCCTTTAAACAGAGTTTGGCAGCTGACGAAACCATGGACAGCAAATGACCTCGAGTGTTATGTGAGATTTTAGAAACAAATAAATGTACTGTGAAAAATAAAGCTAATGTCTTTATATTTTACAATAGAAGTCCTTACATAGCACCTTAGTTTTCAAAGTGCTTTTGCATATGTCTCTTCTCATGTGAATGTCAGGACAATGCCGGGGTGTACACAAGGTAAGCATTTCTCTTCCTGTACCTCCCATGGAGACGCTGAGGCCCAGGGCTGCCGGTGAGTCACGAGCTGACCCAAGAGGCAAGAGCCACGCTCTTTCCTGTAGTCGGTGGCTCCCAGAGAAACACCATGCTCCGAGCTGACCCAAGAGGCAAGAGCCACGCTCTTTCCCATAGTCAGTGGCTCCCAGAGAAACACCATGCTCCCAGCTGACCCAAGAGGCAAGAGCCATGCTCTTTCCTGTAGTCAGTGGCTCCCAGAGAAACACCATGCTCCATAAGAGGTGGGGAGAAACAGTTTTTTTTTGTTGTTCTTGTTGTTTGTTTCCTTGGAAAGGAAGAAATTCAGCTTTCTGACCTAAAAATTAGAAATGACTGGAGTGGTAAAGTTATTCTGCTAAGTAAAAAACAACATAGCTAAGTGGGAGAAAAACCAGAAGAAATTCAACATGTTCTAAGGGATGCACCTGGAGAGTGTGTGGCTTCCGTTCTGACTTTTATATGGATGAGGATAATTAGCATCGCTTTCCTGTAAACTGTATTCAAATTTCCACAAGCAGCAATGCTCCCCTGGATTCGCGCTGTCATCATTAAATCACACTTACAGCATGTACCAGTTTACACCCCGGCACTTAGTAAAATACAATTTCCTTTCTTCCTTTGATTATTTTTCCTTCCTTCCTTCTTTCCTTCCCTCTGTCTTTCTGCTTTTACTGTTACTCACACATTTACTGAACTAGATCTCATGAGGATTCCTGGGCATCCAGAGATGAATGAGCCACAGTTCCTGATGCTCGAGTCACAGACTAGGATGGGAGGAAGCCTGAAGGCGGGATCCTATCACTCACTTCAGTGTGTGCCCCACAGTCCGCTGCTAGGTCTGAGACAAGGACTTGGTTCCTGAACACTGAGTGGATGGATGGAAGGATGGATGAGATGCCTGTATCCGGATGGCAGTGTTCCAATTTCTGACTCAGTAAAACAGCTGAAATTTCTCCTCCCCTTCCCGTTGCTTTTTCTGTTTCAGCAACCCCCTTTCAATGAGAGAGGATGTGAACAAGAGAATCAAATTGGCATTCTGAAGCTCTTTATTTAAAGGCACGTATTTAGCAATTTGCTATGTCTGAGTTAATATATGGGTTAAGTTCCCTGTGAATGACACTCTCCTAACTTTAGCAACGTCATAAAGACAATCAGTTGCTGTGTGTCTGGCAAGTTAATGACTACAAGCCCAAGGGATGCAAGAATGGGAAAATGTTAATGTAAAAAAAAAAAAGACTTTAAGCAAATGCAGAGGAAAATGGAAAAGGACTCACCACTCTCTCCCCAAAATGCTGCACATAACATCTTGTTTTGAACAAAAAAGTTACTGAGAATATTATTTTAAACTTTGTGCTCATTAGAACAATCCTTTACAGAATGCAGACAAGACGGCGATTAGGGAAATTAGCGGGAGATAAGGAAGAAAAGAGTATTAGGAAAAGATGGAAGCAGAAGAGGAAGGAAGAAGAAAAAGCAGAGAAGAAGGCTCCATGTTAAGGTGACAGGGAAGCAGGAGAGGAATGTGAGCATGAGGTCAGGTACCCGGGCAGGTGAAAGAGAACCTTCCGAGAACCTGACTGGCAGAGGTGGGTGAGAAAGGACACTCCTCTCCTGTCTTCCTCAGCTCCAGAGGGTGGAGGCTGACAACACGATCATCTACTCTGTGGCAGGTACTCTGCTGGGGACTTTTATGTATAACATTTTATTTACTCATCCAGTTCAAAGCCACCTGCAAGGAAGGAAATTATGTCCATTGTACTGGTGACAAAACTGAGTTTAGAGGTTGTCGGTCGAGGAGAAGGGGCTCTGGACAAGCAACCACCTACAGACAGCACATTGCCATCCACAAAGGACTCCTTCATCTTCCTTAAACCTCAGGCAATTCTGTGAAGTGAACAATATCATTTCCATTTTGCATGGCAAGAAATGCAGGCTTTGAGGGAGCCACTCGCACAGCTAGCAAGAGACCAGGAAGCACATGGACTGGGACTTGATCCAATGCTCCTTCTGTTTCACTGAACAGCCTCCTTGAGGAAGTAGCTGGCTCCCTTCTTTTCACCCCATCCCCAGCTTTATCCTGTAGCCTGTGGCCAGATGACTGCTGAGTACCAGGCCAAGCAGACCCAGCACGGTGGTTGCAGTTGATGTCCCAAGATCATCCTGACTGTGATTCTGCATGGAGTGAGGACTCTGATTCTTGAAAATACTAGGGTTGTCTGGTTTGTGCTCCTGCACAGTGCAGCAGTCTTGTCTACAGCAGCCCCCCGCAAATGTGGCCCAAAAAGACAATGACCCTCATTCTAGTAACAGGGGGTTAACTGTTACTAAATGAAGCCACAGGTTTCACTGTGGGCTAGCTGTATCTGGATTTTGAGCCCAAATCTCTTTCTCTATAATTTCTTTTAGTTCTGCGTTTTCTAGAATAACAAATGTCTTTCACATATCTAAATGCAGTTTTTGTGTCTTTCCTTGTTTTTCTCTTCTCCGGGTTAACCTTTCTCTGTTCCTTCAACCACTGGTTACAAGACAGTCTCTGACACCCTCTCCATTCCTGATGCCGTGTTTACAGAGCACTCAAGTTTGTTTATTTTCCTTTTCTTTCCTTTTTTTTTGTGGGGGGGGAGTCAGAGTCTTGCTCTGTCACCCACGCTGAAGTGCAATGGCATGATCATAGCTCACTGCAGCCTCCAACTCCTGGTCTCAAGCAATCCCACTGCCTTGGCCTCCCAAAGCACTGGAATTGCAGGCATGACCCACCACGTCCAGTTCATGTTCCTTTTCAAATGTACTGGTATAATACTCTTAATGTGATCTAAGTACTGCAGAGTCTAATGAAATCATGACTCTTCCTTCTGTGGGCATGAGACCTCTTTTGTCCCAGTTAGGATAATGTTAACTTTTTCAGTAGCTACTTTGTGGAGGAGAAAGCTAAGTCACCAAGGTCTCGCAGTACAGCATAATAAATTCTGTGAAGGAGGCAGCCAGTGGGCTATGGCATCACAGAGAAGGGGCAGCAAATTTTGCCAGAAAGGAGCAAAGAAGCCTTCTTGGAGATGACACTTGAAGAACAACTCAAAGTGAGAGTAAACCAGGTGGAGAGAGTAGAAGGTCTTTCCAGGTGGATGGAAAAGATTTTGCAAAGATGAGCTGGTGAGAGAGAACATGGCAGTACAGCCCTTTCTTCCCCATTGTTTTTCTTTTCAATTCCTTTCTTCAACCTTTCTCTGACTTAGCTTCACTTTTGGATGTTCTTTTCAGTTAAGGCTTGGGAAGACCCTTGCATAAGACAGGGGTTGGGGCACCGATCCCCCACGCAGTCGAAAAGCTAGGTATCACTTTTGACTCTTCCAAAACTTAACTAATAGCCAGCTGTTGGCTGGAAGCCTCAGTGATAACATAAATAGTCCATTAACACATACTTTGTATGTTATATGTATTATATACCTACAATAAAGTAAGCTGGAAAAAACAAAATGTTATTAAGAAAATCATAAGAGAAAGTACATTTACTAAGTGAAAGTGGATCATCACAAAGGGCTTCATCTCCACTGTATTCACATTGAGCAGACTGAGGAGGAGGAGGAAGAGGGGTTGGTCTTGCTGTCTCAGGGGTGGCAGAGGCAGAAGAGGTGGAGGAGGTGGAAGGGAGGCAGAAGAGGCAGGTACACCCAGTGTAACTTTTATTGAGAAAAAAATCCACGTATAAGTGGACCCATGTACTTCAAACTTGTGTTGTTTAAGGGTTAATTGTACTATGTTCTCCTGTTTTAAGAAGCATCTGTTGCATGCAGTTGAAGGTTCTTTAACTTGTTTACTGTATAAGTATTAAGTGAGCATTAAATAGCCAAAGCACTGGCGGTGTTACTGTAATAAGTAGTTTTGGGGCCTGCTCTCCGTTTTGGAGGCTGCACCTCTACTTGAGTGAACTATTTGATTAGGGTGGAAAAGCAAATGGTACCCTAAGTATCAAAAGATAGCCAAAGGTCACTCAGGGCCATGGGCTGGACCACAGTGCTCCAGGGTCTTTGCCCCGTTATGAGCTGACCTGTTTTTCTCTCTAATGCCTCCGGTCAGCAGTGTTGAAATGAGACATTTTAGGGTTTCCAAACTGTTTCTAAGACTGTTAGTCACAAACTCTTATCAAGCAGTTTTCTCCAGTTAGATAGCAGACAGGCTCAGAGTCTCACCTTTGCAGGTCAAAGCTCGAGAAACCGTCCATATGATAATTCACACATCTGTTATTTCTTTTACCTGTCCCTTCTCTGCCTTTAGCTTCTCAGTCATCCAACCCCGCCTCTGTGAAAAGTGCACAATGACTCAAGGCTTTTCTTAGACCTCTGACAGGTGAACAAAGAAAAACACCTTTCACAAATCCATCTTATCAAAGGATAGAAGAAGAGAGAACAGAGCCTTTAGTAAAGAACCCTAAACATCCCACCAGAAAGTCCCAAACAACCCTGAAAAGTGAGAATAAAACTACCAAAAGCTGACAGAGGGTAACAAGCATTATTTCCAACCCACACTTGTCCTTCTAAAAAAAACCAACCCGCTACTGAAAAAAACCCTGAAATGTATGAAATCTAACATCGTTAACATATTTCCTGTCCTCACATAGCTTATAAAAATGTTTCTGAGCTTTTCCCTGGCTCATTTACAACGATGAGAAGGAGCAAAAAGGAAATGCAACAGATGGTACTGAGGGAGGAGGTACAACCATCCTCGCTTGCAGTCATCCATCTTCACAGTAAGTCATCCCCGCTTGGGCGAGGTTTCAAACGTTTTTCAGATGTACCAATGGCGTATTCTTGCTCAAGAACAATGAAGATGAGGCTCCTTTAAAAAGCTTCAGGTTAGAAGGCATGTTTACTACTGTCTATTTTTGTTGCTTCTAAAAGAGATCACCTCAGCTTTCCCTCTGAACCTCCCAAACTGACTCCGCGAGAATCTAATCTGGTACTGATTTAGAGCTGACAGGTGGTACATGCATAATTAAAGATGACCTAACACAGAATGCTCTCATTCCTGGCATATTATCAGACACTTAAGCAAAGCAATTATCAGTAGGCAATCTTTTCTGTCAACAGAGATCGAGATGAAACATTTCTTCAATTAAGAGAATTCTGCAAAGATGCTGTACATATCCATCTGCAAATACTTGAAAACCTTTAGAGGTGAATACTAAGTCAGCTCAATGAAACACCTTTGGCCAGTTAACACATGCTCTCCTCTCCTCCCACTTTTCCTGGAAGGTCACATCTCAAACATCAAAATCGGAACCATTTTAAGGTGCCGCCAGACACCCTGACGTGAGCTGACAAGGAAATCTTCGCATTTTTCTGCCTTGCTGAGGTTTGCAAATATAACAAGTTTTCCTTAAAGGTTTAACGCAAAAAAGGATAGGGTTCACCTTAAAGCAAATTCAATTAAAATTTCCCTTCAAAGCAGGATTATTCCCTCCCCATGCTCCACCCATGTCAAAAGTATTTAGAGAATTATTATCAAGCCTTAAAACTTTGTCTTGAATCTAAGTGATTTAAAGGATTTTTTTCTTCCATTTTGAAGAAATCAATATTATTCAAAGAAAAAAGGGACTTGACAAAAACGGAGGAATTTCCCATTTCAGGGGAAGGAGGGAAGAGGTGCTGCATTTCCTGATAGAGTACTGTGCTTTTTATAAATTACAGTGCATGCACTTTGTAAAAAGGAATGCATTTAAGCTTTCCTTAGAACAGAAATTGCTTTAATGTTATAGCGAGACAAGTGATTTTCTTTTCTTTTTTAAAAGGGTAGTTTATAAGTTAATGGTTTTTTGAAGCCCATGTAAAAATTGCCTTCCACAAGACAGAGAACTTCACAATGTTTGTGGTGCATATTTTGCCACATTTCACAAGAGGTCTTATTGTTTAAATTCTTATATCCTTATGTCATATGTGAACAAATGACTTTATTGTTCATTTGAACATGTCTTTATAGGATCTCTGGTGGTAGAGCTAGTGTTGTTGTTTGCATGTTTTCCCCTCAACAAGCCAGAACAAAAGTCTCTTTTTCTGAAGCACTGGGAACTCAGGGACCATGGCAGTGTGGCAGTAGTTGTCAGCTGGAAACACCATAATGATAATGTAAGTGAAGTGCTCACATTAAGGGGTTGACTTCTGACAAGTCAAGGTCTATAGAAAAGTTTCTGCTACAGCAGACATTATGGTAATGCAAAACAGAAGTACTTAATAGAATAATTAAGAATCATCCAGTACACTATTACTGCAGTAGGACTCAATTCCTTTCAAGATATGCTTTCCTTGGAAGAGACTCCATTCAGAATGTTAGGGAAAAAATATCAGTAGCCTTTGGGGAGAACATATTCAGATGGGAGGTGGAAGTGATGGCGGGATCATTAATGGGAGATTCAGTAGGACTCAAAGCTCAAGTTCATTATATTTCTTAGAACTAAGAATAGCTTCTGAATGAGTACTCACAATTCTCCACAGACCTATTTCTCCTAAGGAGCTCCCCCTTTCTCTCTTTCCAATTTTAATCTAAGAAAAAGAATAGAATACAGACAGACATGGGTAGGTAAGCAGGAACAAAGGAGCATCTACAGAATGGAAGAGAATCTAAGCTAGTTCCATTTTAGATGCTGTTAAATCCCTTTGACTAGGATTCAATTTAGAACAACTCAAAAGATACAGTTTGATAGCATGCTGCATCAAGAGGACAGGAAAAAGAAAGAAGTCACATGTGTAATGTTGTGGCAAACAACAAAATGTGATTTCCCAGTGGATGTCATGGACAAAAAGAACATTTAAGATATAAGGCACATACTACCATTAAAGTAAACAGAATACAAAAGGGAAAGATTCCAGTGAGTTTATGTAGGGAGAGACCCTCACTTCTCACACAGCTCAGAGTCCCTGACTTTTGTAGGACTTCAGTGAATAAAGCAAAGTCTGTAAGCACAGCCTTTCTATGCTGAGGATGATATATGGCACAAAAACATTTTACATGATGCCTTTTACACTTAGATATTATTTTAGAATCATAAACTAAAAGCATTTTTAAGGTGGAGGTACCCTGCATAAAATAGAAGTATCTTATTGTTAACCAAGGTATCTCCTGTCCACACTCAAACCTGGCTTTCCAAGTATGTTGGCTTTACTATTTTATGATTGGATGAATAAAATAAGACTGTAACTATGGCTACAAAATAAATTACGATACCCTGACCCCAACAGAGTATTATTTTGAAAAGAATAAAAGTAAAATCCAAGATATTATTATCGTCACTGTGATCTACTTGTGACCCTGTTTCAGAAAGGCTGCTAAAAACCTGCCATTTGAAAGCCTTGTGGAGACATTTTTCAGAATCCTATGTATTCTCTCTGTTAACTGATCAGAGATACTTCTCAGGTTTATTTCACTAAGGACAAAGTATGACACATACTTAAGAAAGAATGGATATTGTTTCAGAACCTCTATCCACTCAGGAGAAGACACTTGCTTTTTAGTTAAGAAATGACTGTGACTAATTCCAGAGCACCTGGTATTGGCTTTTTCAAGAATGAGCATTTGAAATCAAATTGGAAAATGGTGACTAGCACATCTGCAATGATCTAGATGATGGTAAGAGATGATCCAGAGATGGTAAGAGATAGATAAACCCAAAAAGGGTGGCCTCGCTTTGCTGCGGAGGGATAAAATAGAAGAAGTGAAAAAAATGATTTTTCTCTACAAGTCCCACTCTAGGAATCACCTTTGTTAACTTTGAGTTCTTTCACAAAATGAAATGTTATGTGCCAGTATAATCTGTTTCCCTTAGGGATGGAAGGTGATGAGGGGAGACCAGTGACAGGTGAGATTTAAAGGCATGTAAAGGAAGGGTGGAAAAGAAATGCATTATGTTACCGAGAGAATGAGGATTAAATCTTCATAATGCATGTGAGATTCTCACAAAAAGAAAACAAAACAAGCGCAAGTTTTTACTCAACACCTAATATTACCCAGCTGTGAATAAAAGAAAAAGAATCTCACACTGACCAGTTCATACAAATCAACTAACACTTATTCCCTTATGGTCCATTGTAACCCATACTCCAAACAGACATGATGTTCTTTCACATGTACGCATTTGTAACTTTCTGTAAACTAATTAGCGAAGGAGAATACAAAATAGGCAGGTATAATGGAAACCAGTGAATTCCATCCCTGAAGCTAGCGGTACTGTAATATCTTCCGCATGGTGCCAACAGCCCCCTTTCCCTCTGCTCATTCCAACACAATGCCTTCAGGTCTGTCTAAATAATGTAATTTACTAGAGTGGAATTCCCTTGGTACCCTGTGCAGTACTTGGTGACAGTATCATTTATACTCCACCGTGTCGTGGCCTGACACTGATCCATCGGCCTTCATCCCTCATTCAGAGGAGAGCGTGCAATTTCACCTTCCTCCGTGCCCTTCTCTGGTGTGTATGTACACATTCACTCCACTCAGCCCTAATTACAAACCTGGGTTAAAAGACTCTCATTAGATTTATATTTCTCATTCCAAATGTCAATCTTGTTGAAAATTCCCATTTCCTAGAGGATTCATCCATTAGCAATAAACTTTAAAGCATCCTGTGACTGAGTGCATTAAACCAGCAATGCGGACATGCACTTAAAATACATCATTAGAGAAAATCTCCATTGCAAATACTTTACACTATTCAACCAAAGGAATAATGAGCCCCGCCTGGCCAGTACCCTCAAACTGCACATGAAAGATAAGTTAAAACTGGCAGTTTTGCAGGAAGAAGCACACGGTGTATCCACAGGATGCATTTCAAAATCTGTCATTCCTTATGAAGGTGTGGGAGGGAATCAGGGCCAGAGTCTAATTTATCACCTTCTCTCACCTACCATTTTTACAGAAACTTCAGTCTATGGCAAAGGGCAAGAGGGATGGCAAAGACAATGCGGAATATATGAGTGTGTGGAGGGAAGAGAAGCTGTATCTGCAATGCCAGGAACTTTGAAAGTCACCTAGCATGATTTGCTCAGCCTGAAAAGCATTCTTCTATTTCGTTAACGGAGAAAAGTGGAGAAGTCAGCATTGTCTGGAGACACTGGAGGAAGCAGGGTATCATTTTAATACAAGACAGATTTCCCTGGCAGAGTTGACCTGAGAAATGTCTTTATTCCAGACTGATGGTTCCTAACACAAAAACCAAAAATCTGATGAGAATACTAATATGTAAATTGTAAGTCACAAGTCGTATCTGGGACAGAGATGGTAACCGTCTAAGAAAAGAAAAATTTGAGGAGGATTAAAAAAAAAAAAAAAACCCAGCAAAATACAACAATTGAGAAAACTAAGTCACCACTGTTTTATATCTGTCCCATATTTTAATTCCTTAGCTTATAGGTTTAATTCATCACTTCTTGTCAGGTCTCAGGTGAGGCAAGGTTAAGGTACAGTCATAACTTCTCTTTAACTTTGATAAATGAAGAAACAGAATTCTAGGAAAGTCCTGGAGGAGGTTAAAGGGAGACTGATCTGAAGTCTTAGAATCCTATCCTGAAGGCTAACAAAAAAGTTATGTCCACAATTATGACTTTGGATTGTGAAATACACAATATACTTTATAATGCAAAACTCTGATGGGTGGAAAAGGACTCTAGAAGGACAGGTATACATTGTATTAAACAGAAAATAATTTGCAAAGCATAACAAATAAAAATAAAAGCAACAGCAATTGTTTTCTGCCTTTCAGCATCTGGTCAATCTGTCAGATTGTTTAGTAACGAGAATTATAACAGATGCAATATTTTCTGTGGGGAATTACACCACTATGGAAGCTAATTGCTCCTGAAGTTTTGCCCATTTCCACCTGAAATATTTTTTAGCCTTACTTGATTACAACATTAGCAATGTCTTTCATAATGTACACCAGCAGGTACTACAATTAACATGCACAGATGTTAGAACTGAAAATCCATGTTTAAATAAAAAACATACGGAGAAAGTAAAAATTACTGAATATGCTCAACACAGCACTAATCTTGAAAGAGAGGCTTACACTGTGCTAACTTAATGGCAAAATAAAAAAAAAAATCCCCCAGATGGCATTAGTAATCTAAGAAGAAGCAAACCACTCTATAAATGCCTGTATTCTTCTGAAACACTGAACCAGAGGATGATCTTTTGTCCACTTAATTCCAAAATTTGTACTCCAAGAATAGAGGAGAACTCCCAAATGCTCTAAAATTCTCCAACACATTTTATGATGCAACTGCACAAATGACAGACAATAACACCAACATCATTTTGTGGAGTGCTGACTTTGTGCTTTACGTACGTCATCTCACCGAATCCCCACAACCACCCTCTCATTCAGGTAGGCAGTACTACTACTGTTCCCGTTTTCAAATAAAGACACTCAGGCCTAGGAGAGGTTAACAGATCAAGGTCAACAAGTAGCTAAGCTAAGATTTGATCCGGAGTCTTTTTTCCCTCCTAAAGCTCTCAACTCATTGTAACCACTCTGCCACACTGTCTGCCACAGTTGGGGATGCCAAAGAGAAATGTGATTTGCAGTCTTCATTTTTCAGAGTCTTCTGGAATGACTGCCCTCTTGACTCATCCATTTCACAAAGGGCATCAAACTGAAAGGCTCAGAACACTTGCAGACATTCTCATTCTTTGGAAATGCCACAGCCACTCAGTCAGTGGAACGGGACAGCACCATCAATGGGATCGCGAAGATACAAATTTCCCTGTGAATGCTGGTGCCGCCTCTCTTTGGTGTTTCTTTTAGCCACAAACAGACACGTTATCACTTACTGTGGTTGCATTCGACTCAGCAGCCAGATGCAGGGGAGTTTTTACTTGGTTAACTGTCCCTCCAACATCTGTGTCTACAGAAGGTACTACAGGGCAGGCGTGCGCTCACACTTGTCCCTTCTCCCTCCCCCATCCCAAACACACAAAAACTTTTCCAATCTCTAGGGCAACACCATTAAGATATCCTTTCCTTGCTGTGCTATAGGTTTACAAGAAAGAACTTTCTAACAATAAGCCAAGAAGATGGAAGTTGTAAAATCACATTTCAAATAACACAATTCCTTTTTAAAAAAGATTCAAGGGTTTCATACTTCTTTCTTCCTTCCACCAACACATTTTGTTTATGTATGAGTTGGATCTTTCTTCCTTCAGTAGGGAAAAGTGCTGATAAACTGTCATGTGTACACAAACAACGCAAAAACTTGGTTGCCTTTTGCTATTTAAACAGAGAAAAATTATTTCCCAATATACCACTTACCAGACAGATGCAAAGATGTGGGCAAGCCAGTCATCAGAATTAACAGAGTGATTTTGCTTGCACTACATATTCTGATTTGTATGACTCTTATTTTTAGCCATGCACAAAGGGCAATAAATGGAAAATCTTATTCTAACCGCTACTTTTTCTGGGCCACCCACACTGCCCCACCTACCCCACAACTTCACAAATGTAAAAAAACCCAGCCCAGGGTTTGTCCTAACAAGGGATGCAAAGTGGCTAAAATGGGTGACATTTTTTTCCAGTTAGTGTTTGTACTTTCATTTTTTTTTTCTGTCTCAGGACTTTCAGGGAAAACAATGTTGACTTACCAATGGGCATTTTCAAAGACTCTACGTTGGTATGTCAATCAGTGTATAGACAACATGATCTGCAGGGCACGGGCACCACCCTGCCATGAACCACATCTCAGCCAATCTTCCGCAAAGAAATGTACCCAAAAACTTTTCTGTAAATTCAGGAAGGTGATCCACACCTCTATATTTTGTTTTGAAACAATGATGGTATTTTAAAAGTTCTTCAAATTAACAAAAGTGATATCAGAAACACAAACATTTCTAAAACAGAGCGGGCTGCAAGGAGTGATTTTGCCAAACTTAAGTCAGTAGCACTTGACTTATATCTGCTTTTAGTCTGCAGTGGCACCACGCTTACCAAGGCACAGTATCCCCATGCTATCTCTTTCCTTCTGTGCATTTTTTCTTTCTGTACACCTTAACCACACTTCTCCACCTGATAACCTGAAGCTGATCAAGCATCAATTCACACATGGATATCACTGTGGATTGAAGCATCTGATATTTAGAGATAACCATCTTGATGGCAAATAATAAAAACAAAATTGATGAAGAGGATGTTTGCTAGGGGCACAGAGAAGATAGAGATGAGAGTCTATTTTTGATTACTGTCTTTCCAGATTTTTAATAAAAAGTTATTATAGTCTCAGGATAGTTATTATAGTCTCAGGATACCAATTAAAATGATTGTTCCTCTGAGCCCTCTGCAAACTACAACAGTAAACATATGCAGGTAACAATTAATGTTTAAAAGTCTAGTTCAACAAAATCACCAGAATCATTAGGAAACAAAGGGAGTCAACTCTGAGAAAGGCATCTTTACCTGTGTGCCTGCTCATTATCCAGAAACTAGAGGAAATGTTCTTTCATCGTCTGGTAGTTAGCACATACCCTGCAGAGCTAACACCGTCTTCATGCGCGGTACTCGAGCAGCTCTGATGAGATGTCTCAGAAAATCTTTTTTGGGTGATAGTCCACTATCGTCAGAACTTCTGACTTGTGTTGTAAAAATACAGGCAATTAAGTATTACACAAAGTGGGTCATACGCCACTGAGACAACCACACCGCCCCCAAATCAGACTCCAAATGACTGTGCTGTGACAAGGTAGGAGGGGTCTGAACACAGCGAAAGCAAAACTTTTATGTGGTGAGGAGCATTTTAGTTTTCACTGGTTTAGGTTAGAGAAAGTTAATCTCAATGTCAACTACAAAGCCAACAAACTTATAGTGTGTTCTTGAATTTATATGTCAAATGCTGGCTGTTCATGTAATGGGAAATTCAGGTCCAATGTCATAAACAGTCTGAGGGACAGTCTCAGGCTTAAATGACAGGCCCATCACTAAACAAGTGAGCCCTGTGACTCAGTGAAGGAAGGCGGCCAAATCGAAAGTAAAGATAAAGAACCAAATTCTCATTATCCACATTATTATCTCCTTCTCCAGTGGAGGATCAAAGTACTGTATACCACTCCCTCACACCTGTACCCAATCAGGGCATTCAATACAATCGCGGATGCTACCCAAACACCCTTCAACTGCTGTAGGAAAAAGGTCAAATGTAGTTACCTAAATCGAGCACATTCGTTCATCTATCACTGAAGAGCCACAGAAATATTAATTCAACACACACTGAGTCCCTATTATATACAAGGACACAGAGGACATGAAGGGATGCTCTCAAAGTCGCTGCTTTCAAGGAACTTAAGAGTCCTGTACAGGGGATGATAAGATCTAGATATAACCAATGTCAAAGACAGAGTTTTTCTCTTTTTTTAAACAAACAAAATCCCTTCTAGCAGCTGCTTACTAAATACTTCCTATTCTATTGACATGAGGTTTGTAGATGACAATTCTACCACATTTCTTGAGAATCTTTTAACAATTCCTTAAAATTTACCTCGGTTTTCTTTCAGTGCTCAAAGCCCTTCCTAACCTTGGCCAAGCGTTAGGATTCATCCTAACCCGAAGGCCTAGTACTCTCCAAAGACAAGCACAGAGATACCAGCACAACTCAAGGAGCTATAAAATCACACCACAGCAATCCGAAGAGATGTGTCTTTGAAGGGGGATAAAGGATGCAAAGTTAAAGGACAACTCTGTTCACAGCACAAGAAGACATACATTTGAATGAAATTTTGTTACCAAAATTATAAAATCAGAATTTGACTGGAATCCATATTGTTTGGATTGTGAATGGGGAATGGGAGGATCTGGCTAACTCAACGTTTCCCGTTTCTCCCAAATTGCCTTATAGTATAGTGATTACTAATTTCTAAATAATCACAACACAATCAGTTGATCTACACCAAAACCACCTTGTACATAACTGAATCTTCCTTTATGATTCTAGAGGCCCACTAGGATCTTACAGGGCCACTCGGTATTATTTTGACTGACAGGAGGTAGAAATGAAAATACTGGTTGATAGGAATTTCCACCTGATAAAGATACTGGTGAGTCCACCCAGGTATCTGTTCTTGTAAGAGCTGATTAATAGAAGGGAGAAAAAAAGCAATGAGGAAATCACTGTCCTGTAAGATGACACTTAAAGTCATCATTCCTAAGTGCCACCAGCTTGTAGGATGTGATCAGCCCAGAGCACTGCTTGTAAATTTGAAATTAGTTAACTAGTTGAACAAAGTCTGGAAAAATACATAAAAGTATGAGTTAACAGGTAGGTTATATTTGGGCAGCCAGATTACAGGTAATTTATCTCTACTTTTATTCAATTTTCTGCTATTTTATAAATTATGTAGAATACATGTATCACTTTTATAATAAGGAAAACAAAGCTACTTCTGCTTAGATAAAAGGAAACAATTATTTTCTGATTCTGGTTCTGTCTAGAAATCAAGAACACTTCATCAATAAGTTTCTGACACTTTCTGTCAAGAAATCAAGAACCCAGCATACTAATCTGAACTGAACTGATAACAAATAAGGCACGGAACACAGGAAAAATATGCTAGAAATAACAGCTTATAGCTTCTAGTTAAGTACCGCAAGGACTCTAAAAATCTTGCTATCCTGCAAAGCTTTGTAAATAATGTCCCGGGGCAGAAGAGCAGAAGTGCTTTTCCTCCTCATGTCGCACAGTTTATGCAACTTTCAGCTGCCACAAGTCTGCGGGCACCACACTCTTAGAAGATCTATCTAATGGGACATCCTTGGAAAAACATGCTGCAATGCCCTGGGTTAAACCTGGGCTCAAAGAGAGGCATCATTTCACTAATGACAGGTGCAACCAAAAAAGAGCACACAAACCATTTCTTAAAAATCAACAGACTGGAAACTATTAGAATAAATTGATAAACCATTTGTGCTACAACTGATGTCACTGGGTAGGCAGCTTTATAATAAAACATAGATTATTTGGAGACTCATGACTCACAGGGAATTATCATTTGAAATTTTTGACTTACATATTACAGTATATAACCATGCCGGTAACATCACTCCTCTCTGTACCATTAGCAGAGAATGAAAATTAATTTTGATGATCTCTTGAGCAGAACATAATCTGAATGTGAAATGGAATGTTACAAATAATCATATAATAGGTTCTTTTAAAAAAAAAAAAAGAAACAGAATTGGCTTCAAAAGTATGCCATTGGTTGCCAATGACTATAGGAGCTAAATATACAGGTTCATAAAATGATTTCATATATTAGTTTTAAAACCAGTAATGTCACAACTTTTAGAGTGCTTAACATAAACAGAACATTTAACATTTAACCTCTGGCACTGGAAAGATGGTAAAAGTCAAAACTTGCAGTTTCTTGAGAAGAATAAAAATGAATAGTATATTGTTATCGTCAGTCAACATTTTTAGATTATTATTAAAGCATGGAAATAGGTACACTAAAACCTCAGTTAATTAGACTATTTGAAGACAAGAATATTTTTTATTATTTTGATTTTCTGGTTAATTGACAACTAGAAAATGCTTTTTGTTGAAGGTTTTCCAAAGCAGTTTTTCCTCTTTATAAAACATCTAACCATTCTCAATGATTCAGCAGGTCAGTGTCATCAGCTACAAGTATCCTCCAGGGTTTACACCCCACCTTTACTCAAAACCAAAGCTATCTTGTTTTCTTCATCACTGAAAAAGGGAAGTGTGGTATGTGCGGTAGGGTGGGGTGTGTGGGAGGGAAGGGGAGGGGGTGGGGAAGTATGAAGGTTAGCTAATTCAGGGTTCTGGCTAGTTGGGTTCCAGGTAGCAAAGCCATCAGTAAACATAAATTCAATGTCTGGAACCAGGCACATCTGATTCCTGTGAATGATGAGACAAGGAGACAAGGAGATCCCACCAGGGTCTGTCTTTGTTGGTCTTCTCTACCTTATGTCATTTTGTCTGGTGATGGCTGGTTTGATGTTCTTCTCTGGGGAAAATCTGTGTCAGTGTGCCTATACAAAAATTATGGTCTATGAACTCATTGTGTCGGGGGATTAGATTCCATATCCATCCCTTTCAACTCAAGCTCAGGGTGGATGTCAAAGATGAGTAAGTCCTTACTTTCCTCTCCCTTAGACTTGCTGACCTGAATTTTTTCCTCTACAAAAACCTTTAATTCCAGTTTTTTTTTTTTTTTTTTTTTTGGTATCTCGGCAGCTCCCCATGGCAACTGACTCAGAAACCTCTTTTCCTTTGCCCTGTTTTCCAATACCTAAGTGAAAAGCATGAAGAGTTTCTTTCTAAGCAGGTTTGGAAAGTCTGGCATGAGAATGAGTGGACTAATTTATATATATTGTACTTTAACAAATTCATTTTACCTCTTTTCAGTTACACCTTTTCCTTAAGCCAAATTATATATAATGGTTCTGCTATAGGGCCTCTGTAATAGACTATACATATACTGGTATCTTAAGGAGAAAGTAAGATAATTTAGGATAGCACTGTCTGAACTTTTTGAAACCATGGATCCTTATATACGACTCTTCAGGAATTCTAATCCCTGGTCAGCCCTAGGGGTAGAGGGTGAAGGGAGTGAAGACGACCTGAATAAAGTATGGCTACTGGGCCCCATAAAACTGTTGACTGTTTTTCAAGGCCAAATTTCTAGAAATGTAGAATAAAAGGCAAAAGCCAAAAAAAGTAGGGCACAATGGACTAACCTAGTGAATTCCATCCTGTGTGTTCCTCACAGGACTACAGGCCACTCACTAACCTGTCTGTGACTTACCAGTACCGTAATACCTGTAAGTACAGAGATTTGGTGATGGGGGATAAATCCTGCTTCACTTGGAGAATGTAAAACAGGCATCATAATCATCATAGGCCTTACAGTAGGAGAACTATCCGTTGTGGATTTCCTGTCAAAGCTTTCATTTTCTACTGTGCTGGAATCTACAGCAAGTCTGCATTCCCTGGTTCCTGCCGACATGTCCACCTCCGCTGATTAAGACCCTTCAGGAGCCACAGTCAGGTACACAGCTCCGGGACTCTCTCCACGCCAGTGCTCTGTTCATGGACTGGTTTACAAACACCCATCTGAAGGAAATGGAGCAGACCCACTGCTGGAGCATGGGTGGCTTACGCTTTCCTTCGCCCCAGTGAAGCAGGTCTTCTAGATGTGTAAATGGCATTTTAGTAGAGGCCACAGTTGTTTAAGGCAAATTCCCTTGATGGCTTCTGACAACTGTGTCTTTACTCTGATAGGAAGCTCATTCCTGGGACTGACGTATATACCATTCAGTGGATACCCTTACCTTTGGTGTCTTCTAAGGGCTGCCCAAAGGGTAACAGGAATGAGGGAGGTGTGAGAGACATAATGATTGGTTCTTCCTGCATCCTCACGAACTGCAGCATCCCTATCAAGCACTAGCTAGTGATTCTGCACAGTATTCTTAGAAGGAAAGCTTTAAAAATTATGGTAAAATATATACAACATAAAATTTACCATTTTACCCATTTTTAAGTGTGCATTTCAGTGACATAAAATACATTCACATTGCTGTGCAACTATCATTATCATTCATCTCCAGAACTCTAGAATCTTCCCAAACTGATACTTAATATCCATTGAACAACAACTTTCAATTTTTCCATCCTCCCATCCCCTGGCAACCACCATTCTACTTTCTGACTCTATAAATCTGACAGTTCTAGGTACCTCATATAAACGGGATATTTAATATTTGCTTTTTTGTGTCTGGATTATTTCACTTAGCATCTTCAAGTTTCCTCCACATGGTTAGCGTGTGTCAGAATTTCATCTTTTGAAAGGCTGAATAATATTCCACTGTATGTATTAATACATACCACATTTTGTTTATCGATTCATCTGTTGATGGACACCTGGGTTGCATCCACCTCTGGCTACTGGAATAATGCTGCTATGCACATGGGTGTACACACATCTATTTGCTCAAATCCCTACTTTCACTTCTTTTGGAATATACTCAGAAGTTGAATTGCTGGATCACTTGGTAATCCTGTTTAATTTTTTTTGAGGAATTGCCATACTGTTTAGTATTTAATTTTTTAAATTCATAAGCTTTATCTTAAAGAGCAGTTTTAGGTTCACAGTAAAACTGAGCAGAAAGTACAGAAGTTTCCCACATGCCCCCTGTCGCCCTCTGCCCCACAAGATTCAGTTTTATACTCACTCGGTGACTGAACGCTATGTCCAAAGCTACAGGGAGTGATCCAGGCAGGTCCTGCCAGATCCAGCAGGAGCCTGAAGCCATGATTCACCTAAGGAGTCACAACAACTTCTTTCCTTCCTGACCTGTAGACGGGAAACTGACTGACAGCAAAGGTCATCCCACAGGAACACTGGATGTGCAAACGTGGAGATCTGCAGAGTGGCAGAGCAGGAGAGGGCACTAAGGGGCATTTGATCCGACCTGCTTCTTTCACTTTATGGTGAAGATGCCTCATAAACTGATAACCTTCCTTCCAGGAATGCAGTGCAGAATAACTAGTGCTTGTTGGAGATGGTATATTTTTGAGGGTGGAGTAATAATAATTACATCACTCACAACTCTGTCAGCCCTAATCCCAGCCCTGTTACCCTTTGGACAGCCCCCAGAAGGCACCTCTGGGTTAATTCCATTATAGATCACTTTTAACACTTACTGGTTTTTGTCTTATTTTTCTGATATTGTGGGTTTTATTTTAAACATTTTAACATACACCTACTGTATATTTAAGTCCATCTCCAGGATTTTTGACTCTATTAATGTTGAGGCAATACATATGTTCTTTCATTACATATTTGCTTGGCAACTGCTTTATTAACAGTGATTATTCTCAACTCCAGAGAGTTATAATAAGAGAACTGTAAATCCTAAGTGCTACTTTGAATGATAACATCTACCATATCCAAGTAAAATGTTATAAACCACAGTGCTTATCCACAGATTTAAAACGCCCAGAAATTTCTCAAATGTTTCCTGGACAGTATGATTCATACTATTTTTACACTCACATCGACTCAATGAAACAAAAGAAAAAATGCTGTTTAAAATTCCTATAGTCAAAGCTCAAAAATATACAATGCATATGTCTATTCACAGGTACACATGTACATTTGTATGTACGCTTACATGTGTCCAAATGTGCATTTGTTTAGTCAAACTCTTCCACTTTTTTCTATTAACATGGAATAAATTGTTCTTGTCCTCAGCAGTTAGGCAATGGGCCTGTTTGAAAGCTAACACTGCAACATGATGATTCACCAAGTTTTTCAGTCTTGAGAACTTAAAATCTCACAAAACCTGGACTTCCTGGCTTGGGTTATTCACTGGAGCTGTGCTTCCCTTCCCAGGTATGTTTTTTTAAATTTTTAACTCTTGTGGGTATACAGTAGGTGTGTATATTTGTGAGGTACATGAGATGTTTTGACACAGGCATGCAATATGAAATGAGCACATCATGGAGAATGGGGTAATCATCCCCTCAAGCATTTATCCTTTGAGTTACAAACAATCCACTTATACTACTTATTACAAAATGTAAGTCATTATTGACTATAGTCACTCTACTATACTATCAAATAGTAGGTCATACTCATTCATTCTTTTTTTTTTTTGTACCTATTAACCATCCCGCCTCCACGCCCTGCCCCCAACCCCCACTACCCTTCCTGGCTTACGGTAGCTATCCTTCTACCCTCTATGTCCAGGAGTTCAAATTTGATTTTTAGATCCCATGAGTGAGAACATGTGATGTTTGTCTTTCTGTCCCACATGTGTTTTGTAAATCAAATCACATTTAAGTGTGTGAGGGGAGGGATAATGCTACGATGACTCACTCTGAAAGGGAACAATGTATTTCCCAACTCAGGGGAAAAAAGATTTTTGAGTGTGTCTAAAAGCATGATGAGCACACCTGCAAAAGGACTGTAGCTGTTGTTTTAGCCTAATAACAGTACTATTAGTCACACTTGTTGAAAACTAGGGACAAAGAATGGCTGGTACTAGCAACTCTGGGGTAAAGCTGGCACAGAATAATGGCATCTACTGGGCTGGACTTCCAAATGTGAAAGTGCTAAGTGAACCTTAAAACTCTTTTCTGAGACACAGTGTATTAAGCGAAGCATTACATTTCTTAATTTAATGCTATTTATCACTCAAGTATATACAGTTTTCTACCTTTTTTATCCTTTCAAGCACATGAGTTAAAACAGTGATTCTCAAATTGGGGTCCCTGGACCAGCTGCATCAGCCTCACTTGGAAACTTGTTAGAAAAGCAAATTCCTAGCCGGTATCAGAGCTACTGAATCAGAAATCTGGGCATGAGGCCCAGCAAGCTGTACTTCAACAAGCCCTCCAGGTGATTCTGGTTCAAGCTGAACTTTAAGAGCCACTGAGTTAAGGAGCCACCAATATACAGATTCCAACCTTTGCTCCTTTGCTCAATGATAACTCTCCAGTTCCTTTGTTAAAAAAAAACAAAAAGGAATTCATGTGTGCTTGGGCTGTTTGTTACTATCATCTAAGAAAATATTTATTATTGTTTAGTTAAGGAATATAAACCCTGGTCAAAACTTACATGTAATTTTTCCAGGTCCTGTGCTGGCTTTGAGTCTTAGGATGCAGGGAACTGGGCGAAGGGAGAGATGAGAAGGCTCCGACAATCCATTCAGACATGGACCCCAAAGTTTTGTGGGGCAACCTTTTGACAGGTCAGTGAGTGTCCACCTAATTGGGTAGGAAATTGTTCATTAGCAGATGAAAGGATGCATGTGAATGTTTCCCCCTCCCTCCTGCTATCTCGCCATACTCCGTTCTGCTTGTTATGATCTCACACAACTGTCTGCGCCTCTGGCTGTGGGCCTCTTGACCAATCCTCATGAACAGAATATGACACCACAGCCCGTGGTATAAACGCCTGGGCTCTGCCTGGTAGAAGCCCTATTCCTTGAGGTATCTTCCTTTAGGCGAGCAGCCCTCACGAGGGGCTCTCCTGAATCTAAATGCAGCCTAGGAGATAGCTCCGTGTCCAGTAAGTTATCACCTTCTCTATTTCATCTCACGTTTTCTATCAGCAAATCAGAACACCTTGGTTTAAAAAACACATGTGGCCATTGTAAATAGAAGAGAGTCAGGAAGCAAATGATTAAGAATTCTGACTGAAATGAGATGATTCCCTGATGCCTCAAATGTGTTTCGTTTTAATACATGCTTATTGTAGAACATTTGAAACATACAGAAAAATAAAGAAAAAAAATAAAGGTCAATGGTAACCTTGACACCGATAAATCACTAATGAGGTTTTGTTATACGAGTCCAAAACTCCTTTACCGAAACTCTTGGGGCCAGATATGTTTCAGAATTCAAAATTTTTTGGATTTTAGAGAGTATTACAATGCAGCTACCATTTATTACATTATTATCTTGTAAGAGTATGGAGCAGCACCCTATAATATTAAACATTAAATATTTCTGCACAAAAATAGATGCATATTCTTATTAAGTGGGGGTAAAATAGAGCCTCATATTAGTTCAGGCCAGGTTTTCCTATCAAAGAAGTTACTAAAAATAAAACAAAACAAAACCCCTTTTTATTTCTGAAAACTTTTGGATTTGGAATTAGAGATAAGGGATTGTGGACCAGTATTCTTTTCAGATACATGCACATACTCAGAGTATTGTTTCTACTTTTTCATTCAATTCTGAAATAAAATGTGAGTTATATGAATGAGTATTTCCCCAAGTTATTAAAATTATTCAAAACATGTTTTTTAAAGTTCATGTGTATTATACCCCATAGAAATATATCTTATGTATTTATTTCCCTCATTTTTGGAATTGCAGATTGTTTTTTTCTTTGTTATTGTAAATAACACTTTAGGGGACGTTTCTGAATATCAGATTGTCTAAATTTCTGAACATTTTCTTATGCAGGTTCCTGGAAAAGGAATTATTGCATGAAAGGGCATAAACTTTGAGAGTCTTGATTTTCTAGAAAGGTTGCACCAATTTATATTTTTTCCAGCAGCATGAATGCCTGGTTAATTACGAACCTTATCATAGACAGAGAAAATTACACTTGCTCCTCACGCAACTTAACAAAATTCTAATCAATCATGACCAAATGTAAGAGATTTTATTTACGTTTTCCTTACACAGAAGATAGTGAACAGCTTGCTGTTTTTCACATAGCAAGAGAGAAATGGAGTTAATTTAAGTTTACCATCAAATGACCCTCATTAGGCCAGACTGAGTTAGATGTGGACAGTAGGGGAGCTGTGACTTGTCCATCGAGTCTTCACATGGAAAAGCACGTGAGAGAATTCAGAAATAATTCACATAACATCATGAGAAGAAAAACAACTGCTTATTTGTGGGTTGATAATTCAGCTTCTAGAGTAGTGAGGCCTTGTATTTCCCTTCCTTCTGGTGTTTTCCTATTTCTTGGACATTTTGCTGTTCCTCAGCATGGCATCAGAAAGCAGAAAAAGATGCGAAGACAAAATCAAATCAGAATAGCTAATAATAATGGCTAACCCTTATGCATGATTACAGTGTGTGCACTCCAATGCCAGGTCCTTGTACACATTATCTCATTTAACGCCAAGTGCATTGGTATCAAAACTGGTGGCTGGCAAGTTTGAAAGTATGTGCTCACTCATTGGTCCTCCTTATGCCCCAATAAGTTTGTAGGAATTTGAGCTTCAGAATTTCAAAGATCTATTCAAGCCTAGTGTCTCATTACTATGTTGACTCCAAGTCTAGCTATAAATCACAAGCTTGGTCTTTCCACTTTTTGGTCAGTACCATCTATAGCATCTAAACGAAGCAGAGAAAGTCTAAGAAAATTCTAGACAATAGTAAACTCTTTGAAAGTCCTATATTGACACGGGGAAGGCTACAGCTCTTTGAGCACAATAGAGAAGTGTGAGGTGAGAGTGTTATATAACACAAAACAGGTTATACATGGAGAAAGACATGAAGATACAGATAAAATACACACTTGAAAAAAGAAACATACAAACACATTCTTCCCAAATGTGGCTACGAATTAGGAATGCTAAAGCAGGTCTTACAGCCCCAGGCTCTTTTAGATTTATAGCTTTTCCTAATAATCTTTCTTTCTCTTTCCCCTTTATGTATATTTAACCTTACAGGATAATTGGTGTAGAGAATGCCACAATTTTCATATGCTAATAAAAGCAAATTGAAGTGGTTTGTTATATTAAATGAAATAACCTCACTCTTTAACTGATGTATAAACTCAATTTCTGCACCCACTAATAGTATAAGATGGTTATGGTTTGAGGGGTGGGGGTGTAAAAATTTCAATCTTATTTTGGGAGTGAGCTAAATTGATCTTTCCCACAATCTTATGTAAAAATAAGGACTGTTTCTATCAAAATGATCAAAAGACCAAAGAGAAGTGGACCATTTCCTTCACTGTGGCTTTATTTCATAATTTAAGCATCATTTTCCTGATAATTAGGTGTCAAAGCAAGTAGAATAGCTTATAAATGATTTTTCTTTGCCACATTCAGGTATATGACTAAGTTTTTAAGCAGACCAGAGCTACAAGTTGTGAAAAATAAAATGGGAATAGAAGAAATAACCCCTCAAACAGTATACTTTGCTTTTTCCAAAGGGCCTAACTGCTTCAGGGGAAATACAAAAAACAAACCACCATTAATAACACAAACAATTACCGGATGCTCCTTGATACTCAAACTGTACAACTATCATTGTAAAGCTAATTACAAATTTGGATTCTCTCATTTTAAAAATATATTCAAAGCAACCCACTTCTGTTTCAATGCTGAACCAAAGTCTGTGCAATTGGCACACTGTCAAAGTAAAAAGATACATATGTATATATATATATACACACATTGCATCATTTGCACTTGAACAAAGTTATTACTTTCAATGTCACTAAATCCTGAACTCCAAAACACCGCAAGCTAAAAGCAAGTATTGCCACATGGTATATTAGCTTACATTTACAAAAGAGTTTATAGTTTTCCAAGCCACAGAGATACAGACTTTCCTACTCACAGTAGCTTTGTTATGCTGGGCACCCCACTCACTGCCTCGGAGCCTACTACCTCTCGCAGGTTCTTGTGGGGATCCCATGAGAATGTATACAGAGTGTGTGTGTGTGTTTTTTTTCTTTTTGCAGATTATAAGACATACATAAAATATTAGGTATCTTTTTTTTAACTAAACAACTCTGAGGCATAAAGATATTAATCACCATTTCATAGTTCAGGAAAAGAACACAGAAGATGTAACAAAAAAAAGTGCTAAGTTAGAAGATCTGAGTTTTATTTCTAAATTGGCTACAAACTAGCTGTCTGACTCTCTGGGTCCTGATTTCTTCAGTAAAATGAGGAGGTTGGATGAAATGACTTTAAGGTCTTCTGGAAGCCAATGGATCTGTGATGTAGGACATGGCCATGGTAGTGATGGGAGTGCCTTAGGAAGTAATCCCTCCTGGAGGCCAAGGAACCATCAGGTCAAAGGTAGCATCCATCAGTCCGAGGCCTGCAGTGCTGGCACAGAGTCCTTGAGCAGCCCCCAACTCCCAGAGATGAGATAGACATTAACTAATTCATTTTTGCTGGACTGAGGGGAGGTTGGTGAAATCCTAAAGGAATGGCCAGGGCCTCTTGGGCATTAGAAGGAAATACCGAAGAAACTTAAGCTAGCAGGTCTTTATTAACTGGTACAAGTATTTTATAACATTAACAACTGGTATAGCCAAATAAGTATATACCAGCTGTCAGTCTTGCTAACAGTTTTACTGTTGTTTATCTATCAGTCTCAAAGAGATGGCCACCACGGAGGGCCAACCACCTCGCTCGGCTAAGTTCCTACAGCATGGAGGGGAGATGTGTAAGAGGGCTCTTTTTGGTATTATGAGTGCACATTAGGGTCACATGGGAATTTTACTTTAAAAAGACACTAATTTAGGCCTCTACTACTGCTATTCTGCTAGCACTGTCTAACACAACTTTCTGTAATGATGCAAATATTCAATATCTCTGCTGTCCAATATGGCAACCACATGAGGATACTGAGCACTTTAAAAGTACCTAGTGAGAACGAGGAACTGAATTTTTAACTTTAATCCATTTAAATCAATTGGATTTAAATAGCCACATATCATTAGTGGTTACCTGATTGGATAGTGCAGCCCTAGGTGGCTTCACATATTAGTTTTCTTGGACCTATTTCAATCCCCAGAAGCCCACAGGACAATACCCAATATAGTCCTTCAATAGGTATTCACTGCCCTTCTCCTATGTGCTGGGATGTTTAGGTGTCTCAAAACCATGGTGAATAACAGTACCATGGACACTTCCTGCCTTGTGGCATTTTGCCGCTAGATTGATTTCCAAAGACCTCGCAAAATCTTGAAGTGGCTCACCAGACTGCTCTTAGGAAAAGGTGGGTGATGAGATATGGTAATGCTACACTAAGCATGAAAGCACTGCTTTTTCATTTCTTCGTATTTACTGTTAGAGAAGTTGGGGGAAAGTTTAAAAAGAGGTATCTGAATGGTTACTATTCATTCACTTACAAGTAAAGTAACATATCCCAGACATGGGAAATTATCTGTAGGTAATTACCTCTTGCATAATCTTAAACTTACTTAAAAAGAAAAGTCAGAGGAACCGCATTCTTAAGCTAAGAAAAGTAAATGGTATTCAATTACAGCAACAGCCATACAAAAAGTATACAAGTGGGTCTTCAGCTGCAAACGGTGGGCAAGGGAACATTCATTCCAATTAGCTGTGAAATGATCAGGTTTTCTAGAAGGTACTTTTTATATAAGTAAGGCTGACTGAATTCTTTTTTTTTTTTTTTTTTGAGACGGAGCCTTGCTCCGTCGCCCAGGCTGGAGTGCAGTGGCACGATCTCAGCTTACTGCAAGCTCCACTTTCCAGGTTCACGCCATTCTCCTGCCTCAGCCTCCCGAGTAGCTGGGACCAGAGGCGCCCGCCACCACGCCCGGCTAATTTTTTGTATTTTTAGTAGAGACAGGGTTTCACCGTGTTAGCCAGGATGGTCTCGATCTCCTGACCTCGTGATCCGCCTGCCTCGGCCTCCCAAAGTGCTGGGATTACAGGCGTGAGCCACCGTGCCCGGCCAAGGTTGACTGAATTCTTTATCCCAACTCAACTCTTAGCTAGGATTTTCTTAGTGGCTTTAATGGGATTTGAGGAGGAAAACCCCATTTGCCTGTCCCTAGGAAACTACAGGTGAAAGTATTTTTATTTACATTACGAATTTAATACCAACAAAATAATTTCTAAGAAACACAAAAGTGGTTTAATGATCTGATTTCCAATGTTGCTCTCAATGTCCTCCTGTTGTCAATTCTCTCCTATCCTAATCACCTCTTCCTACCTTAATTGGAATCTGGAGTGATACAAAAAACACAAAACATGATATTCAGAACTGGTTAACACTCTTGTTTCAACCTGAATCCAGGTTTGCCTAACCTTCAAGGACAGGACACCGCATGTTGGGATACAGAATTTTTAAGCCAATTCCCTCCACTGTATTAAGATTATCACTTGAGGTGAAAATCTTACCAAATAAAACAACCTGATTTTGCCCAGCATCCCAATGGGATCATGTTCAGCATGTCAATGAGAATGACACCAGTCAGCCAATCTTTTGAGCTTCACAATGCCACTTCTGGTTCCCCTGCCCTAAGTCAGACTTTTGATTTTTAGTGCTAATAAGTCATTCTTCCACATCTACACACACACACACACACACACACACACACACACACACACACACACACAAACTTACTTTTTTTCCCTCTGGATTGAGAAGAAAGACAATTTAATACAATGGTCAGAAAACAAAATGACACTTCAAAACTTAGTTCTAAAAATATAAATTGCATTTAGAGACCATTATCTCCTTTTTAAAAAGGTCAAATCTCAAATGTTCAGCTGGTTCCAGGCCATATAAAAATATTACTCAAAATCTGATGACAGTTTTGGTAACAAACACCTTGAGAGTGGCCCTGAAATCCTTATTTATATTCAGAAACACTAAATGGAGTAGTCACGCGCCATTTTATGGCTCAAGGGGTTCAAAAAGAAAGAGGTCAACTGATGTGAATTTTCTGGAAATTTAGAGATGAAGTTTTTTTTTTAAACTCTTATCTTTCAAACAGAATTTAAACAGACACTTGTATAAGGCAGAACCCCTTTGAACCATAGATCTTGTGGCTTTTGTGTTTTATTCTACTGGCATGGAAAGGTGATGAAAGAAAACGTGCTTTTTGCTGCAACAGAGAAAGAAGTGGGGAGGGAGATGCAGTTATTTCAGACAGGATGGAGAAAATTAATTGAGATTAAACAGCTCTGAAAGTTTCCACTTCAACATTTCAGGTTCTGGGACTCTAGCTGAAGAACTAAAGCTAGAAATTGCACTTATTTGACATTCAAGGTGTTTAAGTTCCCAAATACAGCAAAGAGGTTATCAGATTTTCACTTACACCATAAAAGGATGGTGCAAGCAGAACTACTTGCCACTAACAAGCCAGAAAAAAGAAAAAGTGTGAAAGAAATGTGTTGAAAGTACATAATTTGAAATAATTCTTGGATTTCTGCAGATTTTATATATAAAAATTGAAATACTAGACTGTATTGATACATCATCACCATCATCATCATCATCATCATCATCTCCACCACCACCATCATCATCTGAAAATACCTACTTGCTAGGAACTGTGCTAGAAATTTTACAGGTATTATTAGCCTATCTGGTACATGAGAGAACCCTGGTTCAGAGAGACAAAGTGCTTTGCTTAAGGTCACACTGCTGGAGATGGGACAACATGCAATCTGAATCCAAGCCGCCCTGTCAAGGCTACCTCCTTCCCTGTACAACACTGCCTTCCTCCACAATGTGGGGAGACTACATCCTTCTCCTGTGAAGGAAACATGACCACTTTCCCATGTGCTACTAGTAACACATGAAGGTAAACTGACAAGCCTGCAGGTACCACAATAATTTAACTATTTGTATAAGGAGTTGATTAGCTTATTAGTGCTAAAATGGTTATAGTTCATGAAGCATAATTTCTTACTTGTTATACTTCAGTGTCATTTCTGTCCCTTGACTATGCAAAGCCCCTGCCTGGTCTTGCCACCTGCTTCTCTCTCTGCCTAGAATTCCCTCCCACAACCCTTAGCCATGCTGGTTACTTCTCCTTCACTAGGTCTAGTTCAAATATGTCACCTGCAGAGACACTGTCCTTAATGTGCTCTGTCCTCTCCCAAACAGCTAGGCATTGCCCTGCTTGTTTCCATCAAGGGATAATCAAAATCCACGTTTATTTACTGTATTTGCCTATCTTCTCTCTCGGTCCACGTAAGATCCACAGTGGCAGGGAACTAGCTTCTCTTGCTCACCACTGATACCTGACACTTGTAAAAGTGCCTGGCACAAACTTGAATGAATGGATACACCAATACATGAATGAAGACCAAGTGTTTGCAGAGTGCAGTGACAGGTACACACAGACGGACCAGAGGAGACACACTGCCCTGGGGATCTGCCTGCCTTTGCCGGCCCTGGAGTCCTAGGCCAGACTTCATCCGCTCCCAGCTCAAACCCTGCCTGGAGACTGAGCATACATCTGCCCTCGGCCCTCCTCTCCTGCTGCACTTCCTGACATGACATAGCCTCTTCTTCCCCAACAGTGGCTCTTCCTCACATGATGAGCTCAGTTTTTGTCCCTGGATCGAATCTCTACATTCCACCATTCAACTTGTATAAAAACCAACCATGCTTACTCCTCCTGTGGTCACATACCCTTCAGAGAATCTGGGGCCACGGCCTTGGGTTCCACCATAACCATAACCCCATAACCATGTGGCACTGTCAGGGCCGACTCCAGGCTTGCTGCATCCCTAACCCAGTGCAGCAGCCAGTGCCAGGCTCTTTCCCAGCCTTCTGTCCTGAGCCATCTCACTTCTTTCTGTTGTCTGCCCTCTCTTCCCACGTCCAGGCTCATGGATGACTCTTGGCAGGCTGGATAAGAGAAAGAATGTGAAGGAGAGGAGAGAGAAAGTCAGAAGCAACAGAAGCTGCTGTGTGTCCACATGGGAAGCCCGTGGACTACATCTGTCCATGGGAATTTTCATAGTGTTCTGTAGATTTTTTTTTTAATAGTGAGTTTAAACTGTGGATCAGCAGAGCTGAAAGGGACCTTGGAGATCACTGAGTCCCACTGTCTCACTGTACTGTTGAACCAATGTGTGAGTAAGGGGCTGAGGAGGAAGAAAGCAGCATTTGTTGAGGGCTTAACATCTGCTTCGGCATATAGGGTCCCAGGTCCCAGACCCAGTGAGTGACAGAGTGAGGACCATGCAATGCTTAAATAAGCACTTCCATCCCATACACACTTTGCCCTACGACTTACATATTCACACCACATGTGGGAAAGGCTTGGCATTTACCATATAAAGATACTTGGAATTCTTGCCTCAAAGGGTAAGTGCGTTTTCCTTCTGTATTGGCCAATATACTTTTAGAAAATTATGGTAAAATATCCAAAACGTAACATTTACTACTTTAATCAGTTTTAAGTATACAGTTCAGTGGCACCAAGTACATTTGTTTTGTTGTACAACCTTCACCAGTATCCATCCAATCATTTTAAAAGTATTTTCTAAAACTATACATCCAAAATGAGAGTGAGGGAAACAAAAAAGTAGAAGAAAGAAAAGACAGGTAGAAAATAAACTTTTGGGCATGCATTTCAGCTAACAAAAACCTTTCATACGAATTAGGTTCTCTGTGACATATTATTTTCCTAGTCATGAAACGGGAACTGTGAGACGCCACGTGAAAAGGCGGCTTTTATTGTTTCTCTAGGTTCTATACTAGTTGTATCCGCTTACAAAAATGTTATACAACCCAGTACATCACAGCCTTCCACGCCTCCTCCATAAAAGGACAAGTAAAATAGTATTTCTTGGAAAGACAGGCATTTACCAATGCACTGCATCTAGATGGAGCTGTCTCCATCATTCTAGTCTGTTTCTAAACAGGGTTTTAAAGTCTTGGCACAGAGCACAAAGAATGTCCCTTAGCTATTCAGCATTTAGTTCAGCTCCACAATATATTTAGCAGGATTTCTTCGCTCCCCCTTCTCTTCTTGGTTTAATGACCTCAAATGTACCAACATCCTGTCTTACCTAATCCCCTAACAAGTTCTATCAAATGCCAGGACAGAATCAGACAGCACTGCAGGCGGTGAGATCATTCACTAAGAATTCATTTTTATTCCAAAAATTAGGAGTGCCAGACCATTTAACACAATCTATCACACAGCCAGAAAATTAGCCTAGCTCTTTAAGAGAAACATTTAAATAACTTTTAAATATCTTCTTCCTGACATAGATTCTTTAAAAACCTGAAGACTCTCTCTCCAGAAGAGGCATAGACACAAAACATTTCCACATGACAGCAAGAGTTCAGGACCCTTTGAAGACGATGTAGGTCCCCTAAGAATCCATAAACCTCAGGTTAAAATCTCTTATAAAAGAACTCCAAGACTTTACTTTGTCCACAAGCCCCTGTACTGGATCCTTATCCATGGAGCATCCAGGGTAACTTCTTCTGGTGCCACTTTTGTCCCTGGATGAGAAACGACTTGTTTCAGCTTCAGGAACATCGCTACGTGGCTTCTGGTCCAACTATCAGCAGAGCTGGGCCTCTCCCCACTTCAGCTGGCTACTCTGGGAACATTCATTTCTCTTACTGGTCCATGACATGCTTGCTCTACTCCAGTGTTAGGTTTTGCTTTTCAATTTGCCATCTTGGATCCTGTGGTCCCTTCTGTCTTCCCGTCACTTTCCTTGTTGGTCCTTGTGGCACTTTTGTTTTAAAAATTAACCTTTTTTTTTTTTTTTTAATCATAAAAGCAAGAGCTTAGTGTTTGCATTTAAGTCCTTTGTTTTTTCTCCAAAAGCATACTTCAGCTTTCATACCTTTGTTCTTGGAAAGACTTTGCCCACCTCTCTAAGTAGCAGATCACTCTCTATTCACTTCGGGACAGGGTTTCTCCTCCAGGAGCAGTGTGGGGCAGTGAGTTAGGAAAAAGCCTAAAGTCAGAGAGACCCAGGTCTAATCCCAACATAGTAGCTGACTTTGGCCAAGCAATTTGAACAAAGGCTCAATTTCCTGATGCGAACAAATAAGGAAGATAAAGCCAACTTATGCTTTTATTATTTTTTTAGACAGGGTCTTGCTCTGTCACCCAGGCTGGAGTACAGTGGCATGATCATAGCTCACTGCATCTTCGAACTCCTGGGCTCAAGCGATCCTCTGGCCTCAGCCTCCTAAGTGGCTGGGACTACAGGTGTGTGTCCTTAAAACTGGCTATGTTTTGTTTTTGTTTCTTAAGGAAGACTAAGAGAGCTGATATGTTCAAACACAGAAGGTATCTAGTAAATGGTGATGATCATGTCATTCCCTTCTAACTCTTCACATATGGGATTCAGCATACATTTTATATTTTATAAGCAACTCCTGCTGCTTTCTATTAGGTGGCCAGGAGCCACTTATGTTTGGAGCCTTAGGCATTTTTTAACAGGTTTATTGAGATATAATTAGCATATCATACAATTCATACCTTTAAAGTATACAATTCAATGTTTTTTAGTATATTCACAGAGCTGTGCGACCATCACCACTACCTAATATCAGAACATTTCCATCATCCAAAAAAGAAACCCTATACCCATAGCAGTTACTCTTCATTTCCTTTCCCCTTCAACCCTTGGCAACCACCAATCTACTCTCTGTTTCTATGGATTCTGCTATTCTACACATTTTGTATAAATGGAATCACATATTATGAGGCCTTTTGTGTCTGGCTTCTTTCACTTTACCATATTTTCAGGGTTCACCCTTGATGTAGCAAGTGTCAATACTTCATTCCTTTTTATGGCTGCATAATAATCAATTGTATTCATATACCACATTCTGTGTATCCATTTATCAGTTGATGGATACTTGGACTGTTTCCACATTTTAGCTATTATGAATAATGCTGCCAAGAACATTTTTGTATGGTTAGACATATTTGGACACGTTTTCAATTTACTTGGATATATACCTGGAAGTGAAATCACTGGGTGGGATGGTTAATTTTATGTGTTAATTTGACTAGGCCACTATACCAAGACATGTGGTCAAACACGTTTGGATGTTGTTACAAAGGTGTTTTTTAGATAAGATTAACATTTACATCAGTAGTCTTTGAATAAAGCAGATTATTCCATGAGGTGGGCCTCATCCAATCAGTTGAAGACCTTAAGAAAAAAGACTGACCTCTCCCGAGAAGAAGGAATACTGACAGCAGACTCCCTTTGAACTCAAACTGCAACATCAACTCTTCTCTGGGTCTACAGCCTGCTGGCCTACCCTGCAAACTCTGAACTTGCCAGTCTCCTCAATCATGTAAGCCAATCCTTTAAAATAAATCTGTCCCCTTCCTCTCTCTCTATACACACACACATACACACACCCCCTCTATTGGTTCTATTCTCTGAAGAACCCTAACTAATACACTGGGACAAATGGTAACTCTGTATTTAACATTTTGAGGAACTGCTAAACTGTTTTCCAAAATGATTGTAGCATTTCGAAAATGTCCTGCTACTAGGCCACTTGGTATAATTAGCATATCATACAATTCATACCTTTAAAGTATACAATTCAATGTTTTTTAGTATATTCACAGAGCTGTGCGACCACTTGGTATAGTGGCCTAGTAGCAGGACAATCCCACCAGCAATGTATAAGGATTCCAATTTCTCCACATCCTCACCAACACTTATCACTGTCTTTTAGACTTTAACCATCCTAGTGGGGATAAAGTGGTAACTCATTATAATTTTGATTGCATTTCCCTAATGACTAATGATGCTGAACATCTTTTCATTCACTTATTGGCCATTTGTATATCTTTTTCTGAGAAATGCATATTTTAATTGTCCATTACTTGTCTGGGTTATCTTTTGAGCACTGAGCTGTAAGAATTCTTTATAGATTCTGGATACAAATCCTTTGTCAGATACACAATTTGCAAGTATTTTCTCCCATCTGTGGACCATCTTTTCACTTTCTTAATGGTTTCCTTTAAGCATGAAGTTTTTAATTTTATGAAGTCCCATTTATCTACTTTTTCTTTCGTCTTTTGTACTTGTGGTATTATATCTAAGAATCCACTGCCTAATGCAAGGTCACAAAAATGTATCCCTATATTTTCTTCTAAGAGTTTTAGAATTTTTGCTTATATTTATTTTTCTGATCCATTTTGAGTTAATTTTTGTATACAGTGTAAGGTGTAAGTGCAAGTTCATTCTTGTGTGTGTAAATATCCAGTTGTCCTGGCACTATATGATGAAAAGACTATTTTTTCCTCATCAAATTGCTGTGGAACCCTTGTTGAAAACTTTGAGCATACATGTACTGTATTGAAGACTACACTGTCTCATAGGATGTTTTGAAAAAAGGAAGTGTGAGTCCTCCAATTTTGTTCCTCTTTTGCAAGATTGTTTTAGCTATTCTGGGTCCCTTGCATTTCCATATGAATTTTAAAATCAGCCTGTCAATTTCTGCAAAAATGCTGCAACTTTGACAGGGATTGTGTTGACTATATAGGTTTGGATAGTTTTGCCATCTTAACAAGTCTTCTGATCTATGAACATTGGATGTCTTTCCATTTATGTTTCCTTAATTTCTTTCCATAGCATTCTGTAGTTTTCAATGTTCAAGTCTTGCACTTCTATTTCTTAAATGTATTCCTGAACATTTAATTATTTTTGACGCTACGTAAATGGAATTGTTTTTGTAATTTCATTTCTCTTGCTAGTGTACAGAAATTGATTTTTGTAGACTGAACTTTCATCCTGCAAAATTTATGATCTTATTATTCATTCTAATAGGCTTTTTTTGTGTGTGTGGTTTATTTTTTCTTTAAATGAACTGCAGTCAAGTATTTTTAAGTATTTTGAATCACAGGAAGATCCTGGCACATAAACCTATGACTTAAACTTTACTATAAATATAAACAGCTCATACTATTATTTGTCCCCTTCTTGTGGCATTGGGTAATGATCCTGCTTTTGGGTTATAGTCTTGGTGGCATTCCTACTGCCACTGACAGCCCATATAATGATTTGAAAAGTTCCTGGGACTCCAGGATACATGGTGAGACATGAATCTATTTTCCATAGAAGTGGTATTATAAAAAGAGGTCAGGTTTCCAGCCTATCCCTAAAGTCTGTTTAAAGGGGTACCATTCAGTGAAGATGCCACAGGGTCTGGCCTCACCATTCTCGAAGGGAATCTAAAGGGTTTGTTTTAATGGGAAACCACACTCTAAAGGAGTTTTGAATGAAACTTTCAAAAAGTGCCTTCCTGGGCGGGGCGTGGTGGCTCACGCCTGTAATCCCAGCACTTTGGGAGGCCGAGGCCATCGGATCACCTGAGGTCAGGAGTTCAAGACCAGCCTGGCCAACATAGGGAAACCCTATCTCTACTAAAAATACAAACAATTAGCTGGGCATGATGGCGGGTGCCTGTAATCCCAGCTACTCGGGAGGATGAGGCAGGAGAATCACATGAACCCAGGAGGCCGAGGCTGCAGTGAGCTGAGATCGTTTCACTGCACTCCAGCCTGGGCAACAAGAGCGAAACTCCATTTCAAATAATAATAATAATCAGTTAAGACTTCTTATGGGCTTTTATGTAGACACTTCTGCTAACCTACTTCTTCTTTCTAAGTCAGGGCCGACTCCCAATATACAATACTTTGAGGGGCAGTGGTAGTTATTTTCACAAAATCTGCGAAATTTGACACAATACACAAAATATATATATATATTTTACCAGACTATATTTTGCTTCAGGTTTAAAAACTGATTTCTAGCCAGCATTCAGAGACCTACTTTGCATCTTGATCCATGAGTCACTGATTTGAGCATGCATTTGCCCAGAATACCCAGGCATGTGAAAGGATCAAAATATCACACTTTGATTGATTTAGAAAGTTATTTTCTACCACCACACAGTCTGAGAGTTTCTATGCTGCATCTGACTAATTGGGGAGGTGTAGGAGCAGAGAGAGCCAGGAGCTGCTGTGTGGAAGACCTTGTCCCTCCTCCCAGGCACCAAGATCCCAGGGAGTAGCAACCTTGCTCTCCATGGGGAAGTGTGTCTGTGTGATGCTCATCTTAGCATCATCTGGTTATCGGAGTCATCTTTTGAAGAGATCCTGGTATTTCGGTTTGACAAAAATCGAGAAACATTTTAGAAAGAAAATCGGATTTGTGTGTATATGAAGAATATTCCTGAAAAGAAACTCTGTTACGAAACTGAAATCTGGAGACCGCGGTGGTGCTAAGTTGAGTCATCAGTTCCCTTTACACCCTAATAATTGACGGCACTTTGATCACAATGACTGCTCTGGGTGATGCTTTTTTGTTTGCTTTTTAAAGTACTTCCTTGTGTAAACAGGTTGTCTCACTGTCGTCTTGAAAACATGTTTACGTTTGGGGGATCATGGGGAACATCTGTTAGAAACAGATTTCGTGCTTTTCTGTCAACTTAGGGAAGTCTGAATCCTATTTCTTGGTAATACACAAAAGCTCTTGGAGAGTTAAATGAAGTTCTACTGGAAAGGGGGCTGATTGGATATTTTGATTGCTCTTCGTATACATATTTAAAAATTCGTCCTGAAAACATCCATTTGAAATAGAAACATGCATGAATTATTGTTCATTTTTTGTAGATGCAGACAATGAAGTGTAGAGAGGTGAAGTGGCCTGGTCAGTGACCGACAAAGTGGCAAAGAGGGGGCCACATGCATCACAGAGACATACTGACCCTTAATCAGCACCAAATAAAATCCACAGGTATCAAGGGTCCCCTGATATTATTTTCAAAAAGATGTTACAATTCCTTCACAACTTTATTGAGATCACTGATTCTGGAGAGGGCAAACGTTAGGGCTGAGTGATGTATCCCCCAAAAGAGCAGTTTCTTTCTCCAGGTCTCAAGTTAGAGATCTAGGTGTGTGTGGAGAGGTGGGGTGTTCAGAGGTAACAGGAACAAAGCTTGAAGGAGAGGCTGAACCAGTAAGAGAACTTCAGGCAAAATACTTTACTGAAACCTCAACAATGAGGCTGCTCCTGCTGTTTCCAGAAGCGAGGTGCTCCTCTTGGAGGGTGTGCCAACTCGCTCTGGCCCTTGGAGTTGAGGCAGGAGCGATCTGTGTGTGAAGAGAAAGAACTGCTGTCATGACAAAATGGGAGATGCTGCAGATTTTATTTAAATGCCCACAGGAAGCACAGCCCCTAGACCTAGGCAAGGAAGGACTCTGTTCTACTTCAGTTAGGCCAGGGAGGCATCGTCCCCCATCTGCCTTATGATCTCTCCCTTAAACTGTTTCAGAATTTCCCACCCAAGGGGCCCCAAGTGAGCTCCCAGGGTCAGTGGATGCTCTTTCCCTCGGTCCTTCCTCCCTTTAATGATCTACACCACCTGAAGGGTGAGAGAATGGCCAAGTGCAGCTATTTACAGAGATGTGCATGTATCTTGGACATTTGGGCTGGTGTGTCCATGTGCATATTTCAAGGCCCCACTTGGGCTGGTGTGTCCATGTGCATGTTTCAAGGCCCCTGCAGGATGGGGGACTAGGGGAGTGGGAGGAGAAGGAGCAGGAAAGAAGGAAGCGGATAGGTGTATGCTGGTTTCCCCCATACCACCATGTTCCCATTTGGAACTCTAAGGAGAGTGATAATTCTAAATTTAAACCTGGCCTTCTGAAAGGTCATTACATCAAGGCAGAAGGACAGAACGTATTTTACACAACCAGTTTGTTAGTCTGATTCATAAATTTTAATATTTAAGTGTACGGCATATGAGCTTCAATTGCACCTTTGTCTCGAGCCCTACAAATATTAGAGCCAGACCTGTCCAGAGCCATGTGGATCAGGGCTGGGAAGCCTTCAGATTGCAGATGTGCAGTTGTGCATTACACACGCTCCATGTTGCAGACACCGACCCTCTGGATGATAAAGTGGAGGTAGCTGAAGGCATTTTCAGAATATCGAGGTGCTCACACAACAAAGGTTTCCTTCACTTGTTTTGGGAACACTGTGCTGAAGACAGCTTAGCCAAATATTTCTCTGTTTGGCTGCGGCCGAATACATCAGGGTCTTGCTATGGGCCAACTAAGCAAATTTTAATTTTTACAAAAAATAATTACCTAATACTTTCATCTCTTGTGATTTCTTTATTCCATACATACTTTGTAATGCGTTTATCAGCAGCTGGTTGAACAACTTGGTGTACCAGTGGGAGACAAACCAGCAGCAATTATACATGGCAAGTAAGGACCAAAACATAGGCAGGAAAATAAAAATACCAATGAATGTTAGGCTGAACTGTAAAAAATAATTAAGTAGCTGTACATCAAATGCATAAATATGATTCATTTTTAAAGGCCCACACATATTACACCCACTTTCAGGAGTTTCCCAAAGTAATTTAAAACTATTTGATGTTGCTTCCTGTTTTTCAGTCCTTTTATCTGTTTATGGGGGTGGCAATTCTACTGCTAACCAACTGAACGAGAAGAAAAGTGAAGGATGGGGCCATTTTCCTGGTTTTAGTCATCAAAATCTACTTTAAAAGACTGAATTTTTAGACCTTAAATTTAAAAATTTGGGGCTCCAAGCCTCAAAGTGATTATCTGAGACTTACCCCACAATACAACTACAGATGCACCAACAGTTTCTCTTCGAGTTAGTGCGACTCTTGCATCAACTTTGTTTCCTGTTCTCTCCAAAGCTCCTTTCTAAAGCAACTGAGCTTCAGAAGAGGGAAGGAGGAAACAGGGCAGAGGGGCTTGCTGACCTCAGTCTGCATTCAATACATTTTTCTTTTTCTCTTTGAGACAAGGACTGCTAGGAAAGGGCCTTTTCATATTTTAAAGCTGAAGTTTCAAAAAAGCTAGACCATTTCAAAGATATTTATTCCATAAAATTATCCTCAGGCACCAAAAGTAGCTCCGGAGAAGTGGCCACCTCTTTTTATTTGGCCTTCATAGCTCAATATTTTAATCAAGTAGATGGTTAATGAAAAGCAAACCTACACTTTCCGTGAAGCAAATAAAGTCATGTGCTGAAAAATGACATTTCAGTTGATAACAGACTGCATATATGATGGTGGTCCCATAAGATTCTAACACCATTTTTTACTGTACCATTTCTATGTTTAGATACACAAATACCTCCCACTGTGTTACAACTGCTTATAGTATTTGGTAGACTAACATGCTGCACAGGTTTGTGGCCTAGAAGCAGTATATACCATACAGCCTAGGTGTGCAGTAGGCTATACCATCTAGGTTTGTATTACGTACACTCTATGATGTTTGCACAATGATGAAACTGCCTAATGACGTACTTCTCAGAATGCATCCTATCGTTAAGTAATGCATGACTGTGCTATTATGAGGTGACAGGTATTTTGGGGATCAGCTAGTTCAATGTGTCAAAGTCTTGACCATCAAGTGGGTGGCACTGATTAAATACTTCGAATGAGAAGAAAGGTACTGCCAAGTCAATTTTGGAGAATTATATGTACCAGATCATTGCATACATCATTACAGGCAAATCTGCCTCCTTGTAGCCTAAGAACACTGGTTTGCCCTACAGGGCAACCAGAGGAAGTGTAACACCTACATACACGATAGGGAGTAAGCGGTGGCTCTGCCTCCTCTTTCCCCAAGTCTTCTCTCTGTTTCTAGTTCCTTCACATGTTATTTGACATCATTTCAGGTTCTCTATCACTGTCTTGGGCCATTGTCCTTTAAAAATATTTAAATTCTAAATTTAAAAATCATAATTTCAATTTAAAACCACATTATAGGCTGGGCGTGGTGGCTCACTCCCATAATCCCATCACTTTGGGAGGCCGAGGCAGGTGGATCACGAGGTCAAGAGATCGAGACCATCCTGGCCGACATGGTGAAACCCCGTCTCTACTAAAAATACAAAAATTAACTGGGTGTGGTGGTGGGCGCCTGTAGTCCCAGCTACTTGGGAGGCTGAGGCAGGAGAATCGCTTGAACCCAGGAAGCAGATGTTGTAGTGAGCTGAGATCATGCCACTACATTCCAGCCTGGAGACAGAGCGAGACTCTGTCTCAAACCAAATCAAAACAAACAAACAAAAAAAACCACCCCACATTATAGCCAATAATACATTTGCCAATATATCTATCAAATGTGATATCAAATAAAGCACAATTTTACTAGTGATGAGTACATAGAACTATCTTTCACCTTCTTAGTCCTACAGCGCAGGCCACGATTTCATTCATGTTTTGGGCGGCTACATCACATCACTGGCTAGGACTGAGCTCACAGAAATGAAACCCCCAAGGATTTTTCATATATTGCTATTGTGTTTTATTTCCCACATTCTCTATTTGTGATTTTTTTTTTTTTTTTTTTTTTGTGGGGGTGTGGGATACAACTGTAGGTCTTGGCACTTATTCCTATTATTAAATGTCAACTCACTTGGATCTCGTCCCTTGTTTCCTTCTTCTTTCTTCTGTCTATTCACTCAGTGGCAAAGGAGCACATGAAAGAGAACGGTGCTCAAGGGAATTTCTTTTTATCATGGAACTGTACAAGGCTTACAGAGCAGTGGGCAGTAGGGGTGAAAACTAACTCAGTAAACAATACCCTTTAGGAATTGGCTCAGTGTGTATGCTGTGTCAAATCCTGCTTGGTAAATTCCAAGAGGAAACTCTGAATAAATATTTACCACATCTATTTATTTCTCCTACTGAGAACTATATAAGACAAGAGGATGTTAAATGATGAAACAGATTTCAGGATTTCTGCTCTCCGCTGAGTCCTGCCCCTGGGGCGTGAGGACTGATACAAGTCCCGGCCTCATAATGAAACCAGACACAGTTCACTTCCTTTTGTTTCTTAAACCACCCCCTCACCTGGGAGATGTCTTGAAATGACACAGACTTAGTTATGTATCACTAACCTGAGATCTCAAGGGAATGACTGGTATTAATTATCAATAGTAATAATAATATTTAATATACCCTTATGGGAAGGTGGACAGCATGTCCTTGGGATGAAATATAGTCCTGACTAAGCCTACCTGTTCAAAGGAGAACGGAGACATTTCAATTCCAGAGCCATCTCCTCTTCCAATTGACATAATAAGGAAAGGTCAAGAAGAATCTAGTTAGAGACGAGTGGACTCCACATTACACTTCCATGGCTTCTTACTGAAAGTGAACTACCAAAGAAATCACAAAGCATTTTTTGTCTAATTCTTCCCTTCTTCCTTCCCTAATTTGGAAACAGTCTGAGATCAGCCTGAGATCAGACAGAGGAGGCCAACTCACAAGCTGGTTATCAGGTGGGCTCTTTGCTTACTGCAGCCCCGAGGAACAGAACCAAAAGGCTGGGGCCGTGGAGAATGTCTCTCATCACTCTAGACTTAAGCTAGCGAAAAGCAACCAACCACCCAAATACAGAATCTATGCCCTTCTTGTCTTATAGCTTTTGTAACTTTCTTCAATTTTAGTTGTTCCCCAGTTAACCTTTTTATTGAGGACAGAGGGATGACCTGCCCCATTCTTGGGTTTTCTGTTTGCTCTTTCCCCTCCTCAGGAATCAATCACTATTCTTGAGCTCTGGATCCCCATCCCCTCTCTCTCACTTAGGGAATCTGTTCCTGAATTTACCTTTGCTGTCCCTGGGACATCAATTTCTCTCTCCTGGACCATTTCCCTTGACATATCTTAAATCCCTTCTTGACACCATAGCTTCCTCCAGAACCAATCCCTTTCTCTGCCCCTGTTCTGAAGGAAGACCCTCAAAACAGTTGTCTTGACTTGCTGCCATTATTTCCTCATTTCTCTTTCATTCCTTAACCTGTTGTAGATTTTTTTGTCACTCCAGAGAAACTGTTTTTATCAAGGTTAGTGATGATCCCCATCTTGCCAAGTCCATGCTCAACTCTCTATTCTCATCTTACAAGACTTCTCACTATCACTTGACTCAGTCGTCAACTTCCTCCATGAAACCACTTCTTCCTGTGGCTTCAGGGGCACCACACTGTCCTGGCTTCTCATCAGCTTCACCTGTGGCTCCCTCACAGGAGTTCTCCTCTGCTCCTCCTCCTCTGCTCCCCATCTAAATGCTGGAGTGTCTTGGAGCTCCATCCATGGACTTTCTCTTTCCTCTAACTATACTCACTCCCAGGCCTGTGGTTTTGTCACCTATATGCTGAAGTCTCTCAAATTTATTATATGTTGCCCCTGACCTCTTCCTGAATTTCCATATCTAATTTCCTACTCAGCACCTGAACTTGTATATTCAACATGCATCTCAAGTATAACATGGCCAAAAAAGAATTCTTGTTTCCATCCTCCCTCCAAACCTACTTCTTTCCAGTCTTTTTCATCACAACTGCTTGGGACAAATATCTGAAGATGAATAAAAGAGAATATATAGACTTCCATCTGCCCTGCCTCCATAATACATCTCGAAATTAACCACTTTCTCAGTGTTTAAACATGTTGGTCTGAGGACTCCTTTACACCCTTAAAAATTAATAAAATCCCCAAAGAGTTCTTGATTATGTGGGTTATATCTATTGATATGTGCCATATTGGAAATTAAAACAAAAAAATAGAATTCACTGTATTTGAAAAACAATAAAATCATTGTATATTAACACAAATCACATATTTTATGAAAATTAATACATTTTACAAAACATAAGTGAGAGAAGTAACACATTTTTGCAAATCTAATATCTGGCTTAACAGAGGACTGCTGGATTCTCATATCTGGTACTGCCTTCAATATGTTGCTCTATGGCGTTTTGATGGAAGGACATGAAGAAAACCTAGCCTCACATAGATACATAGTTGGAAATGGGTGAAGTATTTTCATCATCTTTTGATAACTGTGGTTCTCTGATTCTACACCAGAAATCAACAAGTGGTAGTTTTTAAAATGTAGAGTCTGAAATGTGGTACCTGAAAATCTGTCAATAAAAACTTTTCTTATTTTGTTAATATTAAAATCTATTTGTCTATCTTGCACTTTGAATGGATTTTTCACCTGTGCATAATTTTATAACATTACACATTTGGTCAATTGGAAATATTTGTTCACTAAGTTCGGAGATCTTTGAGATCTTTTGAATGTTTCACATTTCATGATCTGATACCAAATTCTCCACATTCATTAACATCACCATCAATCTCATCAGAAAAAGTCCTTCATGTACTGGGAAGTTATCAAGCTTTACAGTGGCAGCTATGTGTTTTCCAAAATCCTAATTTTTGTTTCAAGCTCAAATTTTGTCATTGGCAACAAATACTGTCAGTTGTTTTTCTTGAAGTATCAGGGCACTTCATTCATTTTTGATAAAAGATCTGTCAAACAAATACCCAAATTGGAGTAACTAGAGTTTGTCTGTTAGTTGTTCTTTTAAGTCATATTGGCATTCCATGAAAAAAGCAGCTAGTTCAGCTTGCGACTCAAACTGCACACGGGTTTTTCCTGGAGATAACCACTATAATCTGGTGTACGGTGGAAGGGCTTATGTGTGCTTCCCATTTTGTCACACAGAATATTAAAAAGATATCACTCAAAAGTTGAGATTTAATAAAAACAGTAATTGTTACTGCTTCATACAGGATATTCTGAAGTGAAATTGGCATTCTGTTCTATTGTAAGTATGTGCTGGTGAAGAACTAGCAGTTTGGTACCACTATCTTGTTTCATGCTGAGGTACCAGCAGTTTTCCCCACCATTACATTGCACTAGCAGTGCACATGTCAATACTGTGAAAAAGACAAAGAGCATCTTGCTATTACTGTGAAAACAGTTTTAACCTTGCATTCCCCAATAAGATCTTCCGGGCCCCCAGGAACCCACAGACCACACTTTGAAAACTGTGGCACTGGCTTGCCATCTTCTATCCAGGCCACCACCATCTCTTTCCTGGGCTTGCAAAAAAGCCTTCTTGATGGTCTCTCTGATTTTACTTTTGCCTCTGTAGAAGCCCTTCTCCATAGAGCAGCCAGACAAACTTTTAAAAATGCATGTCAGATCACATCACTCTTCTGCTTAAAACCCAAACTTTAGATGTCCCATTGCTCACAGAATAGCATCTGAGGTGCAGGCCCAGGCTGCCCCAATTTCCTCATTCATGCCTGTACTCCTTTTCTTTCCCCTTCTCCAGTCACTTGACCTGTGGATCTCTTTAAACCTATCCTGTGTGCTCCAGCCTGGAAGGATCCTGCCCCAGGTTTTAGCAGGTAGGGTTCTCCTCATTTAGGTCTCATCTCCTGTTTTAGGCATTACCCAACCTGCTCATACACATCTTCCTATACACTGCCCTGCTCTGGATTACACAGCTCCCTTTATTACCCTGATTGCACTCAGCATTCTCTGAAATGATATTGTTCACTAATTTGACAGCTAGTTTGTTGTCTGCATTCCTAAAACAGAAAGTGAATTTCCACAAGGGTAGGAATCTTGTATCTTGTGTTATGCCATATCGTTACCATCTAGCACAATACTTGGAACACATCAGGTGATTAATTAGTATTTGCTGAGTGGATGCTTCTGTGAGTCACAATGGGTGGTAGGATACCATGCAGGAAAGCTCTCTGCATACTGCAAACTATATACATGTAAAGTAAGAGAAATGATGGCTTACAACTTGTAATTCTCCCTCACTAGTACATACTTTGCTGTCTCAAATTTAAATCAGAGATGACATTATCAGGCTATTAGTGTTTGCCTTCTTGACTATTTTTCTGCAGATCAAACAAGATAAGAGTCCACGATCTCACTGTCTCTCCCCAAACTGATCTCCCTGTCATTTCTCCAGGCCATCCTCTACAATGTATGTCATTTATTTATTTATTTTTTTGAGAGAATCATACAGTGGCTCCTGCAAGATTCTACACAAAAAGATCATCCCCAAGACATATAATTGTCAGATTTTCCAAGGTTGAAATGAAAGAATGTTAAAGGCAACTACAGAGAAAGGGCAGGTCACCTATAAAGGGATCCCCATTAGGCTAACAGTGAACCACTAAGGCTGAAATCCTACAAGCCAGAAGAGATTCAGGGCCTATATTCAACATTCTTAAAAAAATCTTCAACCAAGAATTTCATAACCAGCCAAACTAAGATTCCTAAGTGAAGGAGAAATAAGATCCTTTTCAGATAAGCAAATATTGAGGAACTTCATTATCACCAGACCTGCCTTACAAGAGATCTTGAAAGGAGCACAAAATATAGAAAGGAGAAAGACCACTATTAGCTAATACAAAAACACACTTAAACACACAGACCAGTGTTACTTGTAAAGCAACCACACAAACAAGCCAACATAATAATCAGCTAACAGCACAATGACATAACCAAATTCACACACACAATACTAACCTTGAACGTAAATGAGCTAAATGCCCCCACTTAAAAGGCACAGAGTGGCAAACTGGATAGAAAAGCAAGACCCAATGGTATGTGGTCTTCAAGAGACACATCTCACACTTAATGACACTCATAGGCTCAAAATAAAAGGATGGAGAAAAATCTACCAAGCAAATGGAAAACAGAAAAAAGCAGGGATTACAATCCTAATTTCAGACAAAGCTGATTTCAAACCAACAAAGATAAAAAAAGACAAGGAAGGGCATTACATAATGGTAAAAGGTTCAATTCAACAAGAACACTCTACTATCCTAAATATAAATGCACTCAACACAGGAGCACCCAGATTCTTAAAGCAAGTTCTTAGAGACCTACAAAGAGATACAGACTACTACACAGTAGTAGTTAGTGACTTCAACTCTCCACTGACAGTATTAGACAGATCACTGAGGCAAAAAATTAACAAAGATATTCAGGACCTAAACTTAGCACTGGACCAAACAGACCTGATAAACCTTTACAAACGTCTCCACCCCAAAACAACAGAATATACATTCTTCTCATCTCCACGAGGCACATAATCTAAAATAGACCACATAATTGGACATAAAACAATCCTCAATAAATGTTAAATAACCAAAATCACACCAAACATATTCTCAGACCACAGCACAATAAAAATTGAAGTCAACACAATGAAAATTCCTCAAAACCATACAATCACATGGAAATGAAACATGTTCCTGAATGACTTTTGGGTAAATAATGAAGTGAAGGCAGAAATCAAGAAGTTCTTTGAAAATAATGAGAACAAAGATATAACATACCAGAATCTCTGGGACACAGCTAAAGCAGTGTTAAGGGGGAAATTCATAGCACTAAATCCTCACATCAAAAAGTTAGAAAGATATCAAATTAACAACCTAACTTCACAACTGGATGAATTAGAGAAGAAAGAACAAAGCCAAAGCAAGCAGGAGATGAGAAATGACAAAAATCAGAGCTGAACTGAAGAATATTGAGACATGAAAATTCAAAAGATCAATGAATCCAGGATTTCCTTTTTTGAAAAAAATAATCAAATGGATAGGCCATCAGCTAGACTAAGAATAAAAGAGAGAAGATCCAAATAAACACAATTAGAAATGATGAAGGGAATGTTACTACTGACCACATAGAAATAAAACGACCATCAGAAACTATTACAAACACGTCTACACACACAAACTAGAAAACCTAGACAAGATGGATAAATTCCTGGACACACACACTCTCCTAAGACTGAGGCAGGAAGAAATTGATTCCCTGAACAGACCAACAATGAGCTCTGAAATTGAATCAGCAATAAATAGCCTAGCAACCAAAACAGCACAAGACCTGATGGATTCACAGCTGAATTCCACCAGATGTACAAAGTAGAGCTGGTACCGTTCCTACAGAAATGATTCCAAAAAATTAAGAGGAGAAATGTCTCCCCAACTCACTCTATGAGGCCAGCATCATCTTGATACCAAAACCTGGCAGAAACACACTAAAAAAGAAAACTTCAGGTCAATATCCCTGATGAACATCCATGCAAAAATCCTCAACAAAATACTTGCAAACCAAATCCAGCAGCACATCAAAAAGCGAATCCACCATAATCAAGCAGTCTTCATCCCTGGGATGCAGGGTTGGTTCAACATACAAAAATCAATAAATATGATTCATCACATAAACAAAACTAAAGACAAAAACCACACGCTTATCTCAGTAGATGCAGAACAGGCTTTTGATAAAATTCAACATCTCTTCATGTAAAAACTCTGAATAAACTAGGTACTGAAGGAACACACCTCAAAAGAATAAGAGCCATCTATGATAAACTCACAGCCAACATATTACTGAATGGGCTAATGCTGGAAGCATCTCCCTTGAAAACTGGCACAAGACAAGGGCGCCCTCTCTCACCACTTTATTCAACATAGTACTGGAATTCCTAGCCAGGGCAATCAGGCAAGAGAAAGAAATAAAGAGTATCCAAATAGGAAGAGAGGAAGTCAAACGATCTCTATTTGCAGACAACATGATTGTATACCTAGAAAACCCGATAGTCTTGGCCCAAAAGCTCCTTCAGCTCATAAACAACTTCAACAAAGTTGCAGGATACAAAATCAATGTACAAAAATCACTAGCATTCCTATATACACCAACAATAACCAAACTGAGGGCCAAATCAGAAAGGCAATCCCATTCATAATTGCTACACACACACAAAAAATACCTGGGAATACAGCTTATCAGAGAGGTGAAAGATTTCTACAATGAGAATTACCAAACACTACTCAAAGAAATCAGAGAAGACACAAATGGAAAAACATCCCATGCTCATAGATAGGAATAATCAATATAATTAAAATGGCTATACTGCCCAAAGCAATTTACAGATTCAGTGCTATTCCTATCAAGCTACCAATGATATTCTTCACAGAACTAGAAAAAATTATTTTAAAATTTATATGGAATGAAAAAAGAGCCCAAATAGCCAATGCAATCCTAAGCAAAAAGAACGAAGCTGGAGGAATCACTTTACCTGACTTCAAACTACACTATAAGGCTATAGTGACCAAAACAGCATGGTACTAGTACAAAAACAACCATATAAATCAATGGAACAGAATAGAAGCTCAGAAATAAGGCCACACATCTATGACCATCTGATCTTTGACAAAGCTGACAAAAACAAGCAATGGGAAAAAGACACTATTCAATAAATGGTGCTGGGATAACAGGCTAGCTATATGCAGAAGATTGAAGCTGGACCCCTTTTTCACACCACGTACAAAAATCAACTCAAGATGGATTAAATACTTAAATGTAAAACTCCAAACTATAAAAACCCTGGAAGATAACCTGGGCAATACCATCCTGGACACAGGAATGGGCAAAGATTTCATGAAAAAGACACCAAGAGCAATTGCAACAAAAGCAAAAATTGACAAGTTGGATCTAATTAAACTTAAGAGCTTCTGCACAGCAAAAGAAATTATCAATAGAGTAAATAGATAACTTATAGAATGGAAGAAAATATTTGCAAACTACCCATCCAACAAAGGTCTAATATCCAGTATCTATAAGGAACTTAAACAAATTTACAAGAGAAAAATAAACAACCCTGTTCAAAAGTAGGCAAAGGACATGAACAAACACTTCTCAAAAGAAGACATACATGCAGCCAACAAGCATATGAAAAAAAGGTCAATATCACTGATCATTATAGAAATGCAAATCAAAACCACAACAAGATACCATCTCACACCAGTCAGAATGGCTGTTATTAAAAAGTCAAACAATAACATGCTGGCAAGGTTGCCGAGAAAAGTGAACCCTTATACACTGTTGGTGGGATCGTAAATGAGTTCAACCATTGTGGAAAGCTGTATGGCGATTCCTCAAAGAGCAAAAAACAGAATTACTATTCGATCCAGCAGTCCCATTAATGGGATTATAGAGCATTCTCCCATAAAGACACACGCATGCAAATGTTCACTGCAGTACTATTCACAATAGCAAAGACATGGAATCAACCTAAATGCCCATCAATGACGGACTGGATAAAGAAAATGTGGTACGTATACACCATGGAATATTATGCAGCCATAAAAAAGAACAAGAGCATGTCTTTGGCAGGAACATGAATGGGGCTGGAGGCTATCACCCTTAGCAAACTTATGCAGGAACAGAAAACCAAATATAACATGTTCTCACTTATAAGTGGGAGCTAAATGATAAGAACTTATGAACACAAAGAAGGAAACAATGGACACTGGGGTCTACTTGAGGAAGGAGGGCAGGAGGGAGAGGAGCGTAACTGGGTGATATAATAACATGTACAACAAATCCCTGTGACACGTTTATCTATGTAACAAATCTTCACATTTATCCCCAAAACTAAAATAAAAATTTTAAAAAAGAGAATCATGCAGTGGCTTTATTCTTGCTCTTAAAAAAAGGTGATGTGATGGCAGTGATGGTCAATACCATATGGGGAAGACCAGGTCCACACTCTGTCTAGAATCAACTGCTACCACATAAGTCTTCTTGGTTAAGTAATTTGCGCCTACAGTGACAGGATAGGTCCCTGGATATACTTCTATGTAGAGGTGTTCTCACCAGGCTGGGATGCCTCTGGAGCAGGCTTTGATATTTGATAGATGCCTCCAGCACCAAGGGATGTCTTTTTTCAGTCTTTTCTTTGATCATTCCCTACGTCCAAGCACATGTGCGGCTTCAACCCGCCTCTGTGAAAATGACAGACATGGGTTGCTCCTCCTTCCTCTGGCAAAGATGAATAACATTTCTCACAATAACTTGAAGTACTGTCTACGAATTCAGCCATTGTTCAGAAGAAAGAACTAAGGGTTGGGTGTTTCTCGTCTCTTTGGCCCACTTCTCACGGCGCATGCGCCCAGCACTCTCCATAATCTTTCAACATGGAAATCTGATGATGTCACTTCCCTTCATCCCATCGATCTTGGGAAGAAGCTCAAATACGGCTTCCAAGGCTGTTTATGAGTAGGACGCTGCTCCCTCTACAGCTTCATCTTTCAACACTCCTCCTACCCTGCTCTCTGTTCCAGCCATCCTGAATTTCAATTCTTTTCTCATCTGGGATTGACAGGCTCATTCCTTCTTCCCTCTCCCCTCTCCTTGGCTAACTCATCCTTTAGGTGTAAGATTAGAGAGCACTTCCCCTCAGAACCTTTCTGACTCTCCCTGTCTTGTTTACTTCTTTACTGTTAGGTTGACTTTTTTTTTTTTTTTTTTGTAATTCTATAGTATCCTATACTTCTGCAATCACAGCCTTAGTCATTCCTATGATGAATGCTCATTTATAGCCTCCTCCACTCAACTGTAAGCTGCGTAAGGGCAAGGACTCTGCTCCCCTGTGCATCACTGAGTCCTAGCACCTAGACTGCTACCTGAGACACAACAGGTGCTCAAAAATAATTATGGAATTATGAACAAAGGAACTAATCCATGAATCCCATCAAAGACAAAACAGGTAATTCTAGAGAGTGTATATGTGGTTAGCTTTGCTTTTTTCTTTTTTCTTTAATGTCTTTGATTCTTCCTTGTTCCCGTGCTTAATTTTCAGCATTCTTGTTTACTTATGTTTTGGATCAATATACATTTCTCCATTATTTTGTGTTTTTCATACCAAGCAAGAATAAACTTTACCTTACCTAAGTTTAGGCCCTTTTCCTCTAAAGTCTTTTCCACCTTCTCTGCTTTCACTATTTTCTACTTCATCCCATATTTACAAGCATCCAAGTATTCTGCAGTGTTTATTGACTATAATATTTTCTTGTACGATTCATTGTAGTTTCATTTATGTGGCTATGTTAAAGACACTTAAGTCTAATAGAGAATGTAAAGTTCCTTAAAGTTGAAGTTCCAAAAGCAATTAAAATTTAAGGTAATAAGCTTTAAAGCAAAGCCATCTCCTATGGATATCCTTCAGGAATGTTATACTAACCAAGAAATCTGAAGGAGAACCATCTCTTATTCATATTAAGGGAACAGGGACAGTAGCTTCACACAGCTGACTTCTCTTTGTTACTGACTAGCTTTTTCTGCTCTATGGATAATACAAACAGAATCAAAGGATCATGATATACCACAAGTAAATATCCCTTTTAAGCAGATGGATTGCAAGTTAGGAAAAAAAGTTGCTCTCCAGTGATTAAAACAGCTCTCTGGAAGCCCACTTTATTGCATCTAAGTACATCACTAGTCTCACTGGGAGAGTTTATTCCTTTCAAAGATTCAGCCTCACAGCTGGTAAGAGTTTTGATAAATAATTTTGTTGTATCTATATGTACCTCTTGTTAATACAGGCATATCAATGATCAGTACTCATGAATTAGAATTGACTTGTTAATGTTCATATTGTCTCAGTAATCCAAGAGACATGCATTTGATGAATGCAAATGCCTTGGTCACGGAAAGACCAAGATGCACTCTTAAGAAAAGTGGACCATATTAAGCCAACAGGGTCACTGTAAGTATCTGATGTCAAAGTGGAATAAACAAAGGAACATTTGTTATTTGCAGTTATCCAAGAAGGTGGCAGCACAGTCCAGTTCAGTCATTAAGGCGTGGGAGCGGGGGCCTAACCAGACCTGGGTTTGGTTCTAAGCTCTGCCATTCGCTACCTAGATCTAGAAAATGTTCCTTACCTCCTTTAAACCCAATACCATAAAATGGAGATAATAGTACTTACCAAATAAGATTTTTATGATGATTAAAGGAGACAATACATATAAAGTAAAATTTGAGCCCAGTCTCAAGTATATAGCAAATGTTCAGAATACTTTACCTAAATTAAATATTTTATCATCCATCTTCCTTTGCACAAATATGTGACATGACATCATATAAAATGCAGACTTTATTTATATGCAAGTCTTTAGGTGGCACTTGCAAGCTTCCATGTGCCTATGACATTTGGGAACTTTTATCTACATGTTGTAGGAACTATTCATATTTATACCTGTCATGCCCATGTGGCTACATTTCAAAATGATGATTCAGTCATGATTATTCCAGGGTCTCCTGTGGGCCCAGCTCTGTCTTTACCTAATTACGTTAGTTTCAATCAACAACTATAATATGAAGACTTAATGAGGAATATAAATGAGAGTAATTCACATATACTAAAATCAACTTAAACACACACTAATATAATGTCCAGAAATGCATTATTTAAAATACCCTATACATTATAGAGAAATGCTTATCTTCAATCTTCCACTTGATTTGTGGTGTCAGTTAACTGAGCTACAATTTAAACTTAAAAGCCTGAAATTTGAATATACAGAATAGCTGAACAGCTGCAGAAACAACCTTCTAAAAATATATACTGTTACCCAGCAGATGAAAAAGTAATTATTTATTGAAAAATATCAGAATTTAATATTACCCAATAACTGCAAAAGTTGTTGAAAGGATATAATTAACATTTACTGAAGATTCTTAGGGGGTAAAAATATTTTATTTTATTTTACTTTTTTATTTTTTATTTTTTTTTTTTGAGATGGAGTCTCGCTCTGTAGCCCGGGCTGGAGTGCAGTGGTGCGATCTCGGCTCACTGCAAGCTCCGCCTCCCGGGTTTACGCCATTCTCCTGCCTCAGCCTCCCGAGTAGCTGGGACTACAGGCGCCCACCACCTCGCCTGGCTAGTTTTTTGTATTTTTAGTAGAGATGGGGTTTCACCGTGTTAGCCAGGATGGTCTTGATCTCCTGACCTCGTGATCCGCCCGTCTCGGCCTCCCAAAGTGCTGGCATTACAGGCTTGAGCCATCGCGCCCCGCAAAAATATTTTAAATAAAACAAATATTTAGAAGTTCTTAGTTACTAGTAAAAACAATCTCTTAAAACACAATGTTCATCCATCTTGAAAAAAAATCTGCTGACTGGGACATTGCCAGATAATTCTGAAGCTCAAAAACGCCAAATCTGTCAAAATCAGGGAGTTGCTCTTGGTTTGTGTTGTCACAATCTGTGACTAGATAATGAGCGTTGCTCAGGGCAGGGGAACATTAAGGACCCAGAAAAGCCAGTAAAGGACTAGGAGATTTTGATGTACTAGAAAGACACAGGATCAAGAGTCAGAAGACCTGGCTCTCACCCCAACTTTAGCTCTTGCTAGCAGTGTGACTGGTCTCATTCATTCATTTACCTATTCATGCCAGCTGCTGGGGACATCAATGAAGAAGACAGACATATCCCTCACAAAGCTTATTCATTAAGGCCTCACCAGCACCCTAAAAATGGGGAGAGGACCATAGAGTTGAGAAGTTTAAATCAAACATCACCAGAAGAGGTCCATGATGGTCACCACTCTCATGGGAAGAAAGGTCTTTGACTTCGTTTCTTTATCCATAGAACATGAGTAGAACACCTGCTTTCTCTACTTCAGCAGGTACCAGACACTGTGGGCATTTAATAATGTGTTAAACAAATTTGAAATAAAAACCCTACTTTATTAAAATAAACCATTAGGAAAATCAATTAAGTACAAGGTTATCAGAGCAAAGCTTGTCTAGTTCACAAACATCTTCATTGATATGTTTAGTGGCCCTTCAGAGGAAGCCAAATATTTGCATAACCATAAACCTCCTTCAAATATCTTGAGTCTTGTCATGGATCTTAATTTGCCAAAGTGGGTCCCTATGTTTGGCAGAACCCTTCAAATCATCTGAAGGCTGCCTGCTTTTTGAATGGGTTTTTACTGATGAATTTTTGGGAGGAGTTCAGAAGCTATCCAGTAGAAAGTCTTTTAACCAATGGGCCCTAATCAACTGGATGGATCAAACAGCATTCTCCATCCCTTGTATAAAATATACTGACCAATACTGTGGTCAAATGAATATTGAATGTTCTCTCTGGTATGCTGGAGCACATCAGCTCTCCCTGCATAAACTGTTAATGCCAGCTGTACTTGCTTTGTAATTACAGAAATTAAATATTACATTGGCCCATGAAATATGAGTGTGAAAATAAAGTTATTTGTATGAAAATTTAGTAAAATTAAAGAAATGAAAGTAAGTCACTAGAGGAAATCTGCCATTGAATTAGATATGATTGAGACAACTGTGAAAGATTGGGGAAATAATAAAAATTTAAAATGACTTTGCAGTCAGACTGTGTTGCAAGTGTCTTAAAAAATTCCTCACTTAAAGAGACTAAAAATGGAAATCATGCAATAATGTGCATAAAAGATTACATGAAATTCCAATCAGCAGACCCAAACTCCAAGAAAAGGCCTTGGGCGCACATCAAAAGACTGGCAAATAATTGTTTATTTGCGACTTTAGATTAAATACATGATTGAGGCTATGCAGTATCTTTTAAAAAAATGATTCACTGTTTAATTGATTTTTCAACTAACGAGAAAACATCCAGTCCCAGTCAGGTTAGATAAGAGGGCTCTGACTCTGCAACCAGCCTGGAACCCTGGGAAGCTCTAGGTAGATACAGTTCCTTCTTGCTGCTTCTTCTGATTTTTAAAATTTTCTAACTTTTCTTAATGGTTATTACTTGCTTCTTTAAATAATAACATTATTTTAATAAAAAGATATATATCTAAATTTCAGCTATTTTGGAGCAAAAAGCCTTTGCATTTTATTTATTTATTTATTATTTGAGACAAATCTCACCCTGTCACGCTCAGGCTGGAGTGCAGTGGCGCAATCTTGGCTCACTGCAACCTCTACCTCTCAGGCTCAAGCAATTCTCCTGCCTTAGCCTCCCAAGTAGCTGGGATTACAGGTGTCCGCCACCACGCCCAGCTAATTTTTTTGTATTTTTAGTAGAGATGGGGTTTCACCATGTTGGTCAGGCTGGTCTTGAACTCCTGACCTCAGGTAATTCGCCCACCTCGGCCTCCCAAAGTGCTGGGATTACATGCGTGAATCACTATGCTCAGCTGCCTTTGCATATTTTAAACAAAGAAAAAAAGAGGCCAAATATTTTTACTCACGTGTTGCATAAATGTTTAGTAATTCTGCCTGTTGCCCCCCATTTCTGGTGTGAGGCTACCTATCTATTAGTAAGACTGTTTTAACTGCAGGCCAATGAATATGACCCTTCCAAGTAAGAAAGGCTGAACCTTTCCAGTCGTAAAGGTTGATTCTAGGGCAGCAGAACCCTACCATGTGTGACAAGGTTTCCTTTTACTAATCTGGTTCTCCTCCTGTATATTTTGGGAAATGACACATGTCCAGGCAAAGCACACCATGGGCCAAATGCACATCCTCTCTGCCGGGGACTTTAAGGGGCCATGACTCAAAGCACTTCACTGGGGATGCCCAGGGGTTGTGCATGACCAGACATCAGCAAAGCATTTTTGAGAAACCTCCTCCTCAACTAAAAATACCCACTGTGAGAAATCTGTAGCATGAAGCAAGGATCGAGTCAGTAAAACACAAAAAAAGAGACAGACTTGTGGCAGTCTCAGTATCAAACCCAGTTCACCCTCCCTTACCAGAACAAGAACAATCAAAAAAACATTTACAGGAAAGGACTTCTTGAAGGCAGTATACCTGGGATACATGGCCACACTCATTTTAGTCTTTTCCTTTCTCTTTCTCCTTGAGGGCCAGGGTGGGGAAAGTGGCCCCGAATTTGTTCAAAGTCCAACTGAACACAATCAATAATAGACTTATGATGACCTTCTTCTTACATTTCTACTGAGACATTAGTTTTATTCCTCAGTAAGCACCTCCTTGATTTCTGCATCCTAGGAGAGCCTGGGCAAACAAGAGCACAGGCAAGAAGTGGGAATGCGTTCAGAGAAAGTATTGGTGAGGCCTGGCTCTCCCAGCCCCTCTGATGGCTGAGAAAACTGCTTGACAAGAGGGAGATCCACCAGGACAGAAGGCCGAGCTTCACGGGGCAGACACATTGCCAGAGTAGATACTGACTGCCCATGGCAATGGTTCTATTTTTTTCATGGGACACCTTCCTATAGTTACACATAAAAAAGAGACATAAAACTCGAGAACTTAATGGCAGAGAAAAATAAAATGGTAAATCTAGAATGTTTTGCTTAACTTCAAAACTGTTGTTGAATAGCTTAGAAGGTGTAGGGGGTTGAATTGAGGTCCCCAACAATATAGGCGTCCTAACTTCTAGAACCTGGAAATGAAACTTTATATGGAAAAAGGACCTTTGCAGATGTAATAAAGTCGAGAATCTTGAGATGAAATCATCCTGGATTACCTGAGTGGACCCTAAATCCAAGCGAGGTGTCCTTAGAAGACACAGAAGAGAAGACAGAGGAGAAGGCCATGTGGAGGTGGAGGCAGAGATTGGAGTAGTTCAGCCATGAGCTGAGGAGCTCCCTGGAGCCTCCCCAGAAGCTGGGACAGGCAAGGGAGGATTTTGCCCTGAAGCCTTTGGAGGAAGTGTGGTCCTGCAACACCTTGATTTTGGACTTCCAGCCACCAGAACTGTGAGAGAATAAACATTGTTTTAAATCACCCAGTTTGTGATAATTTGTTAAGCAGACCTAGGATACAAACACTGAAGGCTAGGACAGCTTATAAGGAGACTGGGGGAAAAACTTCAAGAAATTTCTATTGGAAATAGAAATCTTATGTGAGAACGTCAAGATCGCCTCCTGATGCCCCAAAGCACTATGATTCTGAGGAGAGCAGGAGGGAGGGTGCGACTCTCCTCTGAATGCAGGCCTGGGCCCCAAAGCTGATGAAGGCACCCGCTGGCTGCATGGGGCCAGACCTAATGCGAGTCAGAGTCGCCAGGGGAACGTTTGTCAAAAGCTGATGTCTCCACTTAAGGGTGGCTGAGTCAGAATTTCTGGGGGTCAGGTTGGAGAATCTGTGTTTTTCAAAGTCTCTAATGTGATTCTAATGATCTCCCATCCTTAAAAATGGGCCGGGCACCGTGGCTCACGCCTGTAATCCCAGCACTTTGGGAAGCTGAGGTAGGTGGATCACAAGGTCAGGAGATCGAGACCATCCTGGCTAACACGGTGAAACCCCATCTCTACTAAAGATACAAAAAATTAGCTGGGCGAGGTGGCGGGCGCCTGTAGTCCTAGCTACTCGGGAGGCTGAGGCAGGAGAATGGCGTGAACCCAGGAGGCAGAGCCTGCAGTGAGCCGAGATTGCGCCACTGCACTCCAGCCTGGGTGACAGAGCGAGACTCCATCTCAAAAAAAATAAAAAAAAATAAAATAAAAAAAAGATGGGCCCAGGTTGTCTGCTCCCTCCCCCTTTCAATGTTTGAGAAGTAGACTTGAAGTCAACTTTTAAAAAAACATGTGTCCAACAGGCTATTTATTATTTAAAACCCAGCTTTATTGTTTATGTAAAGCTGGATACAGATGCATTATAAAGTATTAAACAATACGCACAAAGACAAAAGTAAATATCATCCAGATTCACCATCTTGGGAAACCTTCCATGTGTATTTCCAAGTGTTTATTCACACAGAGATGTCTGTGTACACTTTAACCTGCCACTCAAAGTGTGGTCCACAGACCAGCAGCACTGACAACACTAAGGAAATTGTTAACAATTCAGAATTTCGGGCCCTGACCCAGCAGGATTTACTAAAACTGCAAACATATTATACCCCTTGTTTTGTAACTTGCGTTTTCCACACTGCAATGTATTGTAACCTCTGTCCTTGGTAATAAATACAGATCTTATGATCGTTCTTAATACATACACGGTATTCCTTTATGTACCAGACTTTACTTCATGAGCTCTCATTTGATGATCATTTCTAGTTTCCCATTTTTCCCACCATTGTAAACAATGCTCACCTAAAAACCCTTGAGAAAGTATCTTCCTATTTTGTCACTATTATTTTTGGATAAATCCCTAGAAGTCAACCAGTGTGCAACGTTATGCACACTGATCATTTTAATACCTAACGCCAGAACACCAGCATGTGCACACCACCAGTGACCCTGCACACAAATGCTTGCTTCCTCACACTCTTGCCAACACTGCAGTTTTTCTAATAATTTTAACCTTTGCCCATCTGATACTTAAAAATGACAATTCATTGATTTTTTTTCCTTGCATTTTTCTAAAAGCAATAAGAGCTTCTCATACATTTATCGGCCATCTGTATTTCTCATTTTGTGAACTGTCCAAAGTTATTTTGGTTGCTTAACAGTTATAAAAGAATCTGTGGAATTACAGAGTTTAGGAATATGGTTTAATCACAATGAAAAGACATGAAGAAGAAAAAAAAAAAGGAAGGGAGAAGAAAATGTGCCATAAAAAAGGATAATCAAAAGATTAGTTGGTGTGTTTATTTATAGACACTGGTTACAGCAATCCAGTGATTAGGCAAATTAATGCAGCTGTGTATGATCACAGCTCTGGGATCAGCACCCACATCCTTTTCAAATGATGCCACCTGTCATTTAAGCATTTTGCATTTGCCTTTCATGTTACATACATTTCATGATGATTTCCATTTTAAAAACCTTCTTGGTTAACCCTTTGAAGGTTATCTTGATATGGATTACCCTCTACCATCAGGAATGGGGTGAGTTAACCACTCTCCCAGGTAGGCAAGAGAAACAGCACATTTGCCTCTGAAAAAGACCAATCCTCTCCAAATGTTCACATCTTAGGAAAGAGAACAGTTGTATCCTTTTCACTGGGTGTAAAACTGCTTCTCTGCTCAGAACCAACGGAAAAAAATGGGGGTGGGGTCAGATGCTGTGTACTGGTTGACTTCAGTAGCATGTGCAAACCATGCCCATTCCACAGGGCACATGCACCCCTCACACCCCCAGGGTGACCTCAGGCCTGCTTTGTCACAGAGGCACCCACCTTGGGCTCAACACCCAGCGCACTCAACTTCTCAACAAGTGGCAGGGGTCTTCTCACAGGGCCCCTGGAACTCTTTCAACCCATAAGATGATGCCAAATGGGTGAAAACCCACCTCATCCATCCCTGCCACCCTCTAGTTGCTGCTTTATTTGTGAATTGAGACACATCAGTCATCCTCATTTGCAGACCATCCTCTGCATACAGCACAGCAAGAGCACTATGCCAGGTGGCCAGGAGGGCCGGCTGCAGGGAAACAGAGGAAAGCGTGGAGAGAGAAAGTCTCTAGGCTCCACGTTGCGATCTGTGGGATATGAACAGGTGGAACAAAGTCTTTAATCAACACATTTCAGGATGTTAGAACAAGCGGGTCCCATTACAAAACCCGAAGGAAGGAATTTTAGGACAAAAGGAGAAGCATGACTTTATAGAATAGGTTCTGTATAAACACACGAAGCACATATACCTTAAGGATTGTGCATGCTAAAACATATTTCAGTAGCTGCTAGAATGGGAACAACAGATTCTTAACAGGTTTGAAAGGGATGGGGACTCGGGAACACATCTCAAAAATGTGGGTCAGAGTCAAGGAAGCTTGCTGCTACAGTGTCATATAATGCTCTCAGTGCTGTCAGATCCAGCATGGGCAGAAGAGAAAGCTTTGGGTCTGTCACAGTTACAGAGAATTGTAGACTTCAATATTTGATTACGGGATGAAGAGGGCAAAAGGAATGAAGACTTTTAAATAAAAAGAAACAAAAGAGTGAACATGAACATAGAGCTACACGAAGTGTCAACCCTAGTGAAGTGATTATGTTTTAACTGTGTAAATAAAGTTCCATTAAATATTCAACATAACAGCAATAAAATGTGAAACGCTGAGAAGCATTTCTCTCTAGTCAGTGTTTGGCAGACGTGTTGTGTTTGCATCTTGCTCTTCACGGTGATATCTCTAACAAATTTAAGGGCAAAAGTGATGTAGACCATACATTCTAGAACAAATTCTAAAACAGCAAGAAGTGGTCAAATGCCCAGTGGCTTAGTCAGATTCTTAATTCTACACACCACATTTATTCTCCAGTCTCACTGAAAATCTAACAGCCGAGTGGTCAAAAGAAAAGATAAAACTGCAAAATGGGAGTGCCACAAATTTCTGCTCCTCCTACTCCAGCCAACTTAACTTGTCAGGGAGGAGGCAGCCTCTGTTTCCTTCCTCCCTTAAAGGGAGGATGGCAAGCTGTCGACAACTCCTACTGTACAAAAGAGTTGTTCACACTGCAAAAGTGTTTACTGCTCACAAGTGACGCTCAAAATTAATTCACAGCAGCAACACCAGCAGAAAGCTTTGACAGACTGTCTTATGTGTTGACACAGTTATACGTTGTTGCATAAAAAAAAGTAACACACTTTTCCTCTTTTCCAGCCCATACACACTGAAGTTGCTCAAAGGAGAGACTGTGAAATGCATCTGAGATTGTAAATGCCACCCTCCAGGTAAGGATTTCCCGCTCCGGTGTTGATGGCTGCAGGTGTGAGAAGATGTGGACCCCCCGCTTTTTGAGGTGAAGCAAGGATGCGAGCCTCTTCCCCAGTCTCTGTTACAACTGGCCTTGCTGGTGGTTTTTCCTTTAAGAGCATTTCCCTTTAGGGCAAGCCTCAGGCACCACGGTGGGAAGTGGGGTAGAGCTGCTCATTATACCACCACGGCAGAAAAAGAGATGCCAGGATAACAGCTTTCAGAGACACAAATCATTCACCTTCCTCTTCCTTTAAGAAACAATAACCCTGCACTTACAATGGCTTTGGGAGGCTGGGAAGATGTGACTTTCTTGCTCAGAAATGATTTACATTAAAAAATCAGAAAGAATGCAGTGTGATTTAATTATCTCAAGTTATCTGAGATGATTAGAGTTAAAAAAGAAGCCAGGTGGGACAGCCAGTATGTGGCCTCATCTCGAAGATGTTGTACAGACTCTGGCTCAGCTCATCGATGTGCTGTGGCATGAGGCTGTTGTGTCTGAACAGTTCCTGCTGAGCAGCGTCCTCACTGAGAAGTCATGGGACTTGTAAAATGAAGACCATTGACACTTTAAAGGTGCTTCTGGCGATCGGAAGTAGCCACTTGTGTAAAAACTATGCAGTGAAAGAACTTTCTTTAGATGGCGATATGTAAGTATCTATTGAAAGTAAGGTTTGCATGGAGCTAACCCCAAGGAAAACTGTGGGCCAGGATTCACTGCCTTCCCATGCACTTTTCCCTTATGCCCCCATCTCCATTTCCCCAGCCATGGTCCACAGGTGCCCAAAGAGCTCTTCTGGCTTTGCCCCTTACCCCGTCCTGGCCTATGCTTCTCCTTCCCCCTCATTCCTCCTCAGCACCAAACTCTCCTTTCTTTTGGTCTTGGGAAGGAAGTGGAGGAAAGAATCCATATCAAGACGCAAATGACTGACAATTTAAGGTATTCATCCTACTAGGCTTTGGGGATTTTTTCCCCTCGGGTTTAATTTGTTTGGTGGTTAACATTAATAGCTAAATCCACACACACACACGTTTTTTGGTATCATCAACAATTTTAAGAGTCTATAGGCCGGGCGCAGTGGCTCATGCCTGTAATCCCAGCACTTTGGGAGGCCGAGGCGGGTGGATCACGAGGTAAAGAGATAGAGACCATCCTGGCCAACATGGTGAAACCCCGTCTCTACTAAAAATACAAAAATTAGCTGGGTGTGATGGTGGGTGCCTGTAGTTCCAACTACTCGGGAGGCTGAGGCAGGAGAATCGCTTGAACCTGGGGGGCGGAGGTTGCAGTGAGCCGAGATCGTGCCACTGTACTCTAGCTTGGTGGCAGAGCGAGACTCTGTCTCAAGAAAAAAAAAAAAAATCTATAAAGGATATCAAATAGTTTCAGAACCACTGTCCCAGACTACTGGAGCCCTAAAAACTTCACTAAAGTGGTTTCCTACTTCTCTGTCACGTATTTCTTTTTCTTCTAAAAAAACCAGGGTCATGTGCAGAATGTGCAGGTTTGCTAATATAGGTGTATGCATGCCATGGTGGTTTGCTGCACCTATTGACACGTCCTCTAAGTTCCCTCCCCTCACCTCCCAACAGGCCATGCTGTGTGTTGTTCCCCTCTCTGTGTCCATGTGGGATTTTTTTTTTTATACTTTAAGTTCTGGGGTACGTGTGCAGAATGTGTGGCCATTTTCATGATACTGATTCTTCCTATTCATGAGGATGGAATTTTTTTTTTTATTGTTATACTTTAAGTTCTAGGGTACATGTGCACAACATGCAGGTTTGTTACATATTATACATGTGCCATGTTGGTGTGCTGCACCCATTAACTGGTCATTTACATTAGGTATATCTCCTCATGCTATCCTTCTCCCCTACTCCCTCCCCACAATAGGACCTGGTGTGTGATGTTCCCCTTCCTGTGTCCAAGTGATCTCACTGTTCAATTCCCACCTATGAGTGAGAACATGTGGTATTTGGTTTTCTGTTCTTGTGATAGTTTGCTGAGAATGATGGTTTCCAGCTTCATCCATGTCCCTACAAAGGACATGAACTTATCCTTTTTATTGCTGCATAGTATTCCATGGTGTATATGTGCCACATTTTCTTAATCCAGTCTGTCACTGATGGACATTTGGGTTGATTCCAAGTCTTTGCTGCTGTGAATAGTGCCACAATAAACATATGTGTGCATGTGTCTTTATAGCAGCATGACTTATAATCCTTTGGGTATATCCCCAGTAATGGGATGGCTGGGTCAAATGGTATTTCTAGTTCTAGATCCTTGAGGAATCACCACACCGTTTTCCACAATGGTTGAACTAGTTTACAGTCCCACCAACAGTGTAAAAGAGGATGGAATGTTTTTCCATTTGTTTGTGTCCTCCCTTACTTCCTTGAGCAGTGGTTTGTAGTTATCCTTGAAAAGACCCTTCACTTTCCTTGTTAGCTGTATTCCTAGGTATTTTATTTTCTTTGTAGCAATTGTGAATGGGAGTTCATTCATGATTTGGCTCTCTGCTTGCCTACTGTTGGGGTAAAGGAATGTTTGTGATTTTTGCACACTGATTTTGTATCCTGAGACTTTGCTGAAGTTGCTTATCACTTCAAGAAGTTTTTTTTGTTGTTGTTTGTTTTTTGAGACAGAGTTTCATTCTGTCACCCAGGCTGGAATGCAGTGGCACGATCTCAGCTCACTGCAACCTCCACCTCCTGGGTTCAAGCGATTCCCCTGCCTCAGCCTCCCGAGTAGCTGGGATTACAGGTGCTCACCACTGTGCTTGGCTAATTTTTGTATTTTTCAGTGGAGATGGGGTTTCACCATGTTGGTCAGGCTGGTCTCAAACCCCTGACCTCATGTGATCTGCCTGCTTTGGCCTCCCAAAGTGTTGGGATTACAGGAGTGAGCCACGGTGCCTGGCCAGCTTTTGGGATTTGTTAGAGTACACCATCGACTGGTGGAATTCCTGCTGGTGTGATGAGATGCAGTGAGAAGTTGTAAGATGCCCTCCAAGATAGAGGAGGTCTCCTTGATCAGTATAGGGCCATGCCCAGGATACAGGTGGCCCAGGATACAGGTCTTAATGTAGCCATGAGGTAGGATGCACTGGTCCTACCTGATTAGGGTGATGCTGACACAGGAGCTAACAACGAAGGATCATTTTCTCTTTTGCCTGGCACTGTAACATATGTACCACATGCTTTTATATATGTGGTTCTCATCCAGTAGAGTATGACCCTGAGCATGAGTACTTTTAGTATTCTCATTTACCAAGGTGGAAATTGAGGCTTGAAGAGGTTAGATAACTCGCTTACGGCTATCATGCTAATAGAACAGCAGAACCGGAATTAAAAGCCAGCTGTCTGGAGCTCGTGGCCTTCTATCCACCTCCAGTGGTTTCATCTCAATAGGAACCACTGATTGTGAATAGCCGGCACAGGCCAGCACCCCCTGCTTCACCGTGGGGCAATACTAAGACAGCTAGAGGCCAAATTGCAGATGCAGAGACTTTGCTCACATGAAGGTGGTGAAGTTAGAAGAGCATGAAATCTGAAGGCAAACAGATCTGGTTAAAATCCTGGCCCTGTTTGTTGCTTTGCTTTAAGACCTGAAGTTAATCTGTGAGCTTTAGTTTTCTCCATCTATAAAATTCATCAGATACTACCTGCTTTACAGAGTTGTTTGTGAGAACTGAATAAGGTAATACACATGCAAAATATTTGGGGAAGCATAAACTCTTAGATGTTGTTAGTGTTAATATGGTCTTTCAGTGGGAAGAGTCACTCCTGAGAGTGGAAGATTGACTTTCACATCAGTATCACCTACCCCACCTGACAAATCCAGGAGTGGGCTCTCAGGAGGACCACTGAGGAAAAGGGAGTAGAAGCATTTACCAGTTATCGAGGCATTTACTAGTAATAGTCAAGTTTGACCCTAAAAAACAACACAAGAAGATGAATTCTGTGACATGTGGATGAGAAACATGAACTTTCAATGAATTCAGAAATTCCACACTCACAGCCTGCTTCAAGTCCTGTGTCAGCTGCTGAATCAGAGTAGAAGGCATCAATTTTCTTGTTGGTGATTACACTTATGCCTTTGTACACCGCCGGCTGCCTTCAAAAGAAAGGGTCACCTTTGTGCAGTTGACTCCTCATTTTGTAATAATTCCAAAATGCAGTAGCTTCTCCCAAAGTAGTTCAAAGACACCAAACTGCTGAGAACCAGGGGCGGCCATCAGGATACCAAACTTCCTGCTTCAAATGGCCCGAATCTCAGGGAAGGCTTCTGAATAGATACGCAGGCTCCAGAAGGACAGACTGCGGTCATTAACCTAACCCTTTATTATGGCGATTCTCAATTCTTTTTCTACACATGAGCTCACCCTTCAAACACCACATTTATGTCCATTTTTGGGAGGGTTGAACTAAAGTTTAAGACATTATGTCATTGTAAACAAACAATCACAAGTAGCGTGACTCTGTGGAAAACACAGCATTTCACTTTTGTGGTACTGGTTCCACTATAAGAACAGGGAACCCAAATGATGAGGTCAGTGGGCCAGCTGCCACAGCAAAGAGAATGCCAAGCTGAGCAAGCTGCTTTCACTCACAAGTAAAAAATTAAGCTCACTATTGTTATGCCAGCCAACGAAAGTGATTGCATTCCTAAATTAAATGGAAACAGAGCTTCAGAGGCTGCTCCTCCTTAGTACTACATGTTCATGCCAGGAGGTCAAGAGGCTGCCACTTTTGCTGATGATGGACATAACCACATCCAGGCTTATTCCATTCAGAAGACACTGCTGGCTAATAATAAAAAGTAAATGAAAACACACACTACTGTGAATCAGGTAGCAGTAAAAACGGATGCAATAATGTGGCAGATGTTAAGAGAGGAAGCTATCTAAGTCCTAGAGACTCATCTAAAGAGTGTAAACCATGCTCTTCTGCCAAGTGGCTACGACTTCTACTTGCAAGCAATGTAGTATTACGTAAGTCAACCTGACTTGGTCTTCATCTATTTTTTCCTAAGGCAGAACATTAACCTTCCTGCATGCAACAGGGCTGGTCATACCCCCTAAACAGCTTTGATTAAATCTGGGTTATATACCAAGCATCAGAACCAGCCTGGGTTACATAACCACCACCCCTCCCACCTTCCTATGTCTACCAATCATACTTCCAGGCTCCCAGACTTGGAGCCTCAGGGTCTTCTCTGATTTTATTTTTCTGGTTCCTCTGTTGTCCTGGCCCCACCAATATTCATATTCAGTCTTCACCAACATCTCACAGATTACTCCTTTGATATGTGCCCAGAGTCCATCTCTGTTTCTTTACGCCTATAGTCACCATTTTTGTGCAGGTTCCTCCTCCCACCCCCACCGTGGCTACACCATTACAAGAACCTCTCACTGGTCTTCCACCTCTGGTTTGTGCCCCAGCAGCCTGTCAGGGACACCACCATTAAGCCATTGTAATGGTTTTCCTGGGCTTACAAAAGGGCAGTCCACAACTCAGCTTGTATTCATGGCCCCCAACAACTCGGTACCAGCCTGTCTTTCCAATCCTATTTCCCCTTTCTGCCTGGCTGAACCACTTCTTGAGCCCTGCAGTGTACCAGTCCCTGTCTTTGCATGTCATTTTTTCCCACCCAAAGTGCCCACTTCTTCTGTCTAGCTACCCTCTGAGATCCAATTAAGCCACATCTCCTCCAGGAAGACAGTGCTGGTCATTCCTGAGAACATGCAGCCCAGATCCGGATCACTTACTTGGTGATAAGTAGAGTACCTCCTTTTGATCTCTTTTATAGCACTTACTGCTTTGATGGCTATTCAAATGCAAATCAGTTAATTTCTTGTCTCTTCAACTAGATTTATCACAGCTCCCAGAAGACTATATTTTCTACTTTTTAAATATTATCTCTGCCCACCCCATCTTTTGTCCTTCTCCTCCTCCTTCAAAACTCATGTAGCAATCATAATATTAAATAAGGACTTATTTTTATCTATGTCCTAAGGAGAAACCAGGAAGGAAACCTAAGTGAAATGCAAGAGTAAACTCAGCAGAGATGTAACTGGCCCCTCTGGGTGGAATACGCACCAGAACTGAATAAATCCAGAATTAGGTACATCTGCTGCCAGCATATCTTCAATGCTGCCAAATGCCCTCACCTACATTAAATTAGGTAATCTTAAACTCAGGCTTTGAGATATAATTCAGTATGCAAGGAAGGGAGAAGAAGAAAGAAAACAATTCCTCTTTAGAAATGCATTTTCCCCCAAACACTTCAAACACATGACTTCGCTTTTAATCCATTTTAATTTAGAAATATTTCTGTAATATGGTATAGAAATATTTTGATGATGTACATCAGTGTCCTGTTTGTAGTATCAACCTAGGCATGAAGAGTGATGAAGGCCGACATTTACAAAACGATGGATGAGAAGAGTCCTTCCTGGTCCAATGGGGTTAGTGAGGTAGGAGTAGCCTGGAACACCTGGTAGAGCTGGAATTACGGGATGTATAGTTCAGGTGGTCAGGGGCCTATGGGTAAGTTTCACTGTGATGGTAATAATTATGCAGCAGAAACAAGCAGTGCAGAGAATAATTTGAATGGTGACCATCTCCAGAATGGCAGCCTCCAGAGTGAGGCTTTTCACAGTGCCCAGTCTTCTTGACCAAAAGGCAGGGGGACTTTGCTAGAGGAGTTGGTATTTATGTCTAAATGGAGAGTGGTACGCTCTGGTTGAATTGAAGCCTTGTGCAAATAACTGGCATGTGCTTTGGTCAGGGCAGGTAGCCTCTGTGGGAGAGGGTCTGACAGCGCTGGGGCAATTCCTTCCCATCAACTTAGTTAGGAGGGTCATGCCTCCCTATCTCTGAGGCCTTGAGTCTTTAACAGTGATTGAGATCTACATGGCAGATACAGGCAGAGTAGATGGCAGGCAACACGGGATGAACAGATCCAGGCCTCAGCAGTGGCCCTGAGATTTACATTAGAATAATTTTCAGTTGCCTCCTTAATTTTTCTCTTCCCCCAATGGAGCGATGACCGTGCAACAGTATCACCTCCCTGGCAGCATGCTAAAGCCATTTTTTTTTCCCGAATAGAGAATGAAACTGAGGCAGCCTTGTCTTCCTTCTTCAAAGTAGTTTTCACATCCTACAAACATTTTCTTTACTTGTTGCTACCATTGTCCTCCCTCCTGACACAGCCAACTAAAACCTTATCTCTAGCTTCATCATAAAATGTTCCCTTCTTGTTACCTACACCTTGCCATCTATCGCTCACATTTTGAGAATCTGCACCAAGACTTTAGAAGATTATGATGCTTCTGCACCAATAACCCTCGGCTACACTTCTCCCCAAAGTTCTACTGAATGTTTGACATTGATCAGAATTCTGTTCACAACCAACCTTTAAAGTAAAGCATTAGGCTGGGTGCAGTAGCTCGCGCCTGTAATCCCAGCACTTTGGGAGGCTGAGGTGGGTGGATTCCTTGAGACCAGCCTACGCAACAGGACAAAACCCTATCTCTACCTAAAAACACAAAAACTTAGCCAGGCATGGTGGTACATGCCTGTGGTCTCAGACACTTGAGAGCTGAGTAGGAGGACTGCTGGAGCCCAGGAGGTTCAGGCTACAGTGAGCTGTGATTACACCACTGCACTCCAGCCTGGGCAACAGAGCAAGACTCTGTCTAATAAGAGCAGGCCCTACTATGATCAAGATTCCTAGGAGCCTTGTATTCTCTTTGCATTAGCCCTCCTCCCACTTATTTCCTCACTCACCAGACATCCACTGGGCACACATCATATGCTGACTCAAGTCTCATGGCTAGTGGAATGTGGATGATACACTGAACCTCTATCATCGTCTCTGACCCTTTCCACTGCCACCAGGTCTGTGGTCACCTTCACTGCTGTTTCTCAACTCTACCACGGCCAGCACATCATCCCTACTTCTTATCTTGGCTGCGCCTTGTTTTTACTGCTCTGCCTCTTTCCTTCTTTCTCTTTTGTCACTTCACCCAAGCTTCCTGAACTTCTCCAAGGCCAGTTACCCTTCCTCAGACATCACCCATCCACCAGGGCTCTCCTTCCTGTGATCAGTCAAGTCCCGTGAGCACAATCCTGCACTGTGACTCTGCGCCATGTTTTGTTGTTGCTCACTGCTTAGGTTGCGTTTCTTTACCTCCAGAGATACCCACATAATTGACCTCCTTCTTCTTTTTATAAACTTCAGGGTCAGTTCTATTATGGACAAATAGGACTATTAACACTGGTGGCTGCTTTGTCAATGTAACAGTATGGAAAGGGCCTGGTTTTGGAGTCAGATCTGATTTCAAATCCTTGTCAATTGAAGTAGTAGCTGTGGAATCTCTGACAAATCATTTAAGTTCTTCTCAGTCTCAGCTGTCACACTGGCAAAATGGGACTGATAATTATTACCTCATATGTTTATTTTGATAAGGATTCAATATATAAAATGCCTTACACATAGAAGGCAACCTGGAAATACACCTCCCCTGGCCCACTCTTTACATTCTCCCTAGAAATGTGATGCAGAAAATGGCTACATGGAACAGTTAGGAAGGAGAGGGGATATCACTGGCAAAATTAAGCAAAGCTAATAATAATGAACAGATTAACTACAAATGCTACTTACTATTACCAGGGCTGGTGTATCATAAAATTGTACAGATTAAGATGAAAAAAGGCAAAAAAATTAATTCCACAGGAGCAGCAAAAAGCAGTGGTCACCAAATGTGAACATAACAGCCAGCCCCTACAGTGATGAGCACTAAACCATGCTATTTGTCTTTTCTTTTTTCTTTTTTTTTAAAAAATCCTACAAAGAAACAGTATACAAGGAAACTAGCATGTGAGAAAGACTCGGACTTATGTGTAGGAGCTAATAGAGGTGCAAAAACCTAGACCAGATTCCCATTTCAAAAAGGAACTTGTAGAGTCACTGGACCTACCCTGACAGTGAGGCAGTCCTGGTAGAGTGCCACGTCATCGAGAGACACTAGCAATGTGCACAAACATAAAAAAAAAAAAAAAAAAAAAAAAAAAAAGGCTGTTCCAGTGAAGCCAGGAAGAGAACAGACGGCAAAGCCTGACACAGACAGAAAGACGGACAGGTTTGTCTTGACTCCATCTGCCATTTTTAAACCCAAGACACGATACCACCTAAGAAATACTCACACTAACATTTCATTCAACAATTCCTCCACTGCAAGTCACATGAAATAAGTTAGACAAGAGCAGTTCTGCCTAAACTACATGCTGTCTGAGAGGCATACTAGTTCTTTGCAAATACCTAAACAGAACTTTCAGATGTTTCTGCTGGAATGAGAAAAAACATGTGCGTTTGAGTGTAATGTGATGGCTTTCAACTGCTTAAAGAGGCCATAAATCTATTAGCTTGAACTTCAAAGAAACAAATTCTGAGAACATCGAAAATTAGGGTGGGGCAAGGAGAACTGGATCTAACTAGTTTCTCTGTTCTTTCCCAGAAAAACAATAGGAACCAAACCAGCCTCCAGTCTCTTTCTTCTCCCAATTTTTACTACTTGCCACACTTTTGAAAACATCTTCTACATACTTCTAGCTCTGGACAAACACATTCTTACTCAAGTTTGTGGTTAACTCCATGAGCTCATTTTTCTATGATTTGTTGGACATTTTTATGTGGCTTTTATGGAGAACAGTTTAAAGTGAATTATCTTTGAGAAGCCTGTGGGATTCTATAATTCTCTGGTGCTCTCCCCAATCAGGATGATTTATTCCAAGACAATTCTAAACCAAGAAGGAGGACTCATTGCCCAGACTTCTAATAAGATTCGGCTGCTGTCTTGCAAACCCAGGCAGTGTGGGACAGCAGGATGAAGTGAGTGGGACTAGGCTTAGATTGACTCTGTGTGATCAGAGCAGGTGATTTCACCTCTTTGGGACTCTGTCTTTGCAACAATAAAACATAAGGAGTGGTGATGGCGATGACTTCGCAGATTCTCCCAGCCCTAATACTCTATGAGATCATGACTGTTATACTCTTAAAACACACACACACACACACACACACACACGTCTCTCTCTCTCTCCCTGATACATTTTCTCATAACCAAAGACTCATTCTAGATTTAATCAAAGATACAAATAGGAGAAACATGGACATGAACCAGACAGTGAGAGTCCATTTAAACCAGCAGGGAGGCCGGACACGGCGACTCACGCCTGTAATCCCAGCACTTTGGGAGGTCAAGGTGAGCGGATCACCCAAGGTCAGGAGTTCGAGACCAGTCAGGCCAACATGGTGAAGTCCTGTCTCTACTAAAAATACAAAAATTTGCCGTGTGTGGTGGCATGGGCCTGTAATCTCATCTACTTGCTAGGCCGAGGCAGGAGAATCGCTTGAACCTGGGAGGCAGAGGCTACAGTCAGCTGAGATGGTGTCACTGCACTCCAGCCTGGGTGCCAGAGCGAGATCAATCTCAAATAAAATAAAATAAAATAAAATAAACCAGCAGGGGGATACTGACAAATCTAAGAGTGGGCAGAAAAAGGATCCATGTAAGCCTTCTCCTTAAAAAAAAAAAATCATTGAAAAAAATCACTATAATAGATTTCAGATGACATCCAGGAATTGAACTCAGCTCTGCACCAAGCAGACCTAATAGACATCTACAGAACTCTCTACCCCAAATCAACAGAATATACATTCTTCTCAGCACCACATCGCACTTATTCCAAAATTGACCACATAGTTGGAAGTAAAGCA
>NW_012115189.1:4382359-4382758 GCF_000951035.1 Colobus angolensis palliatus
CAGTAACCAAAACAGCATGGTACTGGTACCAAAACAGAGATATAGACCAATGGAACAGAACAGAGCCCTCAGAAATAATGCCACACATCTACAACAATCTGATCTTTGACACACCTGGCAAAAACAAGAAATGAGGAGAGGATTCCCTATTTAATAAATGGTGCTGGGAAAACTGGCTGGTCACATATAGAAAGCTGAAACTGGATCCCTTCCTTACACCTTATACAAAAATTAATTCAAGATGGATTAAAGACTTAAGTGTTAGACCTAAAATCATAAAAACCCTAGAAGAAAACCTAGAAGCATACCATTCAGGACATAGGCATGGGCAAGGACTTCATGTCTAAAACATCAAAAGCAATGGCAACAAAAGCCAAAATTGACAAATGGGATCTAATT
>NW_012115189.1:4383808-4414410 GCF_000951035.1 Colobus angolensis palliatus
CAGCCATCCCATTACTGGGGATATACCCAAAGGATTATAAATCATGCTGCTATAAAGACACATGCACACGTATGTTTATTGCGGCACTATTCACAGTAGCAAAGACTTGGAACTAACCCAAATATCCATCAATGATGGACTGGATTAAGAAAATGTGGCACATATACCCCATGGGATACTATGTAGCCATAAAAAAAGGATGAGTTCATGTCCTTTGTAGGGACATGGATGAAGCTTGAAACCATCATTCTCAGCAAACTATCACAAGGACAAAAAACCAAACACCACATGTTCTCACTCATAGGTGGGAATTGAACAATGAAAACACTTGGACACAGGAAGGGGAACATCACACACCAGGGCCTGCTGTGGGGTGTGGGGAGGGGGGCAGGATAGCATTAGGGGATATACCTAATGTAAATGACGAGTTAATGGGTGCAGCACACCAACATGGCACATGTATACACATGTAACAAACCTGCACGTTGTGTACATGTACCCTAGAACTTAAAGTGTAATAAAAAAAATCATTGAAAAAATCACTATAATAGCTAGGAGATGACATGCCAATATGAATTACTGAGGCAAATTAATTAAATCCACTAAAGGTCACATCCTAGGAGATAGAACATATTAAACTGAGGAGGCATCTTCCAGGCCCACCTCTCCAGCTCTACCCACTTCTTGCCACTAAATAATAACTCCCAACAGCTCTATCAGGAATGGAAACAAACACAATGAACTGGGGCATAGTAAACTCAATAACAAGACCCCACTTTAATGTCTATATGTCTGTATTAATTCACGTACCACATGGTTTTGTAATAAGAAAGTGGGGTGGGAAGGAGAGTGGGGTGAAGTTAATCCTGCGGGCCTCAAGTAGGACACACCAGAATGGGAGCCAGGTTCATCTTTTTGAAGGATTGCCCGTTCCACCTCATCATCTTCCCGTACACATGCACTTTAAGCAAGATGAATAAACAGGATATGCCTACTCGACTTCCTTGTTTGCTCTCAGGGTGACTTCACTGAAAAAAAAAAGGCATCAAAGGCCTTTATGAATCTATCACCAGATTTTTCAAAAGTCTGTTTACAGTGATTCTGAATGCCCACGGCTAAAATCTGGAATTTTTCTCTCCTTTTATCCTTTCTCCACTCTTTTCTTCTTTCTCTATGTCTTCTAGTAGTCCTCTGCCATGTTCCTCATGATTATGTTTTATATTTAATGTTCCACGTAAAAAGTGGTGTAGTTGAGCTGATCACTGAAAGAGCTAGATAGACCTAACACGTGATCATAATTTAGTAAGAAAAGGGAGGGAGAAGTTGGGGAAAGGTTCCCCATAGGCTGTGTGTGTGCACAGTGACCGGCTCCCTGAAGACACTCAAGCTGATTACGTGGTGCTGTTGCTTACAGACCAGCTGCTGCCTCATCACCTCCAGGCCTCCACGCCCGACCTACTTTCTGATAGAGCAGAGTTCATTTGTTAGTTCTTTATGCAATAATCTCCCTCCCTTTTATTCTGGGGAGCAGGGGGGGGAGTTGGGGATATTCAACAGTCCTTCAACTGTATTTGTGAATGAACACGGTAAGTGTGATTGTGTAACAGTGTTCGGAGGTGTCCTTATCTTCCATCTGAACACTACCAGTTGTACTTTCCACACAGGTGGCAGTGGAGGTCCTCTAATTCAAGTAAGAAATTCCTTTTAGCTAATGAGACTAGAGAAGTAAAATGTAGGAAATGGAACAGGAAGATAAGTGGCCATAAAATCTACAAGATCCTTGTTTCAGACAGTTAAGCCAGACTCCAGATAATAGACACTCCCCCCAAATCAGGGCTTAAATAACATGGAAGTTTATTTCTTGCATGTAAAAGAAGTCAGGGGCAAGCAGTCCAGGATGATACGGAGCTTCCTCATTCATCAGGACCCAAGCTCCTGTCAGTTTTCGTTCCTACCAATCCTAGGATACAGTTCTCCTCCTCCAAGTCCAAAATGGTGCAGGTGCTCCAGCCATCATACTCATGTTCCAAATAACCACATGAAGAAGGGCTGAAGAAGGGTGCGGCCTATCCCTTTAAGACTTCCTAGAACTCCGATAAGCACTTCTTACATCTCATTGGCCATAACTTAGTCACATGGCCAGCAAGGCTGGGAAACACACTTTTGGCTAGCAGCTCAACTATACAAGGGATTCTGCTAACTGGTAGACAAACAGAAGAAAGCTATTTGGTGTCAAACTAGCAGTGTCTTCCATAATGAAGGCTTTGCAAGCTTCCTTATCTTCTGAGGCTGTATAATAGGAAGATTAGCAACATATGCAACAAATGGAAATAAAAAGAACATGATTACAGTAAACTACAGTAATAGTATTCCATTGAATTTAAGGAAAATGATAGATTTTTCCACCTCAAAAGACACAGGGATATTTTCTAATGATTTAATGTCATTCACAGGAAAAGGGTAATATACCACATGGTACTACAGAAACACCTTCACTGAGCCCAGGCAGCAGCAAACATTTTCAATTAATAGGTTTGGACAATGAAATAGACATGAGATCCTCTAACTTGTATGTAATATTAATTCAGACACATGAGGTGTGAGGAAGGATGGAGATAAAACAAACATATTGGACAGCAATAAAATGATCATGCTAAAGAGTTACTTTGAATTAATTAAGACACCGTCACAAGGGAATGATAATTGAATAATTCCCTAAGATATAATGAAAGTATTCTTGGTTGGTGTGACCTGGCAACTTATATTAAATACCTTAAAATTCTGCAAGTTCCTGACTCAGCAATTCTATTTCTAGAAATATAACTTAAGAAAAATAGCCATAGATACACTCAGAGACTTATCTATGCAGATATTCATCAAGGTTACTTATCATAGTAAGGAAATGAAAAAACCTTCAATATCTAACAAGAGAGAACTGGCCAAACAAAATGCTAGTTCACAAGTTCTAGTGCAGCCATTAAAAATAAGGTTAAGAAACTTAAGGTATGGAAAATCATCATAATTTTATAACATGTACAAAGTAGTTTATAAAATAAAATGTATTGTGTGATCCTTTTTTTTTTCCCCACTCCCCCTGGGATGGAGTCTTGCTCTGTCCTCCAGGCTGGAGTGCAGGGGGCGTGATCTTGGCTCACTGCAACCTCCACCTCCTGGGTTCAAGCGATTCTCCTGCCTCAGCCTCCTAAGTAGTTGGGATTACAGGCGCATGCGCCACCACATCTGGCTAATTTTTGTATTTTTAGTAGTGACAGGGTTTCACCATGTTGGCCAGGCTGGTCATGAACTCCTGACCTCAAGTGACCGCCTGCCTCGGCATCTCAAAGTGCTGGGATTACAGGTGTGAGCCACCGTGCCTGGCCCTGATCCCTTTTTTGTTTGTTTGTTTTTTTTAACCAATGAATCTATATTGCCATATATATCTGAATATAAGGTTGCCTCAATAAATGATCTCTCATTTACCAATGAGAATACGAAATAACAAAACAAAACAACAATAACAAAAAAGACAAACAGCTTTGCTAACTTGAGTATATAAACTCTGAGGAATGTGATAAAATAATCATCTTCTTATGACACCTAATTTATTAATTTAGTTGTATATACATACTTCAAATTAGATTTTACACATAATAGGTTGATTTGTAAATGTTTTGTGAAATCATATTAAAAATTTTATTCAGGCTGTGTGCAGTGGCTCTCGCCTGTAATCTCAGCACTTTGGGAGGCCAAGGCGGGCAGACCATTTAAGGTCAGGAGTTCGAGACTAACCTGGCCAACATAGCAAAACCCTGTCTCTACTAAAAATACAAAAATTAGCTGGGTGTGGTGGCTTATGCCTATAATCCCAGCTATTTGGTGGCTGAGGTATGAGAATCACTTGAACCCATGAGGTCAAGGCTATAAGTGAGCTGAGATCGCACCACTGCACTTCATCCTGGGCTTCAGAACTAGACTCTGTCTCAAAAAAAATTTTTTTTTTTTGAATTCAAACGTTTCACATTCATCTTCAATGTCTTCATCATTGTTAGAATGTCTTTCGAGTCATCTAACACCTCTCATTGTCTGAGATAGAATCTTTGACTTAGTATGTGATGCTGTCACTGGAAATTTGATCCTGAGTGGGAAACATCCACTTGCATCATATTAAGAAAGCTGGTGTTATCATTTGAGCTGTATGTGATCTCTGCTATTCAATCACTTACTGTATTGTTCTTCAAAGTGCTCTATATAAAAAAGACTTGCTCAGCATGGCATCCAACCCTAGGCTGTGGGGTCACATCTTTAGGTATAATGGCTAAGTTTATGTTGAATTTCAACACTTATTTTTATAGCAATTCTATCAAGTAACCTCTATAATCACCCAAGTTGATTGAGGTGATTTCAGGATAATTATTTCAGGACTTTTTGCCCAAGTAGTACTTTGTTATTCAAAATAAAGTAATAGAGGAGTGTCCATAATCTGAGAGACTTATAGGGACTTGATTATAAGATGATGCCCACTTCAAGGATAATGTTTGGCCAAACAAAACCCCCTTCTTGCCTTATATTCAGACGTATTTCATGTATACACAATGAAAAAGAGATTATAGACAGAAAATCTCTATAAAGTCTACAGTGGTTACTGCTGGGTAGGAAGATTTAAATATAAGAGATTTAAATTTTCTTCTATTTGCTTCTATTTTCTAAACTTTCAGTGAGTAACAGTGACTGTGATATTAGGGAAATACTATTAAGAATAAAAAAGAAATAAAGGAAGAGACATCATATAAATAATACATTGGACATGATTAGAGGCAGGTTAAGCTAGCCTCGGGTGTGATTTAAGGTATTCCAGCTAAAAAGAATTCCCTATTGGCATGAAATTTGTCACTCTTCTGGATGACAGCCAGTTGCAAGTTAGTTAAAATGTAGATGTGTTTCTTAGAAGGCTAACTCATTTATCCACTATCCTCCGTTCACTGTAGATTCATTTATCAAATTCGTTTCCATCCTCAGACAGGGTCTGGAGGGAATGAGACAGTGACAGGGGTGGGTCTGCTTTATATGAAGCAAGATGATCAGAAAGGTCAGGCACCAGACACCCCTTTCCTTCTATTCCCCACAAAGTCTTGGCAGCTAGAGAGTTGGGGAATAGGACTGAGACGGTACAATGAAGGAAAAATTAATAGTAACATTAATGACATATGAAGGCAGTGTGGCTTGTGGTTAAGAATGTAGTCTCTGGAACCTGCCTGCCTGCTTGGTTCAAATCCACCTCATCTGCCCATTATTGGTTGTGCGACATTGGGCAAGTTACTCTCTCTGTGCCTCGGTTTCCTCATCTGTGGAATAAGGACAACAGCTTCCATTCCACAAGGTTATCTGACCCACATCTCCCTGCCCTAATAGGAGGAGCAGGAAAAAGGCCAAAGCCTTCAAACCTTTCATACTGACCCCAGTTTGCCTTTCTGGAAGCATCTCTTCAACACTTCCTTCTGAGGTACCCTGAGGCTATTCCATGAACCCCCGTGCACCTCCACATCCTCCACTTTTGCTGGCATTCTATCTATCTAGAATGTGCTTCTCCTCCTCGGCAATATTTTCCTTATCCTTCATGAAACAGCTGAAACGTCAGCTCCTTGAATAAGCCCTGACTGAGGGCTGCCCCAATTGGTTGGTCAACAAATACAAATATTAAGAGCCTACTCTGTGTCAGGCACTGTCTCAGGCACTTTAAATACAGCAGTGAATAAAACTCCTGCCCCCACTGTGCTCAACACTCATAAACATGAACTCTTCAGCATCTCTGTGGAGATCAGCTATAACATTACTATATATGTTATAGAACTCTTTCCCCTGTTAGAAGGCACGTCTTTGGAGAAAGGGGCCTGATCTTACCTGTCTTTAAAGTTTCTAGTGTCCAGCACAGAACTTGGTACACTAAGCACTTAATAAGTATTTGCTGGATGAATGTCATCCTGAAAAATTTTCATGCTAGGAAATGCTCACCTATAACTACTTTGATGGCAACTCTAAATAGGAATATAGAGATGATTCATCTAGAGATATATTTTTTTCCTTTATTTAAAAAACTGATTCCTATGGCTTGCCTTCTGGGAAAACCACATCTGTTAATTGTGTACAACACAAAGAAAAGTTTATTTATTTAGCTCTGGATCCCTGTAACTTTGTACAGTGCTGTGTAATCAGTAGACACTCAATAAATGTTTGCTGAAGGATTGGGGAGGCAGGGAAACACAGAAAGAGGGAGGGAGGAAGGAGAGAAGAAAAGTTTGGGAGTCAAAAGAAGAGCTGGAAGAGAAAGAACATTATCCCTGAGGCCAGTAAGGCACTGGCAGAGCTGCCATGGGTCTGGCCCCAGAGGAGGAAAGCAGGGGTTGAGCGAAAAAAGGGAGATCCTGGCTGGGCCTGCCCGCATCTGGGGCAGGTTTCACTCCTCAGGTTCGGGAAAGCACCTTCAGGAACACCACCGTTTCAGAATGACAGCCCTGAGATATTTAAACAATGACTGGGTGAGTAAGCCCCACTGAAGAGAGTAACAAAACCAATTTCTTACAAATATTCTAGAAGCAAACATAAATAAATCCATAATCCTTCCTGACACACTCCATTTGGGGAGTTAGGCCTCCTATTCACCTACAATACAGGTGAGTAAACACAGGTTTTTCAAAAGAAACAGAAACATGCTTATGTTGAAAGATCCCAGAGAGCTATCATCCTTGATTGTAAAGCACTTCTCTTCCATTAATCAACTTCTCTTTCATTTATTTGTCTGGATTTTACCAACCAGACAGATGGGAGCAGAAACACCCTTGTAGACGAAATCACTATTAAAAAAGGATACAGTTCTCAGAGATCGTGACCTTCCTGTATCACTCTCTCACACAACTCCCTCCCACCCTCCAAATAAACCACATATAAACTGAGATTATGGTGGTGATTGCAGGTGCAGTTTCAGGGTAAGAAGAGACTAAATCAGACACTACATGTGGGAGAGATAAGCGCATACTGCCTGACACATAGTGGGTCCTCTTTAAATGTTTAAAGAAGAAAAAAGCAACAAAGGAAAGAATAGCTCATCTAATCTGTACTTGGAATTTCTCAAATTACTCATAAGAGCACTTAAAAAAATCCAGAAAGACAGAAAGTATGCAACCCCTGTCAAAATAGTATTAAGTGCTGAAACACAGACAAAGATAGGTAATTAACTGCTACTAGCTTAGATGAAAATGTCTGCAATCTTGTTTAAGTGCTTGGGTAATATAAAGCATTTGGAGATAAACTTAGGAAGATGTGGGGGTGGCGAGTGAAGAGAAAAAGTGTTTACAAAACTAGTACATAGTCAGCTTTTTACAAACTAGTTCACACACACATAAACTTTCCAGTGAAGAGTTTAAAATAGGATCAAAGCTCTCCCACAATGATGGAAAAATGCTTGACAGGGCTTCTTGAAGCTCCTTTGAGGGTCTCTTTCTGCAGATATATCCTTTAAAATTGTGTGAAGTGACATTCTCCCAGATATGACTGATGTGCCAGGTCTTTAAATCAAATCTTTCATATTATAATACGTGAACACATTAAGTCTCCCTCTGACTCATTTGGACACCTTGACCCACTCCACTACGAAGAACAGGATAGCATCTTCCGAAAGGATATGATTGGATTTGCACAGAGAGGAAAACACATGGGTTTAGGTAAGAAAAGACAGTGTAGAAGGCAGCTGGGGAGAAACTGGCAGAGGAAGACGATGTCCTTGTGTGTCTGGCAATGTCATTTGTGACCTTTTCTCTTTGACTTCCAACAACACTTTATATTTTCAACGGTGTAACCAATCACACATTAAACTTCAATAAGAGTTTGAAGCTAGAATTTTTGCTTTAAAATTTTTACATTAAATTCTATGTGTAGACTTATGTGCATGTGCACAGAAAGATAATTCTGAAGAGGTGAAAGATGAATAATTTATTTTTAAGATTAAATTTAGGGGTAGTGAGATTTGGGGTTAAATCTCAGCTAGAATCAATATTCTTTCATCACCATGTGTGACCGCAGACGACCCGTGGACGTGATGTTACATGACTGTGTTGAACTCCATGACATAATGTACTGACCAAGGTCATGACTCTGATTCCTATGGCTTGCCTTTTGGACAAACCACATCTGTTAGTTGAGCACAACACAAAGCAAAGTATATTTATTTAACACTCTCTCTCTTGTGTGCATGCGCTCTGTGTATTCATCCTCATTTTCCAGTGGTGTCTGTCCTCAAGGACTAAAGTTGATGATTCTATATGATTCTGAGGCACAGATTCTGTCACTGGCATATATGAAAGTTTCCTAAAATGAAATATAAAGTCAGAAGTGTCTGAAATGGCTTTAACTACTCCAAGACCCATAACTGATGGTCAACTCTTCCAAGACCTTGTTTCAAACAAGATGATCACACGTACTTAAATAGATGACTGGTCTCAACACACACACAAAATAGAAAATTTAACAATTAGTAGGTGAATTGCTTCAACGTGAATAATCAAATACGTTAATACTTCTAGGTAAACCCTTTTTCATCTCTCTTTGTTGTTTCTTAAGCACTCAGGATATTAGGATTAAGATTTACTAAAAGATAGGATAACGTTAAATTAATGACTTGTCCTGTAAGGAAAATCTGGGAGTAAACTATAAGAAATAACTTCTAAAATTAACTTAAAAAGTGGTTTGTGAATGAAGATTAAAACTATTCATTTCAGATATTAAAGCCAATGACAGTGAAGAAATAAAAAATCTTGCAGTAGCCTCCAGGAGACATAGGATAAGTCAAAGAGAACATACCATAGTTCGATCCTACTCTTTCATTTCTACTGCTACTTAAAAAAAAAAAAAAAGAAAAAAATTTTTCCCAAAAGGGTAGAACATGGCAGAAATAGTAAATACCAAACCCAGCAAAAAGAGGAAGTTGGTTTCTTACATAGAAATGGGTGACTTGCTATATGCAATATTAAAAAAAAAAAAGCCATTGCAAGAAGGGGCAGTAATAAAAATAAATTATTTCCCTTATTGCAAAGCATGTGAGGGTAGGAAATTGACCCAAACTGCCAGAGAATGAGGAAGCACTCTTTTCACCCTGTCCTCAGAATGTTATTTCATAATTTATCCCTTCCTCAGATGGCCTTTTTCTGCCACGTCCCTGCTCTCTGCTCTTCAGCTGTCCTCTCTCCAAACTCCTCAATTAAATTATCTCACGTTTTTCTCTGATCTGCTGTTCGCAGCTTGTCACATCACTATACCATAAGCCTTCCCACATGCTGCCGAAACAGTACACTTGGAGAGCCGTTCCGCGGCAGCTACTCGCTGGTATCCCGGATTCCGGGTGCACGAGGGTACCCTACAACAGTAGCTTCATTGTCTAGAAGGAGCAAGGCCAACGCATGCAGTCTTCTTCTAAGGAGCATATGGGTTCACATCCTTAAAAATTAGGAAATGTGCTATGATCAACCTGTTTAAGCAACAACCCATGTGCCAGATAGTCAATTAGAAAAACAAATTGTGCTTGCCTTCCTCCTGTTGTACAAAAGAACAGGCAGTTTTCTCCTGAGCACTGGAATTGAAAAAATAAAGTTACCTGGTTATCACAAGTGCACAGCTTTTTATCTTGTTTTGGTTTCTGCAAATAAATAAATTGGGTCCGTAAGACATCTTTCAAAAAAGGATGCTTCAAAAAATGTTTACACAATACTCTATCTAGAATGACATGAATTATCCAAAACAGTAATACAAAGAACCTACATGCCAAGTTAAAACATTACATCAAAAGGCCAATAACAGAGAAAACAGAAAATCTTGTTGCAAAACGAGATGAGATTACAGAAAGACACACAGACGAAATTCTCCAGTTTGATGAGACAGAGGTACAGAGAGGCTCTTCCCAAAGGGTCTAACTTTAAAGGAATAGCTTATTGACTTAAAGGTGGCAATTTATAGGAGGCAGAGGAGCTAGTGGCTGATAAACAGCGAATCATCATGCACTAGCCAGGAAGATTTTCCATTCAAGGAGAGTTTAAAAACATAGGAGACTTGGAGCCAGATCCACCCAAGTGAGGAAAAATGTTATTTTTTTCTCTCCCGTGCCCAAGTAGGACTTACTGGTCTAATCAGAAACCAGGTGGTCAAAGCATCAGACGCCCAGAGGGGAGGAAATGAACAGGTCCATCCTTTCAGCTGGGAAATCTGACAATATTGTACCAAATACATTAAAAATATGCATGCCTTTCTATCTGGTAATTCCATTTCAAGGATAAGTGAAAAGATAGATGCACAGAAGATGCTATTTGCTGCACTTTTCATAATGCTCTGCCTTGCTTACAACAGTGGAAAAACCAGACAACACCTAAAATGTCCAGTAATAAACCATGCAGCATTCATACATGGATTCTAGACAGATAACTGAAATGATGCTCTATAGGAATATTCAAGTGACATGGTAAAAATTCAAGAAATTACAACATTTAAAAGGATGTCACCAAAAAGTGGGAATGTAATGGTTAAGTGTCTGTTTTACACACACACACACGCATACACGCACACATAAAGTCAGGACTGTAAGACACATTCAGGAATGGTAAAATTATAAGTGTTTTAATTCTTCCCTTACCTGCCTTTTTTTGAAACATGTTTTTTTTTGATAAAGAGAAAAATCAGTAATAGCTTTTGAAAAAGGAACACAATCTGGTGGTGGTCTTGTGTACAGGGACCTACGAAACACCAGGGCTAGAAGGGCCTTCTAGCTCCTTGAGCCACTTCCGTCATTTGACAGACAAAGAACCAAATGCTTCCAGAGTGGGAAGGTTTTGACCTCAGAAAAGCTAGGTAAGGCATCCCAGCAGGCAGAACAAGAGAGGGACACAGGCTGCTAAGGGTTGCCCCAGCAGGGTTGAGTAAGTAGGTGCAATGGAAGTGATGCGGATGTATGATTTTAGAGAGTGAGTTCAACAGAGTTGTGAGTCCCAGGTGATGCTGGGTTTGGGAACAAGAACAAATAAGAACTTAAGAAAATTAGTACAACAGAGATATGATAAGGGGCAAGGAACCTACATTTTTTCCAGCACACTTCCATGTAAAAGCTTCATGTTTACTCACGTAATGCTCAAAAGAATTCAGAAAATACCAGTACTCCCAATTCACTGTTAACGACACTGAAGTTAAAATAACTAGCATTGGTCACAGGGCTAGCAAGTAACAGAGCTATCATTTGCTTTCAGGATAAATTCCAAAGTCCATCTTCTTCCCACCGTGCTACACATTGCCTCCTCTGATCTCCTGAAAGGAATACCTCAATTTATACAGGTAACTTATCAGCTGAGGCATCTGGCGTTTCAATTGCATCAAACATCTCAGTTGTTGAATCAATAACATGGGGGATGCCCATCGTAAAACCCAGCATGAATGAAACATTACAAAGGATATATTCATGGAACTGGAAAGGCCTGTGCATGATGGAGAGAAGGAAAGAGTGGTATTACAAAAATCTAATTTCTGGATATACAGGCAGATGAAAATCTTTTTATCCTGCTCTAAAGGTATCAAGAAACTTGGAGTCCTTTCCTTCTAAAACACAGCCTGCATCTTTCACTGGGTTCCAGTTAGTCTGTCCTTGAACTGCCAGAAGTCCTTAGCATTAACAGTGAGCTGCTGCTATCCTGGCTATTATTTAGAGGGGAACATAAGAGCAGGCACTGCAATATCACCTCTCTTTGGTCTGGGAAATGGGCAGCAGACAGTCCAGATGCCATTAAATGGGAGGTCTTAATCACCTATTGGCTACTTACAGAAGCCAAGACATGATTACTCTCCTTCAAGCCCCCAATACTTTTCTCACTGCAAGGTTAATGAAAACATTAGGTCTCCTCCTCTTCCCTTTCTTATTGTTCTGATCATCTCTGAGGGGTTTTATTAGCACCAGAGCCTTCTCTGTAGTTATCCCTGTCTACAGTGATAAGCAACCAAGCCCACCCCTGCAGTGATGCCAGTGTTTATAATCACATGCACTACTCTAGTTTGGACTTTTACTGGACAATTGCTGTACCCTCCCAACTGGTCTCCTTGTTTCAATTGTCCTTTTACACCATCAGCAAGACCAAATAATAATTATTTTATAATGGATAAACCCTCTTCAATGGAGCCTCAGAGTCTACTGAGTTAAAGGTCAAATTCTTCCATGCAGTTTTCAAAGTTGCCTGCAGTATAGTCCAAATTTTACTTTCTAGTCTTATTCATATCTAATATCTAACACTTATCAATTACTAGGGCCACTTCATTAGTTCAAATGTCTTGCGAAGCAGACACTAACATGGGATTCGATGTGCTAGAGATTTCTTGGGGAAGGGTGCAGGAGGAGGCAAGAAAAGCCTTCAGATCGAGATGCAGGTCTGGTCCCTGGGAAGGAGAGGGGGAAGGAAGGAGGACAGGCTGTGAAGTGTCTTGGAGTGCAGCATAGTTCCAAGAAGAGTTTAGCCATGTCAATGGGGAGTGCTTGAGCCCAGGTTTCTCAATGGAGGACCCCCTGTGTTGCTGGAATGGGCATGCCTTACTTAGCACCCCCACCATGCATGGTCACTGACTGGGAGCAGCCGTTGGGAAGCACAGCCTTTGTGCCAAAACAGTGGTGAGTTCACAGGGGCAGCAGCTAGGATGTCAGTCAGTCAGTCAGCAGTGTTCCCAAAGCAAGAGAGCTGAGCGGTGCATTTTCATGGCTACCACAGTCACTGTTTAATTTACCATTAAAATGGGACACTTTTATGAGTAGAAGAAGGAGCTATCCTTACACCAGGAAGATAGGTAGAATTAGGGTCCATCTAGGCAAACTAGAATTTATTGTCACTCTATGGCAGCAGATGCATCAAAGGGCCTACTCAATGTTTACTAGCATAGATCTTTCCACTTTTTGGCATTCTATCAGTTTGGAACTGTTTTATAACACAAACCATGGCTACAGAAATTCTAGCTGTTTTAAAACAGACAAATGCCATCTTCTGAATGTCATCTTTTCCTCCTTGGAATCATTTCATGTGTCCTTTTCCTGAAATACTGACCCTTTCCTGCTATATATTTTATTTTTTGAGACACAGTCTTGCTCTGTTGTCCAGGCTGGAATACAGTGGTACAATCACACCTTACTGTAGCCTTGACCTCCCAGGCTCAAGTGACTCTCCTGCCTCAGTACCCTGAGTAGCTTGTACTGCAGGCAGATACCACCACGCCTGGCTAATTAAAAGCAAATTTATTTTATTTTATTTTATTTAGACATAGGGTCTCAGTACATTGCCCAGGCTTGTCTTGAACGCCTGGTATCAAACGCTGTTACCACCTTGGTCTCCCAAAGTGCTAGGATTACAGATATGAGCCACCACGTCTAGCCTCTGCTATAGAGTTTAATTTTGTATTATCTGCTCCTGCCATAAGACAGTAAGATCCATAAGGGTAGGAACTATGTGATTTTCAGTTTTTCCCCCTTTGGTTGACTAGCACATCTTGCAGACACAGTGGACACCAACAGAAGGCATACTCCTAATTCTGTAGTGTCCCAACTCCAACTTCCTTACGGCTTTTCAGTTTTAAACAAATACTTGAGCCATCTTGGATTTCTTAAATGCAAATTTTTCCTATGTCTTTATAGTTCAGACAGAGAATTCAACTATCAGCCAATCTTGGTGAATGAATTCTTTTACGATTTGTTAATTACTTTGTCCTTTTTTCTGCTAAAAGCCTACACTGAATTACTTCAACTTTGCCTCAAAAGAGGACTAACAAATTGCTGAATATAATCTGCACTTTAAACAATAAAGCTATTAATGGCATTTTAGCAAGAACACCCATTATTTTCTCTGCAGCAATAAATCAGCATTTCATCTGTTATAAATTGCTTGGTCAGCTTCAAATGGCTTTAGAATAAATCTCTTTCTCCTTTCTGCCTCTGCTGTCTATGATAAAGAAAGGAGGCAGAAGGTAACCCTGTGTTCTGCATTCCCGGGCATATCATTTTCATGCTGCACGACTCTGTAATTTATTTCTAGTGATAAACGTCTTGTAGTGCTACACTGGCTGCATGCTCACACATGTTCAAACACACACAGACACAGGTAACTCTTCAACAGTAATGCTGAAATGAAGAGGCTTCCAGGTGAAGGGAGCAGTGACTGTATGGTAAAATTTTGATGCCAACTGCATATTTTAGTAATAGGGCAGCTGTAAAAACAAACAGATGTTCTAATAATTAGACTATTTTTCAGCCCCACCTCCAAAATATGGGTAAACTCCACAGGATGATTAGCTAGGGCACAAAGTTGTCTTGTTAATATTAGGCTATTCTACATTCACATTTCTGAGAAATACACTTAATAAGTTTTAGTTTTCAAAAATCGTTTTCATCAAAAGTCTTGAATGTAGCATAGTATCACAAAGTAGGTGCCTAATAAATATTTAAGTGAATGAGTTAACAGAAAAATGCCTTTCTTTTAGTCTGTTTAATGCTTAAGTCACATTATTAAGTGTTACTCATTCATCACAACTAAATACTAATATGTCATCTATATTTACTACAAGTTAGTCCGTCTTCTCTAGTTTATAATTTACTGATACTTGGGGGTTGTGTTTACTATCAGTTATAGTGCTAACATTTCAAACATAAGGAGGACTTTGTGACTATTATTATGGATAATGGTGATTAGCTGCCTTTGGCATCCTAGGCAGAGTGACAGAAAACAGACTTAAGCTACAGCATGAGGGATTCAAGTTAGATAAGAAAGGGAGTGTTCTCATATCAAATCTAACTAAGCACCAGAGTGGATGAATGAAAGGAGCCATGAAATATTCTTGGAAGTTTTCAAAAATAAGATGAAATCTCACCAGTGCATATATCATTAAGCATGCCCCCCCCATGAAGATGAAGGAGGAATTGGTTCTAACAGTCTGTGACAGGCAAGTATATTTATTAAGGTTATATCTACAATACAATTTTCCAGGGTATGGACATTTCATGTAAACTACTGGTATCAATTCATAGTCAAGATCATGAATCACATGCCCAAGTGGTGATTGTAGTTCTTTCATTTACTAGGTGACTCTGGGCAAGTCACTGTACATCTAAGATCCAGATTCTTTTCCTAAATAGGAGTAATCCTACTTCTAAATACTACTCCTCAAAATAGATTAAATCAGACCTTGTTGGGTAAGTTATACTCTGAATAAATAAGCAGTAGAAAATCTGATTCCTTCCATTTCAAGTCATTTCTATACTATACCCTCAGTTAATGTCCTGAAATAAACATCTATATATAAAGAAGAGTTTTTCTTTTTATCACTCTGGTAACAATTAGAAAAGAAACACTAACAGGTAAATTTTAGATTGTGGCAATTAAGTGAATAGCAATCTGATAGTTATAGGATTCAGTTTCAAAATCCAGGCACATTCATGTATTTATACCAATCTCTCTCCATGCTAATATTCTTACAGAGGAATTTTATTATAACATAGCCGAATCTATCATTTCAATATTCCCAGGCACAAGGCATTGAGGAAATAAAACACTCCTTCTATGTTATGGAACTTCAAGAAAATAATTCTTTCCTAACCGGTGGGGTACATTTTCCTTCTTGAGGTTCGTAAGACAAATTTTGAAAAAAATCTTGGTGCAGACTATGCAATTTACGCTTAAAGTATTGTAACTGCTTTTGTGTTAGGATTCATATTATGAGAAAATTCACATATATTACCCTTTTACTGCTCGGATATAGATCTATTTTGATTATGGTCATTGGAGCCTAAAACATCCACACCCTAAAAAGAACATATCATTCCAACCTCTATCTCTTTTAAAATAGGGGCTTTGGGCTATAGCATGTTTTTCTCAACAGCCCAACTCTCTACTCAGAGATACCACTATAAAAGCTGTATTTTGGCTGGGAACGAGGGAGGAAACAACCCTAGCTATTTGCAGAGTAGAACTGCAGGTTCCATTGTCAGAAAAGTGCCAGAAGTAGAGGAAATGCAGGTTACAAAGCACACAGAGGAAGAGTGATAGATGAGATGAACAAAATTGATTTCTGGAGAGAATCAGATCAGGACAAAGGGTAAAAATGTCTCAAGAGCCCAATCACGTCAAAAAGATCAATTTTTAGGAGAAGTGTAGTCAGTAGTGCCTTAAAACAAAATTAGAAGTGGAAGCAATTTTGAAGGTCATTTGAAGAGTGATCTACTCCTTTTATAGATGAGAAACTGAGACCTAGAGGGAGTAGGTGACTTTCTCAAGGCCACTCTATACTAGGAGGCAACAGACATGTGCTGCACAATTCAGAGTAATGAGTGGCAGGTTCAGAACCCAAAAAGTTAATAATGAGCCAGAATAGCCCCTTTCCTCCTTAAAGGACCCTCTCTCTAAGTGCCCCAGCCTTGCTCCTAAGGAGCACCACATCTTCTGAATCTGGCGAGTGATGGAGAACAACAGGCCAGGACCACTGCTCAAAATGTGTTCATCCTGATGGCCCTAGTACTAGCCTGCCTTTTGAATAGCACTGTGCTAGTCAGTACCGGACAGGAAGCACAAGTGTTACTTTGGCAGGGTCCTGTCCGTGGAAAGAGACCCACTGAGAGCCTCTTGTCTACAGCCACAGACAATGGGATATCCCATATGCTGGCCCCTCCCAGTCAGCTACCAAGGCAGACTGCGGAAAAGGGGACAGACAAACTGGCAGGGAGAACTTGAAGCAGGCTCAACCATAAGTCAGGTCGCACAGCAGACATGAAGAGAAGGGGGACTGCACGGGGAGAGCTAGGGATCATAAATCCAGTGCTATTTGGGGCGGAGTGTCTGCGATCTGTAGTTTATATGGATATAATAAGCTCCATGCCTAAGACACCGCAGCCCCAAACAACCACCACCAAAACACAAAGCACATGTTTAAAGGGGTGAATTACCCACATTAGGTTTCTCCACATGGCTAGACTAAGAGGGCTGCAAAATCCATCACTGTTATGGGCTGGAAAGCCAACCAGGAGAGCCTTCTTAGGACTTTTAAAGGGAAACATTCTGGATGAACCTCTTGCTCTTGTAAGAAAGGAGGCTAGTTATGTTTAACTATAAACACATGGCAGTAGGTGTCAGCGATATGTTCCATTCGAAGACTATATAATAAACATCATTTTTGGAAAAGGAAACTAAACTAAGAATAGATAACCTGAGAATGCCATACAAGGGCTAGAGCAACTTCCCATCCTTTTGCAAGCATTTAGCAATCAGATTTTGCCTTTAGCTGAACTCCTTTCATTTCATGCAATATTTAATTTACACAGAGATGATTCATTTGCAATAGTAAATCATCACAACATTCTGCAAAAACAACAACACAACAATAACAAAAGACTAGAAATATAGGAGGCCTACAATGAGCACCTAATTTAAAACTGCAACCTCTTCCTATCCCCAAACTGGCCCTCCTCTTTCCTTCTCTTCTTTTTAATTTTTTTTTTCCGAGCAATTACCACCTTCTAACATACTATAATTTGCTTGTTTGTTGCTTATTTTCTGTTTTCCCCCAATAGAATAGAAGCTCTAAGAGGGCAGAAATTTGTGTCTGTTTTGTTCACAGATAGATACATCCCATGCATTGAGAACAATGCCTAGCACAAGTAGGTATGCAAAAATGCTGGCCGACTAAGAAAAAGTCATGGATGGGTTGTCAATATTGCATAAAGTCCTATTCTCAGATGACAACTGAGGTGGCCTCATCACTAACTACAAGGGATTTTTTTCCCCAATGGAAATCACCAAAGTTTTAAAAAGACTGGAATTCTGAGGTTGGTGGGGGAGTTCTGCTATCTGATGGAGCAGTGACGCACTTGAAAAGTTCCAGGGGACCTAATCCCAATGTGCGTGGGGCCCAACCTCATGACCAGCCTTGTATATCTGGAGGTGTGGAGGGAAACTGAGGCAGGTGTGGAGTGGTATGAAAAAAAGCTTCACAAGAGTTTTTCTTTATAGCCTTACAATTTTAATACTTTGTAGAGCGCTTCCCAGGCATAAGCAACACTTCCACTATATCTTACTCTACTCTCATAACAACCCCTGAAGGCAGTAAGAATTATATTCTGAAACTTGGAGAGTGTGCCACTTGCCCAGGGTAGTTGGCCAAAGTGGGACTGTTCCTATTTTGGTTTAAGAATACCAGTTTTTGGTTACAAATTCAGTCCTTTTTCTGCATGGCATGGCCAAAAATAACATTCTCAAAGACGGGTTACTTAGCTGCCCCACTCTCATGGTTTACTTCAGGGGAGCATTTTACAAAAATGGGTTATTGCCTAGTTTTCATTGCCAATATGCTGGGAAACAAAGAAAATAATGAGAGAACACCAAAGTTTTTGCTACCAAACAAGTAGACATTTCAGATGGTCTTTACTTAGGGCCTTGCATTTCTTAGGCTAAGTTGTGTTATATTGAGCTGAGGTGGAGGACTATGAAAAAGAAAGACAGCAGATTTCACAGGGACCATTCAAAGCCCTGCAGGAACAACAACAACAAAAATGCTATGAAACAACATGGAGTAACTCTTGCATAAAAATGGAGAAAAGTAGGGTCTAAAATACATGCACCAAAACCCAAAAAAGACATGGAATACATGACCCAGGCGGCCTTGAGAATCTCACCCTCACACAAAGAAGAACTGTGCAGCATCCAGAGAGAAGAAGGGATGGTAGCTGGGGAGATGAGACCTTTGGAGAATTAACTACCAAAGGGGATGAATCAGCTCACGTCTGACAACACCTACACATTCTGTCAAACCTGCCGCACTCTTCAAGAGCTTCAAGGCTCACAAACAGGAAATTGCTGGGTATGACTTAACCTGACTCTCAACCTCCTTAGAGAAGAGCTTGCCCCAAAAAGGTATGAACAAAGTGCGGAGCCAAAGGGCAAGAGGTGAAGAAGAATACGAGCTTAAGTTCTGGGTGTGGGGCATTTAGTGGAAGGAAACACTTTTCGAAACATATGAATTATTTGGGATTTAGCATTGAGCTCAATACCAATCAACATCTTCATTTGGTAGACCAACACTTCACAGAAATGAGAAAAGACAAAACAATTACAAAGTAATTCTAAGGGCACAAAAATTTGTGAAGAAGTGAGACTGGGTTGTTACTTTATTCATTCACTCATGTTATTCTGCATCAGATTATTTTCAGAAGCAAAAAACTTTGAATTGACCTAAACAATAAGGAAATTTATTATTTCACATGACTAAGTTGCCTGGAAGTAAAGCCATCCCAGGACTGGTTTAGCCCACAGCTTACCATATCCTCGAGGGCCTGAGTTCTTTCCATCTTTCAGTCCTATTTTCTAGGTTCCAGGGAAACCCATACCGCTGGGCATGGGCCAAGCTGATGACCAGATCTTGCATATCTAACACAAAACTCACCCACTGGATCAGGAACTGGGGCTGGGACCAGCTGCCCGAGCAGATGGCCACTTGGAGGAGAGGAAATACTTCAACCAAATCAGGGTTGTACCAGCAAGAAAGGGGCTAATGGCCATTGAGTGAGTCCCTGGAGATATCCACAGATGGTCATTCGAAAGGTGTTCATTGAGCACCTACTATATGTCCACTCCTATGTTGATCACTAGAAACACAGAGACCAGGAACTGCCTGCCCATAGACAATAATGAGGAAGGCAGACATTAACGAAATAATTATACAAATAAAGATACAATTTCAACTGTATTAAGTGCAATGTTGGAAAGATATGTGAAAGCGTAACTGACGTGGAGGTGATGCCTCCCTGACAAAGGGATATGGAGCTGCTGGGGAAGGGGCATGGAGAAACATTTTAGACAAAGGGAGCACAAGCAGTGGCTAAGTGGAAGGATGGGGTATGGCACATTCAAAAACTGTACCCGGATGGCAGACAGTGAGAGTGAGCTTGGAGCAAGATGGAGCTAAAGAGGTAGGCAGGAGCCAGTCCATGTGAGTTGTATACAACAAAAGATAAGATTAACAAACATCTTCTTAAATTTTAAAAATATTAGACCAAGGCCGGGCGTGGTGGCTCAAGCCTGTAATCCCAGCACTTTGGGAGGCCGAGACGGGCGGATCACGAGGTCAGCAGATCGAGACCATCCTGGCTAACACAGTGAAACCCCGTCTCTACTAAAAAATACAAAAAACTAGCCAGGCGAGGTGGCAGGTGCCTGTAGTCCCAGCTACTTGGGAGGCTGAGGCAGGAGAACGGCGTAAACCTGGGCGGCGGAGCTTGCAGTGAGCTGAGATCAGGCCACTGCACTCCAGCCTGGGCGACAGAGCGAGACTCCGTCTCAAAAAAAAAAAAAAAAGAAAAAAAAAGAAAAAAAAATTAGACCATTTATTCACATAAGTTTTACACAAACAAAAGCTCTAAAATGCCCTGGTGCACAATGTAGTGTGAGTATCAAATGGCCATTCTCCTTCCTTGCAAAATGCATACTTCTAGCCGTTTCACTTACACTATCTCATCGAGAAGAAAGGTGGGTGGATAGGAGTGGGAGGCAAGGTACGGGTAGACCCAGGAGTGGGGTTGAAAGATGAAGTCACACAGTCATAACTGATTGGGACAGGAAGGAAATAATTAAAGAGGCCAAGCTAGGAAAGGGACATCAGGAAGAGTATGGTTTTGAGATGAGGTTGAACAGGATCAGGGGTCTGGGCAGGGGCTTCATGATGTGTAGTAAATAACAAGAGATGGGTGGTTGAGCTGGGGGATGGAAAAAGACCCAGGAGCACAGAGCAGAGTCCACCATTTACTTCCCTCTCCTATTCTAGGGAGGTAACAATATGGAGATGGCAGCCCTCACTCTCCTTCTGTGTCTTCTTGGAGAGGGGAGGTACTTGCTCACATAGCAAAAGAAGGTTACACAAAACTATTCAAGGGAAAGTGCCACAAAGTCCTCTCTCAGCAAATGAAAGCATGCTTCAGAAATAAACAACACTGCCACTTCCTCATGGGGCCGAAAAATATCATCTCTTACTTTGATTTCTTAGCACTAATAAACTACATCATAATCTCTCAATAGCTCAGTACAAATAGTCGAATTAACCATCTTCTGCCCTTCAAATACTTAATTTCCATGGTGACTAATTATGCATTTCTTTTACCACATGGATGGGCAAGTAACTAAATGGGCTCTATCTTCCAAAGCAGACATTTAACGTGTGACAAAGTCCTCTCAGAGAAACTTGTCTCTTTTGAAATGAGATAACTAATTACTGGGTAAGACAGCAGAATCTTTTCCCTACTGGGAAATCAACTACGTGGTCTAGTAGAATCAAAGGCATGGACCATGGCAAATCAGGTCTGTAAAAACAGTAAACAAAACAAGCCACAGAACAATTAACACATGTGGAAAAAGCCAAACGCAGTATCCACGGCACAGCTGATTTGATTTTAAGAAAACTGAACATGTGTTTCAGAAAGAAAGGGAAAAGAGTGAAAATATACGAAGTATAAAAAAAGAAACAAAACATCCTAAAAGTAAAATAAGGCAACTAAAAGCAAAGGAAAACTCTTACATATGCAGATGTCATAGACTACACAAATCACTTTGTCTGCATTCTCTAGAGAATTAAGAAATGGTCACTATACATATATTTTATTGCTTGGGAAGGAAGTGCACATCTCTTCCAGAATTCTAACTATTAAAAACACAAAGCGTTCAGCCATGGAGATAGTTCTCTTTTCAAAACAGGGACATAACCTATTTTCTCTAGATCAGATGCAGCTGGCTAACTGAGAGCCCATAGCTATTGTAGTAACTGGAAGAAAAGGAAATGGATGATTAAAGTAAATTTAATTCAATAAGCTAGTGACATTGTACTGTACAAAACTGGGGATGGGAAAGAGGCGGAGACAGGCCAAAGGAGGAATAGTGCTTATTTTGTTCCTTTTGAATGTTATCAAACTGTGTATATATTTGTGACTTTTACCTTAAGGAGCATAAAAAACCAACAATAAAAGATTATCTGAATGGAACGTTGGTCTTTGGTAAGTGTCAAGCACAAAAGGAATCATCATTTTTTTTTCAACGAGCTTTCAAAGTATGTATGCTCTTGACATCTGCTGATAAGCTGCAGTTTCCTCTTCAAAACTTAAAGCTTCTCTAAATTCAACATAAGCTTGCTTTCAGTATCTGCAAAATATATGTGGATAAAATTGAAGTTTTCAAAAGGGAGTTACCATAGAAACATACAACTCCCTAAAAGAGCAGTCCATCGTCTCTTAGGGGGAACCATCATCACAGACATGTATTCAGTATCTCTCTGTGCACGTGAGGCCTTGGACAATACACAAAGGACAGTCAGCACATGCACACTGGACAAATACAGACATTTAGATAAGCCAAGTACTTACTCTAAGTAAGCAAGGCGGGGATGAGGCCCTTTGTGTATGTGTATGTGTGGGCTGTGGGGGGCAGGAATCATGTGAGCTGGATCCTGTGATGCAGCTAAAATGCAGCCACCATAACACTTGTTTAAAACACAATTCCGTAACGATCTGGTCACTGCACACAGTTACTGCTATGGACTGTTTTCTGGGAATTATTTTAAAATGTGGATCTAAGTACTAGAAGCAGCACGTACAAAAATAGTTTTATTTTTACGAGCAGAGTAGACTCAAGCTAAAAATAAACTAAATGGGAATTTTGTACTGCAGACTTTTCAAAAACAGTGTCTGTATACCTAAGACTAACACCACTTCTTAATTAGAAACTTCTGTAAAACAGCATTCCAAAAAGGCCACACGATTTTCGATCAGACTATATGGTTCTTCAGACTTGGTCTCTCTTGAGACAAAAGAACCCCAGGGAGACGACATCTAAGTTGGAGTTTTGACTCAAACCATTTATGGTTTTTATGAAAGGATTTTTGGGTCAGGCACAGTGGCTCACGCCTGTAATCCCAGCACTTTGGGAGGCCGAGGCAGGTGGATCATGAGGTCAGGAGATCGAGATCATCCTGGCCAACATGGTGAAACCCCGTCTCTACTAAAATAAAAAAATTAGCTGGGTGTGGTGACGTGTGCTTGTAGTACCAGCTATTCTGGAGGCTTAGGCAAGGGAATCACTTGAACCCGGGAGATGGAGGTTGCAGTGAGCTGAGATCGCGCCACTGCACTCCAGCCTGGCAACAGAGCAAGACTCCGTCTCAAAAAACGAAAAGGATTTTTGCCCTTAAAGAGGCCAAATCATTACACAGCCCTTTTACAATGGGACAGACCTAACTGGAAGGAAAAAAAAAAAAAAAAAATAAACTTTTAGGGACTGTGTCCCAAAAAACTTGGCAATTAAAGTTTGGGATTAAAAAAAGTTAAAGTTATCTAAACTGTGGTTTGTATAGAAATGTGATGAGTTTTGCAGATGTATTATCTGTGATTGGTACTAATGATCTGCAAATCATATTAATGACCATAATAATGATATTTTTTCTAATGAAACACAGCACTTTACAAACATTAAATATTTAATCCCTGTTAGGTAAATTACAGAGCTACTCTTAACCACATCTTACAAATGGTAATACTGATATCACTATTCATGATTTGCCCCGAATCACAGATGACTAACATCAGAATTTATTTTAAATAAATATAAACAATAAAGTATACATGTGCTTATTTGCATGTGTGAGTATACAAAGCATCATGATTAGGCATATTTAAGCAACTGATTAGAAAGTCATTCAAGGTCTCACTTAAAAACCAATCAAGTTAAATCTAGGTAATACACGCCTGGCACCATCAGTTGGCATTATTCTGGGGAAAAAAGTATCAGAATGCTTAGCATCTCAGAATGCTTAACATCCTACCTTTCCATTGCAACCTGTAACAGATAACGGCCAGTGGATCACAATGCCAATGCCAACCACAGATAGGATGGATGGCTCTGGAACCATTTGAAGACACCATGCAAATAGGCAACGGTACCAACTAGAACCTCAACGGTAGTTATAGGTCTGAAAATGCATACTAAAAGAAGTAGAACCTCTGGCCAGATTATTTGGATTTCATGGCTACTGGTACTCTGACTTCCACCCAACCTTTGAGATTCAGACTGAGCAGGAGTTCCTCAGAGAAGCTTCTCCGAGCTCTGAGCTGGACCCAACAACGCTGCTCCAGAGGATGTCTTCAGACTCCACACCCTAGAGCTTCTTCATGATTTTCGGACACTAGCTTTCTTGAAAGCTTCCCAATTGGATCACACTTTTTAAGGGCAGGAACCATATTGTCTTGTACATGAACAATGTTTATAAATTGATGGAGTTCTATAAATGTTTGTTGAATAAGTCAGTGAGCATAGGACTAGGACTAGATTTATTTAAATTACTAGTGCTCTTATCTATCAGATAATTTGTTCTTTTGGTGAATATATAATTAAAATGGTGTGGGTTAAAAGAAAGTTCCTGATCATCACAAATAATTCAGAGACCAGGGCCAGGTGTGGTGGCTCACGCCTGTAATCCCAGTGCTTTGGGAGGCCAAGGCAGGAGAACTGCTTGAGCCCAGGAGTTCAAGACTAGTGAGACCTTGTTGCTGCAAAAAATTTTTTAAAACTTAGCTGGGCATGGTGGCACACACCTGTGGTCCCAGCTGCTTGGGAGACTGAGGTGGGAGGATCACTTGAGCTCAGGAGGTTGGGGCTGCCGTGAGCTGTGATCATGCCACTACATTCCAACCCGGTCACAAGAGCAAGAACCCTGTTTCAAAAAATAAAAAATAAATTAAAATAAAAAAAAATTCAGACACCAGAGATTTGTCTATTCATATGCACTTTAATTTTCTAAGGACAAGCAAGCAAAGAATGATCATGATTTTCTGAATTTAAAACCCAGGGGTGAAGGAAATACCCAGACATCTCTGATGCTGCCCATTCTTTTATCTTGAAGGAACACTGCTCTGGGCATGACAGATGAGGATTAAGTAATTACACTACACACACTGGCGTGTGTCTCCGAAATCTGTAAACACGTCCAGTGCTCTGAAAGCGGACTTGTAGTTGGTTTTTTAAAGATGATAAAGAGAACTTTGCTACTCAAATAAAAATAACTGATATGGCCTTCAAATTGTCCTAAGTTCCTGAAAAGCTTATTTTTCCTAAGTGTACCAGTCTCAGATAAAGGCAGAAACTCACCCCTCTCTTAATACAATCAACTTCTCTAAAGATGACACACACAAACACACCAGACTTTGGTAGAATTCTCTAGCGGAGATTTAAAAGAAAGTATCTTGTGGCAGTAGAGAGTCACATGAAGACTTCCAACAGCTCAGACATTCTCCTTCTACACAAAGAGGCAAAGGCCCTCTCTGCAGCACCTGATTGATAAACGGACCACAGTAGCGTCTTTTACTTCTCCTCTGATATAAGTGAATATAGCTTCTTGGTTCTGTGTATGGAAGGCAGGTAAAAACAATGAAGTGATGAGTATTTACAACACAGATTTAATTATCTACACCAAAATGTTTAAGATTTTCTGTTCTAAGTAGAGTTATCCTGCTTAACACCCTGTCCCACTAATTTTTATCCGAATTTGGAAAAAAGTCAAATGTGGATCCCTAAGAGTACGTTCGCCTTTTCAGAAGCAGCTAAGCCCTGATTTTTCAAAAAGCACTAATCTAGACTATTTTATAAAATTATAAAATTGATTTTAAAATATTTTAAATCAAGATCAAAGGTAGATGATATCTTCATTGTAAAAAGAAAAAGGTAATATACATTACCATGCTGTGAAATTACAGCCAAATTTTATCCATTCAGGATACTTTGGGAATGAGGCGTTCTATATAGCTTAGTTTCCCAGAGAGTTGAAGGGCTCCAAAGTTTTCTTAAAATGGAAATATTTCTAAGATGTACCACATTTCTGTGCTTCCATGATCACATTCTAAGACACATAATATACTTTTTCCTTAATAACTTGTAATTGAAGACACCAGCTCATGTGTACCAATTGAATATAGATCAAAATGTGCTAGGTATTTGGTCACAGATAAGAATTTATGTGCTGTGGACCATGGAACAAGGAGTCTGTCTGATCCTCCCAGTACTCTGAAATTTGTCCTCTCAAAAAATTCCTGATGTCAGTTCCTATTTGTATCATTTACCTCTTCCTCACAGAGGTAGAGTGAAGCTATGTGGTACACCATGACTTTGGGGGGAGTAAAATGTTTTTAAAAACTAGTTAGTGAACGAAGCCTGGAGAAGTTTCCTTGCAAATGATTTTCCTATTCCCTAAGTGGGTGTCATTTTGGATGTTGCTATCAGTTACCTCTTTTTTTTCTTGTATTTTTTGAGATGGAGTCTGATTCTTGTTGCCCAGGCTGGAGTGCAATGACTGATCTCGGCTCACTGCAACCTTTGCCTCCTGGGTTCAAGCAATTCTCCTGCTTCAGCCTCCCGAGTAGCTGGGGATTACAGGCACCCACCACCATGCCCGGGTAATTTTTTGTATTTTTAGTAGAGATGGGGTTTTACCATGTTGGCCAGGCTGGTCTCAAACTCCTGACCTCAAGTGATCCACCTGCCCTGGCTTCCCAAAATGCTGGGGTTACAGGTGTGAGCCACTGCATCCAGCCTGCTATCAGCTACCTCTGACTTCAGCTGGAGCTACATCTGTAAGGGCTCCCAGGCGCTCCTGGACAGTACACATTTCCCCAGCTTTCTCACTGGCATTCACTTTATTCAGTGATTGAGAAAGAGAAACATGCTTGGCCAGTTCACAAATCTGAGTTTAGATGTTTGGGAGTTCTCCAATGTTTCACTTCTTTTCGCTGAGGTAGACTTGCAAACTGTTGGTTAAAAGAAATTAGTGTAATCTCTTTGAAAAGATAATTGGGCTCTCTCTCCCTGTATTTTACACATGGATATCAAAGTCATTAAAAAGTACATATTCTTTGACCTAGAAAATCACTTTCTAGGAATCTAGCCTAAGGAGTCACTGGCTATATAAACAAAGACGATGTGCAAAGAGGCTGAACACATCACTGATTATAAAAGTAAAGTAGGCCTGGTGCGGTGCTGCACGTCTGTAATCTCAGTACTTTGGGAGGCCAAGGTGGGAGAATCACTTGAGCCCAGGAGTTTGAGACTAGCCTGGGCAACATAGTGAGACCCAGCTCTATAAAAAATAGAAAAATTAATTGGGTATGGTGGCGCCTATAATACCAGCTACATGGAAGCCTGAGGCCAGAGGACTGCTTGAGCCCAGGAGGTAGAGGCTGCAGGGAGTCATGATCATGCCACTGTACTCCAGCCTGTGTAATAGGGCATAAAAGTAAAGTTTCACTAAACCTCTAACATTAGAGGATTGGTTAAAAAACATGGAAATTCAAACAATGGAAAACTATTCTGCCATTAAAATTTTAAAATAATGATCCACACATTATTGACATGCGAAGATTTCCACAATATATTGTTAGCCCAAAGAAAACAACAGGTTTCAAAAATACGTGTGGTTGTATATAGGGGAAGGTCTGAAAGGATCTGTATTAGAGGTTCCCAAATGATTCTGGAAGCCCTTAGAGTCTCAGTAATTTTTCATAATGCCTCCAGGCCTGAACAAATACCTAATAGAGCTGTCTGTTAAGCAGTTAGATCCAAACAACGTAATAACTATTTATGTCAGAATTACTTAGCAGTTGAAAAAAAATAACACACATAAATGAAAACTACTATTTCCTTAAGTAACTTTGTTGTAACTTGTTTATAGAATGTATACACCTGTTGGGCACTGCATAACTTTAAATCTTGGAATCACTGGACACCACTACCCTTATTTCCTGTTCCACACTGGTTTTCATGTGATACACTTTTTATCACTAAACACTCAGCAATCACTGAAAACTCAGTTTTGTAAAGATATGATGTCATCAAAAGGAATGTAGTGTGATCTAATGCTGAAACTGTGAACTATCTCCAGATAATAGTTGGCAGAATGTTGTACAATGTTTCCCTTAATGATGGAAAGTATCTGTGCCAACCCTAGAGCTGCACCCAGAATTTGCTGTGGTGCCCCAGAGCATCTTGGCACACAGTTTGGGAACTGCAGGTATATAACAAGATATTAACAGTTGCTTTCTCTTGGGTTACTGGTGATTAAAGAAAAGATTTTCTGAACTTTTTCCCAATAAACATCTGTTATTTTTTACAATTAGAAAAAAACCACTAAAGTGATTTATGTATTTTTCAGAGTTCTTTATCTTTACAAGAAGATGGATATTTTGCCCAATTTTTTACTGTGAAGAAAAGTCTTAAGTATAAACAACAGTAAAAATGGAGTCTTGGATGATGCCTTAATGATGAAAAACTCCCTCACGAATAACGTTCTGCAATAACTCCTCCTATTCTGAGCCCCTCCCTGATACTTGCACAGGTTGGATCAATGAAGTCACTGGTGTCAGGACACTAACCTAGACATTCACCCCACTTCCTGCGGGTAGCCACTACAATTGTTTAATAATAGACTCTCTGTCCCTCAGCTGATGTGCTCGTAATAGAGCATGGTCATGCCCTCATGGGAACTGAGCTATAAATGGTGCTTTGCTCTTGGTCTGCAGAGCTTTAGTCTCTGGATTAACGGTGCTCCTTTTAAAACAGTGCCTGCTGCTTTGCACCCTGGTGTCCACTGCTGCCGTCTTTAAAGGTCTCCACTGCTCTCTTTGTTCCCTCTGGTTACTTTTGCCCTGTTTGTCAGTTTTTGCACTAAAGAAATGAATGGGCTTTTATACCTTCACCAATTGAGACTTTCAGAACCAGCCTAGTGAGTTAAGTCTAACAGATATTTAGCCCCCTTTGATAGTCAGTTGTTGCTGGATATTTTGTTTGTTTTTGCCTTTGTGGGAATTGATGGGCAGAAAAAAAACATTTTCCAGTTTCATGCTATTTTTAAAACCTGAGAATTTTTTTTAAAGTTTTGGCATCATATAGTTGAAGTTCTATTGTGATCAATATTTCTATTCATTTACTTTCTTACTAAACAAGTGCCCAAGGAATTATAAAACACTTTTTTCCCCTAATTTAGGAACTTCTACAAATGTACACATCAATTGCAACTTAACATTTACAAGTTTAAGAATAATGCTGTAGTAGAATATTTAAAGGCACTTTCTGCATAAACTTCAATTAACATGGCTCTTACTTTTAAAATATCTTCTTTAAAAAATAAATAATATTGTTTACTGTTGGGATAAAATTTTTTAAAAAAGAAGAATAATGAGAACAGCTCTCAATTCTCCTTTACCTGCCCAAGTGTTCCCTTAGCACTTATCAACTTTCATCATACTATACACTTTACCTATTTATCTTGTTAACTGTCCATCTCCTCCAACCAGAATGTAAGCTCAGTAGGGGCAAGGATTGTTGTCTGCTTTAATCACTGATACATCTTGTCCCCAGCACCTAAAATGTAGGGGCTCAACAAGTATTTGTTGAAAAGCCAGTAAATGAGTGACTGATTCTTTTTTTTTTTTTTTTTTGAGACGGAGTCTCGCTCTGTCGCCCAGGCTGGAGTGCAGTGGCCGGATCTCAGCTCACTGCAAGCTCCGCCTCCCAGGTTTACGCCATTCTCCTGCCTCAGCCTCCCAAGTAGCTGGGACTACAGGCGCCCACCACCTCGCCCGGCTAGTTTTTTGATTTTTTTTAGTAGAGACGGAGTTTCACCGTGTTAGCCAGGATGGTCTCGATCTGCTGACCTCGTGATCCGCCCGTCTCGGCCTCCCAAAGTGCTGGGATTACAGGCTTGAGCCACCGCGCCCGGCCGAGTGACTGATTCTTAAAGACCTTTTGTAATTCCATTTTAGAAGACCAAAGAAAAAAAGACAAAATCTTGAACAATATTTATACAAACCAAATATTACTTTTTTGTAGGTAAAAATATGACTCTATTGTAATGTAAACTTAACTTTTTGACTATAGTGAAATCCATGAATGACAAAGATCTAACTAATTTACTATTGCTCCTCTTCCAGGAAAATGTTTCAACTTTCAAATAAAGAGGACTTCTGATTGTCAAATATGGCAAATTCATGTGGAATGCTTAAAAATGCTGAGTATTCAAAACATTTTTAAAGATATGGCTAAGCAGCAAGAAAGTAACAGCAATTGTTAGAAGTTGAAAATGACAAGAAAATTAGAATCTAGGGAAGTAAGTAGGTAAGTCCTGCGTAAGTCAGTCCCTGATGGGGATATTAAGAGACAAAGGGACAGCCTAATATCCACACAGGATGGTCAAAGCCAATACCCTTGAAAGACGAAATCCTCAGTGGGTAAATTAAAAAGAAAAAAATCTTCCCAGAAATAGAAGACAGACTAAGTCTTGGTGATGGGAGAGGAGAAAAAAGAAGAAAGTTTCCTCAAAAAATACAAAGCCCAGGCTAGGTGCCGTGGCTTACGCCTGTAATCCCAGCACTTTGGGAGGCTTGAGGTCAGGAGTTTGAGACCAGCCTGGCCAACAAGATGAAACCCCATCTCTACTAAAAATATAAAAAAAAAATTAGCCAGGTGTGGTAGTGTGCACCTGTAGTC
>NW_012115189.1:4414776-4526049 GCF_000951035.1 Colobus angolensis palliatus
AAAAAAAAAAAAAAAAAATCACAAAAACCAAAAACAAAGCCCAGAAATTACATATCCATGTGCCCTTTCCAAAGCCAAATAGCGTAAACAGTCCTGAGTTGGAAATGGCTACAAACACACAGCAGAAGCAAATACAAAGCCTCTCTAGAATAATGAATGTTAAATCTAAGTTTCAAGAGATTTTCATAAGAATTCCAAGTAATTGAGTTCATAATAAAAAATCACAAAATAAAGAATCAAGCTGTCATGAACATGAATGAGAAAAAACAAATGGCAGAATGAAATAATCAAAGGCTTTAGTTATTGAATGTATTGAATACAGATATAAAATAGATGTGTTTAATATTTTTTAAAAAGTAAACAGGATCTTAAAATATGAAAAAGGAAGAAGATTTCAAAAATGACGAGGCGAATTTAAGAAACAGCCAAAAATAACTTCTAGAAATGAAAATATAATAATTATATTCAGAGACTCAATGAGTAAGTACAATACAAAAATAGATGCAGCTGAAGTAGGAATGAGTACTTTGGTAAACAGATACAAAGAAATTGTACATAATCTTATACAAAAATGAAAAATATAATCTTATGTTTAAGAAATTATATGGCCAGGCACGGTGGCTAACACCTGTAATTCCAGCACGCTGGGAGGCCAAGGCGGGTGGATCACGAGGTCAGGAGTTCGAGACCAGCCTGACCAACACTGGCAAACCCCACCTCTACTAATAATACAAAAATTAGCTGGGCGTGGTGGTATGTGCCTGTAATCCCAGCTACTTGGGAGGCTGAGGCAGGAGAATCGCTTGAATCTGGGAGGCGAAGGTTGCAGTGAACCAAGATCATGCCATTGCACTACAGCCTGGGTGACAGCAAGATTCCATCTCAAAAAAAAAAAAAAAATTATATATAACCTTATACAGAAGGAAAATATACAAGAAATATTTAGAGATGTAAAGGGCAGTACGTGAAGGAAAAGACAGACAATGTGGGAAAGGCAGCAATCAAAATGATTTTTTTTCTGAGATTTTTCAGAACTAGTAATCATCAAATTTAGAAAGCCAAATGCATCCCAAGGATGTTAAATAAAAGAAATGCCCACCCAGACAAAGCCTGGTAAAACTGTAGAAGAGCATCATAAAAAAAAGCTCTGGGGGAAATCTGGGAAAAATGTCTTTAAAACATTGAAAGAAAATAATACTGAATACAGAAGTGCATACCTAGCAAAACTACCTTTCATAAACAAGGCATGAATAAAAGATATTTTCAATCAAACAAAAAATAAGAAAGTTTACTTCCAAAAACATTCATTAAAGGTACTTCTAAAGGACATGCTTCAGAAAACAGTGATGATCTGAGAAGAAAGAAGGAATGGTGAGAAAAGAAAATAGTAAATATATGACTATATTTAAATAGAGTATATAAAACAGCTGCTACTGTATACAAATTGTAATAATGTGTAATATAAAAAATAAGATAAAACTATAAACCAAATAACAATGGCATGTTAGGCTGAAAAAGAATGATCCAAATTAAAGAACTCTAAGATTACTGAACTGTTTGGGAAAAGAATGAATACTGTTTAGTGTAACACTTTAGTAAGTTACATAGGATGCCAACATCTCTAGGGTAAACATGGAAAAAAGAGAATGGTGTGTACAACTGTTAAGTTAGTAGAAGAAACACCATGGAACTATATTTAAAAAATAAAAAGCAAAATCCAAATGAAGACAATAAAGAAAAAAGAAAGCTCAGGAAAAGTAGGACAAATAGCAAAAAATAATATGGTCAAAATGAATATAAATGCGTTAGTGCAATCGATAATTAGCATAATCTGCTAAACAACATATATCAACTAAATATTCTGGTTAAAAGACAAAGACTGTCTGATTGAATTAAAAAATAGACAACGTATGTCCACACAAATATTTGTATGTGAATGTTCATAGCAACTTTATCCATAATAGTTGAAAAAACTGGAAATGACCCAAATGTCCATCAACTTGTGAATAGCTACAAACAAAAAAACAAACAAAACACAATACTGTGCTATATCCATACAATGAAATGATACAGAAAAAATATAAAGGAATGAAACTCTGATACGTGTAACAGCATAAATGAATCTCAAAGGCATTATACTAAGTGAAAGAAGGCAAACACAAAAGCCTACATACTGTATGATTTCATTTGTATGACTTTCTGGAAAAGACAAAATAATATAGTGATAAAAAGTAGATCAGTAGTTTCCTAATGCCAGATGTGAGGGAAGGAAACTGATAGCAAAAGAGCATGAGGAACTTTCTGGCATGACGGAAATATCTATAGCTTTATTGTGGTAGTGGTTACACAACTATACACACCTGCCAAAATTCATCAAACTGTACACTTAAAGTATGTGAGTTTGATTATATGAAAATTATACCTTAATAAAGCTAGTAAGAAAGACAAATTCCAATTATGTGATTTACAAAGCACAAATCTAAAGCCTTTTGTGTCTTTGAAAAAAGGAGGTTGGGGGAAGAAGTGTGTAGGCAAATAATAACCCAGCAACCTGGTGTAGCTAAATTAAACCCATACACAATTAATTTTAGGCAAAGAGATAAAAAGGGCCATCATATATTGATAGAAATATTTAATTCCCTGGGAAGATATAATAATAATAAATTCCTAATAATGTATCTTTAAAAATATATAAACCCAAAAATAAAAGTGCCTCAAGGAGAAACTAACCATAAGACAGTCTCATTTGTGAATAGAAATGCAAAAATCCTGAACAAAATATTAGTAATTCAAGTCAAATAATTTACAAAGAAAAATAATGTGCCTAAATTTGGGTTATTCCATAATTCAAGGTTGCTTCAATATCAATCAGTGTTATTCACTAGATGAAAGAATATATGATAAGAATACAGAAAAAGCATTCAATAAAATACAACACTCATAATTCATGATTAAAACAAAGAATAGAAGGAAACTTCCTGAACTGGATAAAGGATATCACAAAGCAACCCTACAACCAATACCATATTTTATAATGTAAATGAAAAGTTAAAGTTTTATGTATCACTATTTTAATTTAACAGTGGAGATTCTTGCCAGTTCAGTAAGACTAGAAAAAAGAATTAATATTTTATGGATTGGAAAGGGAAAAAAAACTATCATTACTTATAAATGATATAAAGAATCTACAAATTACTTTTATTAATAAGGAAGCCAATAAAGTTTCCATATACATGATAAAATGCAGGACCCTTCAACAGTGGAATAGCTAAATAAACTATAGTATAATAAACACAATAAAATATTCTATAGCAATGAAAATGAATGAACTAAAGTTACACAGGTCAACATGGATGAAACTCAGAACATGGTGCTTTGTGTGGAGCAAGTCATAAAATAATCAGTATGATTCTATTACATAAAAGTTAAAATAAGATAGTATATTGCTTTGGTATATACATATGGTAAAACTATACGTGGTACATATGTGGTAAAACTGAAAAAAAAAACAAGCAAGCAAACAAGAGAGTAAGTAACTCAAAATCCAGGAAAGTAGTTGGGGAAGGGAGAAAACAATAGGAGAGAGGTACATAAGAGTTTCAGTAGCAGTGATAATGTTCTTTAGATGAGTAGCAGAAATGTGGATGTTTTCTTTATTTAATCCTTTAAAGCGTATCTACATGTTATATATTCCCTTCCACATGCATGATATACTTCATAATCTAAAGAAGTAAATGAACCTGAGTGAACTTTGTTAGAAATGCATTTTAAAGTCAATGTTACTTCAAGTCAGAAAACACAGGCATTTAGGAAGTTCTTTTTCTATATCTAAGTTTTGAAATTAACATTTGTTATTTTTTCTTATTCTTTATTCTAGGAAAGTTGAGAGTTCTCATTTATACAATGGTTTTCCTATTACATTGAAATCATAAGAAACTCTCTTGGTAGGTTTTAAAGGTAGATAATAAAACCATTTTGTTTTCAGAACTGCCTGTATAAGAGAGAAGAAAAACAACAAATGAACAATTAAATGGTAAGAAAAGAATATTAATTAATAAGAAATGTCAAAAAGGCTTGACTTCTTACACTGAAAACAACTTTTTGGTGGAAAAAATCTAATCCCTTCTTTCGAAAGAGAATTTTTCAAAATTCTCGGCGGTGGGGGTGAGCGGCTGGGGGTTGGGAAATCAGATCTCAGATCAATAAACAGGCAGGCAGGTTGACTAAGAACAGAAGGTATTATGTATTTTACATATTTTGTATTTTCTGCATATTAGATATTTTGACATCTTAAAACTACCTTTCTGGCTGGAGAGAGACTGTCTCTTTCAGGGCTAGCCAATTCTTAGAGATAACAAAGAGCCCGGCTGGTAGCATGCCTTTGACAAGAAAATTAACCAATCCAGAGCCATCCCTCCTCTATCTGGCCCTCGGAGACAATATTCCTCTGCCTTTACTATGCCACAGCCAGGTACCAAGCAAGCAGGGACCACCCAGAAAGCTTGGAGCCTGACCAAATTACTTCAACTAGCAATTCTAAACTGTTAACCCTGCCCTGCCTTGCCTTTCCCTTGGAAATTCCAATAAAGGCTGTGGCTGGTCCAAGCTCTCCCCTGGCTCCTGCCCTCTGTCTCCTGACTAAAACGGGTGTTTTCCCTTGTGGCCCGTGTAGCATGCGGTGACACCCCTCTATGGGACCTGTGACTATAACAAATTTCTTTCTTCCAAGCCCTGTTCTCATTTCCCCCTCAGTGGCCGTACTGATCTTAACACATCCAACATGTACATTCTTAAAACACATAGTAAACCAGGAGTTTCAGATGTTAACCAAGGTCTCCGGGCATGACAATTCTGGAGCTCAGGGAGAGCAGAGATAAGTGAAGGAGGGGGCAAATTTACAGGAAACAAGAACATGCAAATACTGAGGGTTTGAGAGTTCAGCGGTCGAAAAACAGGAGATAGCTGTGGAAAGTGCACACTGGGAAGGGGCAGCTCTGAGGCACCTCTTGGTGCCTGGACAACCTCAACCAGCCCTCAAGGTGCCTAACACAGGAACTTATAAGCTTCTTGCTGGTATGGGAACCAATCCCCAAGTGAGGTGCCCGCTAGACAGATCTGCAGGTTGAAGTAGATCAGGGAAATGACACACTGGAGGTAAGGGATGTAGGGGAAGAAAAGAGGGGCCATCACCCAAAAAATGTGTGTGTATCCCCACCCATCCTTACCTCCTTCCACATTGTCTACAAGCGTCAGAACTGCTCAACATCATCACTTCCAAATCAGTTTTGGTGACAAGAGTCCAATCGCCCAAGACAGATCAATGCCCTCATTATGTCTTACCAGCCCTCCTGCTCCCGCCTCCTCTAGTTCATCCTTCACGTAGCCACAGAGTAATCTTTATAGAACACAAATATCACCATATTACTTCCCAGCTTAAAAACCTTTCAGTATTGACCCATATCCACCCAGAGTAGCCTCCAAGTCACTTAGATTGTCCTCCTTTCTGTCATCCTTCTGGCTTCTCTGTCTGGAGACTTTAGACCACAGCACTGTAAACCAATTGCAACTCCGTGTTAATATGTTAATTTAATATGTTAATACTAAAATATTATTTCATGGATCCAGATATTAGCACATTATGTACTCTTTTCTCCTCCTGAAAGGAAGAATTCTTGCCTGCCTTAATACTATTATTCATCTTCGAAAATCTGTGCAACACTTCATTCTTTCATGGAATACTGTGCAGCCATAAGAAAGGATGAGTTTGTGTCCTTTGTAGAGACATGGATGCAGCTGGAAACCATCATTCTCAGCAAACTATTGCAAGAACAGAAAACTAAACACCGCATGTTCTCACTCATAGGTGGGAACTGAACAATGAGATCACTTGGACTCTGGAAGGGGAACATCACACACCGGGGCCTATTATGGGGAGTGGGGACGGGGGAGGGATGGCACTAGGAGTTATACCTGATGTAAATGAAGAGTTGATGGGTGCTGACGAGTTGATGGGTGCAGCACATCAACATGGCACAAGTATACACACATAACAAACCTGCACATTGTGTACATGTACCCTAGAACTTAAAGTATAATAATAAAAATAAATTAAAAAAAAAATCTGTGCAACACTTCATTCTGAAGCCTTCTCAAATGACTGCAGTCTGCTCTCTTTATGGACCACCATGCTGCTCTCATTATATTCAATGCACACTATTTTATTCACATGTATGTCTGTCTTCCCAACTACACTGCAGACTACTTGAGGGCAGGGATGGTATCTTATTTTTTCTTTGTATTTCCATTGGGTAGCATAGCACCTGGCCCATAAAAAAAACTATCATCTATTGAGCAACTACCTTATAGTAGCCCCATACTAAGCTTTTCAAATGTTATGACATGAGTTCCCATAATAACTCAATGAACTATTTATAATTACCTCATTTTTACAAACGAGGAAACTAAGATTTAGGGGGTTAACATCCCCAGGATCTTCCAGTTAGTAAGCGGTAGAATCCCGATTAGGACTTGTGTCTCTGACGCCATTGCCTTAGCTCCTTAGGCCTCTGGTGAAAGGTAATACACAAAATGTGGATCGGATTGTTAAGAAATCTCCCCCAACTTATGCCCTGGGTTGAAGGCTGTGAAGCTTATGCAGGATACTAGAGGAGGCATTAGGACATGGGTTTTCCAGTTCTGCCACTGATTCACCTCAACTCTGGGCTGTCGCAGGCTTTCTCGACTTCACTTTCCTCATGGGGGAAGTGCCATCCTTAACAGATCCCATGTCATATCCTCACTCTTAAGGCCCTCTAAAGCTGGTAAGAAGGTACTGTGGATCATAAATCTAGGTACTCTTTCTAGATATTGGCCTTGAAACATCTCTTCCTTCATTGAAAAATTGCTTCTGAACAAAGGATGCCAGAAGCCACTTTTGGTCAAGAAAATGTCCACTTTTGTCCTCAGTCCAGAGCAGGTACCTGGACTCTCCCTGTTCCCAAGTGCTGTAGACCAAAATAGCGGGCAACTAGGATGAAGTCAGCCAGAAATACACTTTCTATAACTGCTATTCACAGAAGAGAAAATGAACAAGCTAGTGTTTAAATAATGTGCAGGGTGTGATACCAACCAAACCTCCGCCCTCCTTCCTGGGGAAATGCAAAGTTTGCTGTGGCCTTTTCACAAACCTCGGAGAGAATGAAATGTCATCTGTAACTCTGAATTTCCCAGCTTCATTCCACTTCCCTCACCACCTCAGTATTACCTAAGACGACATTTTGTATACTAGTATACTACATCTTCAACATCATCTGTCACTCAGACATCAGATTACAAACAAACAGCTGAATCCTACAGCTGTTCCCACTAGAAACAAAAAGATTCTTAACATATTTGAAGGGAAAAAATCTGTTTGTTCCCAGATGTCTCCTGAGCCCATTTCTGGGGCTTGTCTACTAGCAATAGTGAGTAAACGCTAATGTACTCCTCGCTCCTATTTACACACACTATTGGTTTTCAGTAACCACTCCTTCCCAACTCCCAAAAAAGACAGCTAAGAAAACAATGTTCACTTGGAGGAAGAGAAACTAAATTTCTTTTTGCTGTTCCTCTCGATCAAACCCTTGTAGGAACCAAAGTATTCACTGTGGTTTAAACACTTGTCACTCAAAAAAAAAGTACCCAGAAATGCCATGAGACTTCCTATAATTTCACTTTTATTTAAGGAGCTGTGCTGTATCAATACTTGCTTTGGGCACAAAATACAGAGGAGCTTGATGGCATTTTGGCAATGGTACAGACGCAAAGTATTTAAGAAATACATCCCACCCAGTGTGTTCCTGGGAGACACGGCTGGACTCAACATGTTACTATCAGCAGTGTTAGCCTGGTTCCACAGGGGCCCACATATGCACATGCATGTACTGAGCCTGTGCTCTGAGATATGTGCTGTGCTAAATGGTTTACATTTTTGATGACTCGTTAAAATATACTTAGGAGGAAGGTACGTTCTCTCCCTTTCACAGATGAGGAAACTGAGCACTGCATGAACTGCCCCAAATCACATAGCCATTAAGTTTGCAAAAGTGGCATTTGAACAGTCAGTCAGACTCAGAATATGTGAAGGAGTTCTTTAAGGGAACCAAGGAAACAATGTACATTACAACCCTTGGGAGACTCTAGTGTGTATTTCTATACATTTAAAAAAAAATGGGAAGAAATTGATCACTAATGAAATGTATCCGTCTCTCGTAATGAAGATTTCAATGATCAAACAAGTAACCTAAAACTAATATTAAGACATTACAAATCAAAGAAACAAAGATACAGTGCTTAAAAGGGGCTGGGGTACTAATATTTAGAAAAATAAATGTATTTCAACTACTGCCCCCTCCTGGTGGCATAACCAAAGGTACGTTTCTTTTTCTTAACTCGATAGATTTGGAAGGTTTTCTTCTAACTGATCTACCAAAACAAAAAATGTAGGTAAAGAAAGACTGTATGAGGATAAGGCTTAGTTCTGGACTGGAGTGAAGCTCTTTCTAACTGGGTAACTCTAAGAAACTATGAAGCATCTTGTGCCTCCACCTTCTCACCAGTAAAATGGGAATAATATCCACTCTATCTACCTCAACGGTTACTGTGAGCATCAAAGAAATAATGCATGTGAATGTTCTTTTCAATGAATCTAAAATCTAAGGTATTATGATAATTAGCTAAAGCCATTTATCGTGTCATATATTAAATTTAAAATTACATTTACTCTTTAATCCTGCAATCCCACTCCTGGGAACCAATGCCATAGAACTAATAGTACTGTAACTAAGAACAAATACCAAGATGTTTATGACTTCAGTGTTGACAATGGCCATAAAAACTGAGACCAAGGTAAATATCCATCAGAAGGGAAATTGTAGAATAAAAAATTCTAATAGTGACCCCATTGGAATATTATGTACCCATTCAAAAGAATGTTCTAGAGCTTTATCAATTGAACGAAGAGATTTCAACACAGTTTTCTGAGAAGAGCAAAACATAACAAAAAGAATGCATAACAAGGAGTTCTAAAAGTCTTAGTGCATTTTAAACTTTAATAATTTCAGAAGTATAAATGCTACATATATTCAAGAAACAGATGAAAAATAAAAATTTAACTTTTTAAAATATTGATGTTACCTATTAAAATCAATATAAAAACTATTATGCACAAAAAACTAAGAGTAAAATTTATTATTCAAAATTCCAAAGTTAAATAAGTATAAAACAAATATAAATAGCTAAATGTTTAAATGTTTCTATTATAAGTTTATAGCAATTATACCTCTAAAATTATGAACTTAAAACTGCACTAATAATTATTTTATTTCAATAGCTTTAGAAGTACTAGTGTTTTTGGTTACACGAATAAACTGTATAGTGGTAAATCCTGGGATTTTAGTGTACCTGTCACCCAAGTAGTGTACACTGTACCCAATAGGTAGTTTTTTCATGCCTCAACTGCCTCTCAGCCTCCTCTTCTTGAGTCTCCAGTGTCCACTACATCACTCTGTATGCCTTTGTGTACCCATAGCTTAGCTCCCGCTTACAAGTAAGAACATGTCGTATTTAGCTTTCAATTCCTGAATTACTTCACTCAGAATAATGGCCTCCAGTTCCATCCAAGTTGCTGCAAAGACATTATTTCATTCTTTTTCATGGCTGAGTAGTATTCCACACTGTGTGAATGCAATTTGTAGTGTGGAATACACACCAGTCCAGTGGAATGGAATGCATTCTATTTACATACCATGGACTACTACTCAGTCATAAAACAGAATGAAATGGAATTGTGTGTATCACACACACACACACACACACACTCTCCTCACATTTTATCCACTCATTATTTGATGGGCACTTAGGTTGAACCCATATCTTTGCAATTGTGAATTGTGCTGCAATAAACACACACCTGCAGGTGTCTTTTTTATATAATGACTTCTTCTTTGAGTAGATATCCAGTAGTGGGGTTGCTGGGTTGAATTGCAGATCTACTTTTAGTTCTTTGAGAAATCTCCATATTGTTTTCCATAGAGGGTGTACCAATTTACATTCCCACCAGTAGTGTATAAGTGCTCCCTTTTCACCATATGCACATCAATATTTACTGTTTTTTGACTTTTTCATAATAGCCATTCTGGCTGGGGTAAGGGTATCTTGTGGTTTTAACGCATTAACACTTTGAGAACATGCTATAACATGCTTTCATTTTTTAAAAACAAAATAACAATTCCCCCACTCCCACTGTGGGGTGTGTGTGTGTGTGTGTGTGTGTGTATGACTGTACATTTATATAAATCGGGGAAAAATGGAAGGCTATGCGTGCAGTTAAAATGGGAGAAGGGGGAAAAGAGGAGGAGAGTTATCCAGACAAAAGAGGAAAAGTTTTTTTAAAAAAATGGGGAACCAAAAAGTGTATATGCTATTATCTCATTTATGTACCTATATAAAATCATTTGTATTGTATAGCTATATAATATTACATGTTTAAATTTTATTAGAGACAGAGTCTTACTCTGTTGCCCAAACTGCAGTGCAGTGAGGTACAACTGCACTAGTACACTCACAGCTCACTGCAGCCTCGATCTCTTGGGCTCAAGCAATCCTCTAACCTCAGCCTCTTGAGTAGCTGGGACCAGCTATAGCACCACCATGCCTGGCTACTGATTGATTGATTCATTGATTGTAGACACAGAATCTCACTTTGTTGCCCAGGCTTCTTCTTATTATTTTGTTTTTTAAGAAGGAAAGAAACTTGCCTCAAGTCCCATACTGAGCTAATGGCAGAAGAACCAAAACTTCTACCTAAGTCTCTCTGACTCTGCAGTCTGAGCCCTGAAGGATTACACTGTGATTTAGGATGGTCATGGACTCACAGGCAGGATTTACTAGCCCTGCAATTGGCCTTTCCAGCATGGAGCTCCTGATCATCACTTGTCAATCTCAGGAGCTGCTTTCAAAACAACCAATCATCCTTTGAATCTCTCACTTCTGGGCTGGAGCATGATAGCATGGTAGATGCTGTAGACATGTTGACTGACCCATGAGGCTTTTGGTTGCTGACAGCAACCCTTTGTTGCACAGATACATAGTTTTTATCACTACTGCTATGTAACTCTTATTGATTTGTTCTTCTCTGAATCAAAGACCCTTTTTTTTGTCACTGTCTCTCAAGTAAATTAAAAATGGAAACACCTTGTCAGTCCCTGAACATGTGGTATGCTTTTTTCCTTCAGGCCCATCACATGTCACATACTGTTCCTTCTATTTGGAATGTCCTTCATTTTTTTCCTCTGCTGGGAAAACCCTTCCATATTCTTGAAGTTGCAGCTCAAATATCACCTTCTCCGTCAAGGATTTCCTACCTCGTCCAGGAAGAACTGCTTCACCCTCTGCATGAAGCCCTCAAGGATCAGGATAGGCTTTTCTTAGCAGTGCTCACTGAGGCTTTGATTATGGGTTTAGGGACTGATCTTCCACTGAAGACCTCAAGAGTGTGGTCTCACTCTCACCTTGTTCCAGTGGCCAGCATGGTGCTTGGCACATCATAGCCTTCAATTAAACATTGGTTTCATGAAACTGTGAGATTGAGAACGTATTAATTCACGAAATAAATAAGTGATAGGTCCAACACTGAGGCAAATGAACATGCAGTCTTCTATGCACAAGGCCAAGAATCCTTTGCTTTTAAATAATATGAAGTAAATCACCACCAGGAAAGAGGCTACAACTCACACAAGTGGATCTTCACTCTTGCCTTTCTCCAACTCAGCAACAGCAGGACAAGCTATGAAAAGTTCTTTCGTAAGTTTATGGGAATAATAATTCTTCTTTTAATAATTTCAATTTTTATTTTAGATTCAGGGGTCACATGTGCAGGTTTGTTACCTGGGTATAGCAATTATACCTTTGACATTTTGAACTTAAAACTGCACTAACATTTTGAGAACACGCCACATAACGTTTTCATTTTTATAAAACAAAGTGAAAATCCCCTCACTCCCTCTCAAATGCTGGCATTCAGGGTGAAATCACAGGTGGAATGTGAGAGATGTGCGTTGTGTGTGTGCACGGGAGGCCTCTTTACTAATTCAGACCAACCTTTACCTCCTCAGTGTGACATTATCTACTGAAATAATAATGACTGATATTTATATATAACTTAGAACGTATTTGCTTTCAGAGACACTACCTGGTTTGTTGTACGGAGCAGAAAGCAAATCAATCAACCAGATTTACCATTATGTTTACACTGATTTTGCAGTAGATAGTAACCGAGTTTATGCCTTGACCAAATGTCCACACATACCATACAGTCAGTAAAACTGTTGACTGGCTGTAGGTTCCTGCTGTGAGAAGTGTGATCTGTGAAATTATAACATGCCTAATAACATTTATTCCCTTAATATCCTGCATAGATTTAAGTCAGACAAAAAGTTTTAACAAAAACTGATTATGCTTGTCAATAACTGTGAATAGCATCCCAATTAAGAAAATGCTCATTTATTTGTTCCTACTGCCACCAGTGAAAGCAGGAAAAGCATTTGGCAAATCTATTTCTGTCACCCTCAGATTTCAGGAAGAGTTCAAACAGATGAAGCTGATGTTAGTGGAATAACTCATTCTACTCTACCATTCTTCCTGATCTACTCCCCAGGCTCTGTGAGCTGCTGGTAACCAAGGATGTTTGACTGGGTTCTGTTAGCTGTCAAGGTTTACTAAGCTGAGTTAGTTAATGAGTAATGGGTGGATTTCATTCCAAGACTTCATATCATCCATGAAGCAATTAGGCATGTACTTCATGATCTCCCACTGGAATTTCAAAGGTGCCTTAGTCTACCAAGGAACTAAATTCAGTGTGGTCTGAAGGGAAACAATAAACAACATTTAACCAGGAGAAGTGGCAAAGGATGTCTTTTCCCAGTGTCTATGTTAGACAGGTGAGGAATGTTGCCAATTTATTTTTTGTCCACATAACTTCTATAGCTATTTCTTTTCTTGCCTGTCTTTCTGAAATTATAAAGGATTCTTATGAGTTGTTTATGTGAAACCAAGTACCCTGACCCACAGGCAAGGTATTCCTGGAACTGCTGAAATAGTAAGCCAGATAATGATATCATTTTAAAAAGTGCCAGGCAAGAAAGCTCTGATTAACTACTGAAACATGCTCAGTGGAGACACTTGTAACTAGAGTAAATGCAATCTTAACATCTGCTCTTTATCTAGGGCCCTCCTTCCCCGTGCTATTATTGTGAATATTTCCTCTTCAGATTCCTGCATACAAGGAAGACTGATGAAAGAGAGTAAAAATCACTTTTGGAGAAAAAAAGGTAAGATTTGGCAGAGGTAACAGAAAGATTCTGAACTTCATCAATAGTTGTTGCAATCTCACTCACCTCTCTGCCTAACCTTCCTCCCTCTACCCCTTCACTGCTCCTTTCCTGCCACTCATCCAGACTGGACTTTCTACTCTGACGTTCCACAAGAAACAGAAGTGGTAAGACGATGACCAGGCTCCTGGGGGAAGTGGAGGATCAGATGAAGTTTCATGAAAGAAATGGCTTCAGGGATGATGAGGCAACTCTTCCTAACACAAAGGGTAAGCCCCAGCCCAGGGGTACACCCGTCCTCTAGGAGGTCAGGGATGGTCTCTATCATTCCTGGGAAGCCCCTGCAGACTCTACCTGTTTTCCAAGTGCTTCAGGAAACATCACCTTAAGGTTGAAGGAGGACAAACTCAAGCAGTTGCCTATGGTATGGCTAAGGGGGTGGCAAACAGAGTGCTGGTGATTTTTACAAGTAGCCTCTCACAATACTTGCGCCACTACTTCTCTTTTCATTGGTGTGCATGAATAGAAACTCTCAGAGGATAGTATGTTAGCTCCATGGCCTGTGGCACTGTACAGTGAGTTCTTTAGAGACTGAAGGAGTTAAGAGTACCTGTTTAGCTACTAGAAGCTGAATGTCAGCGGTATGAATGGTATGTAGCTGGGCAATTTTCCAAAACCCACGCCGTGGCTGCATATCAGGAAGACTGCTATAAACAAATGTGCATGTATGCATGGAGCCTGATAAGTCAACGGGGGGAGACAGACACGGAACAGCCACCCAGTCTGAGGAAATATGCAGAGCCGGGTGAGCTTCCACTTTAGGTGAACAATAGCTCTGTCTCGGAAACAGGTCTGGATGGGCTGGTGAACAGTTGGAATGATTCTTTGACTTTTTACACATTAAATGTCTGTTTCAGGGGACCAAAAGCTGGATTCTCAACTTTTCAATTATCTTAATATTATAAAATCACTAAAATGTTTTAAAAATTTTCTTAATATGTAAAACATGCAAAGATACATTAGGTGAAAAAAGTACAGGGCAAAACTGCATTTATAGATCCCAATTATGTAAAATATATAGATATATTTAAGATGATATATTAAAAATGTCACTAAAATATAACACAATCTTTTTATGGTTGTGGGATTATACATGATTTTTGCTTTTTCTTTATACTTTACTTTCCAATTTTTCTAAAATTAACATATTATTTTCATAGTTAAGAAAAAAGGTTACTTAAATTAAAAAGAAAATTACCTGTGGATGAAATGACATCTGATGATGGGTTATGAGAGTTGGTGAAGGCCAGAAAGGCATAAAATAGAACCAACCATGTTTATAAAATGTTAAATTCAACTGCTCTTCATGTCTACACACATTAGTATCTTCTGTCTTACACTGTAAACTCCCAGAGAGCAAAGACTGTATCTAATTCTGTGCAATGTCTGGCTCAATTAAAAATGCAGATAGAATATCTGCATCAAATTTTTACGATGATTACGCAAATGTAGTTGGTTCTTTTTCACTCTGGCAGCCAGTTGAGTGTTACTGATGCTTGACAGTGACACAGAATAAGAACATACATTGTTTTCCCCCTTTAAAATCACAGTGTATTAATGAGCTACTTTTAAATTTTTTTGCAGCATGTAAACTCATAGAAGAGACTAATCCTCTACCATATTTAAAGTAGAAAGTAAAACAGTACTGTAATTGTCTCTGTTTTAGCCCATTTCCATGTTATATAATGGATGCAATTCTAAGGATGAGCTTACAGTTTTATTTTCACACTAATTCAACTACTGGACTCGCCACTGACTCAGACCTGGAATTAATATAAAATAGAGGGAGACACACACAAAAAATGTTCCACTTAAGAAACCAAAACATCCCTAAGTCAAACGACTCTTACAACACTAGAGTAATATCCAATGAAGCAGCTTCCATTTACAGTGTTTTCCAGACCCCTCAAAGTTCTTCTCAGAGTTCTTATATTCCCCAAAATATAACCAAGGTTACTATAACTTTTGAAGTTACTCTCAAGACGTACCTATCAATAAATAGTAGCTTTTTGGTTTTTCAGTGCGGTGGCTGTAAGAAGTTACAAATGACTGTCAGTGTTTTCAGGTGGTATTCTTATTAGACATTTAAAACACAGTGTTACCAAATTTGGCCTAAATTAGTCTGTTTCTTTCAAGGTTATCGTGAAATACGCAGGAAATGTGAAATCCCAAGTGCTTATTAAATTAAACTGGAGAAGTCACTTTTTGAAAGCTCAGTCCTCATGCCCCTCCCCTGCCCCCGTGACAAAGGCTAACATTTACCAAGTGCTCTCAGCAGGTGCTGAGTGTTAAGTGCTTCATGGGCATGATGTAACATCATCCTCAAAAGAGCTCTGGAAGGTGGGCATTTCTATCAGTACTTTATAGATGGTAGGTTTAGGAAAAGGTTAGGGACCTTGCCCAAGGTCTCACAATGCCTCTGTGTCAGACCTGGAATTTGAACCCAGGTCTGGTAACTCTCAGAGTGCAAACTCTTAACTACTAAGGACTTGTTCACTTCAGAGGGCTAATTAAGTGTGAAATCAAAAGCAATGAATAATCGCAATTATGCCACTTTTAATTTGAGTCTGTTGCACATACATAATTGGTCTTCCTCTATATTAAGCATGATGCCCTATAAAAGAAATTACAAATTCTGCCAACAAAAACCTCCTGAGGGAGAACTAAGAACATCTACTAAATAAATAACTCAAATGTCTTACTGAGAGCATGGCAATACTGACAGGCTTGGGTGTGGCCACCTGACAGATCTGGAGGAAACCTAGAGGCAAAATGTACCGAATATTCTATTGCACAACAGAATCTATCTGTGGAAAGCACCCCCTAAACGGAAGTATCTGTCAAAGTAAAAATAAATCAGGGTAACAGCATCTAAAATATATATTGTGAGTGAGATGCATATTTCTCTCATTTGCTATGGTACATGAATATATTTAGTTTAATTGTCTTGTTTAAAAAAGAAACAAACAACTTTTCAGCCCAATCTATAAAACTCTGACAAGGACTAACATCACTGTGCAGTCATGAAGCAGGGTGAGCCAGCTTTTGGTAGGCTCTTCCCTGCAGTCTGCTTCTACTGTGTGATGGGTCACCAGGAGCGCAGGCTCACTGAGGACTCTGCTTTGCATGATGAAGAAATCATCTGGATCTGTTCACAGAGATGGGTCATTTCACCCAGACTCATAAAAGCCAGGCTGACAGATCAATTGAAATGCTTATCAGCCAATCTGAGAAACAGAATTTCCCAGAAGAACAGAGCATTGGGATCAGATTATTCGGTTTTTGTTTGTTTTTTTTAAATTAAAACATTTCCTGAGTGCCTACTATGGGTCAGGATCTGTCGTAGGCACTTGTAGATTAGTGGTTTCATTTAATTCTCACAACCGATCTTTGATGTGAGTACTTTTAAAATACATTTTAGATAGAGGCTGTGGCCTGGAGAGGAAGAGGAACTCTGCTGAGGTCATTAGAGATGCAGCAAAGCTCACAGGAGAGCACGAGTCCCCCAGTACTGAGGCCAGGGGTCCCACTATGGGGAAAATCACAAAGTTCAGAAGGTGCTGGCAAGGGAGCCCAGTGGTCACAGGTTGCTGTCATCAAGCCTAAAGACATAAAATGCACTGGTGACATATGGCTGCCAGTGGGCTGTCATAATCAGGAACATCGCTAAAACTTTCGGGCTCCCCACTCCTTTTGGTGACTGTCATACAGACCAGCAGTCAGATGTTTGCTTTTAATATAAATGTGCTCTAATTTCTAAAATGTGGTTTAATTATCTACATTTATTTTAATTTCTTTTCCTGATAGAATGTCAGCAGACACACTATGAATTTGTTTAAGTGTGGGTTAACTTATGGGAATTTTATACAGAGCTAATTTCAGACATTTTTATGTTGATCTGTGATAGTTTCAGTTTCAAATGATATTTTCTGCCACTGTTCCTTGAAATTCAAATTTTGAGGGTGCTCATTATTTGGTACCTGGGCACTGATTTATTCACATCTATTAAAATACATATATAAAAACAAAAAAAAACACAAAGGAAAAAAGAAAAAAGACATATATAAGTATACACGGTGCAAAATTGTGTGCCATACTGTGTACTCATTCATGACTAAAAGAGACTGATCATTTGTAAGCTTATTCTAGTAAATTGAGTGAAAGAATACAGCTAATATTTTATACTTATTTTTTCTGTTCCTACTGAAAAATTGGACATCTTAATATTTACTTCATACTACCAATCTAGTAATAAGGTCTGGTGGCCCCAAAATGAAAACAAAATGCAAAAAGAGGACTGAGTATTTACATGTTTAGCATTGGATTAAAAAAAATAAAAAATAACATCAGTTTCCAAAGACTAGCTCTGAACATTTTGCCTCCTCTTGACTTTAAGTTGTGGACTCACCCTGGAGAATAAATCTTAATAGTCAATTATACACAGCAACTTTGAAGACAAATAATATTACTGCAGTCTACCCATGATTACTCTCTTTTTACAAAGTTTCCTAAGAAAACAGAGTCAAAATGCTTAAAATTTAAACAGAAACTGAGACAGTCAATGGCTGTGAAATATACACATACAGAAATTTATATGGTATATTTACATTTGGTCTAAAAGCAACTTCTTAAAATTCACCAACAGAAAGAAATACATTTTTTGGAGAGAAGCAACAATGTAGGTAAAGATCACTGATTGTTTAAAAGGCATATCTAAACATCTAAGAGACAGTCTTTGTTTGAATTGAACTAGGATTTTCTGGAGAGTAGTAAAATGTTGTTTCAATATAGTGAATGTGCAAGTCAGCACTTCAAGAGTGGGCTTCCTCTGGCTTCAAACTAAACAGCTGGACAGGGGATGCTACTTAATTCTTTTTCTTCCCTACCAGAAGGAGGAGGTGCTCAAGTGTTTTTCTTTATTCTTTCATCTGTTTATCTGCTGAGCAGTAGGGATCTTGCTTCAGGTTGGTTAATCTGCTGAGCCATGACACATATGAGAAGGCTCTCTGGCAGGACAACATGCTCTCCAAACTGAGACGACAGCAGTGAAAGAACCAAAGGTACATCATCTCCCCTCTGAGGTCTCCGCTTCTTTGGGGTAGGAATTGGTCTATTAACTGTGAGCAATTTTTTTTCAAGACGGAACCTTGCACTGTCACCTGAGCTGGAGTGCAATGGCATGATCTCCGCTCACTGCAACCTCTCTCTCCTGGGTTCATGTGATTCTCCTGTCTCAGCCTCCCGAGTAGCTGGGATTACAGGTGCACACCACCACACTCATCTAACTTTTTGTATTTTTAGTAGAGACAGGGTTTCACTGTGTTGGCCAGACTGGTCTTGAACTCCTGACCTTGTGATCCGCCCGCATGGGCCTCTCAAAGTGGTGGGATTACAGGCGTGAGCCACCGCACACGGCCAACTCTGAGCATTTTTAGGCACTAATGTTCCAAGTGCCTGAGATTCCAAATAGGAAAGTGCTATTTTAAATGACTCTTTAAGCTACCATTACAGATAACTGTAAGAAATATTCAGGCCTGAAAAAATGTTCATTCATCACCAAAATGTGAATCACTTCTAATTGATTTACTATTTCTGCTCTTCTGCTAATAACAGAATTTTGTCACTATCCACAAACATTCCAGAACACTTGTCTTACAGAACAGAGAAGCAGTTGTCTGTAGTAAAAACACTCTGAATTTCCCTTACATGTCACACTGTAGAAAGGAAACAAAATGCATTTATTTTCTCAACTATCTTGCCTGTGATAGTCTGTGTATGATACAATTTATAGAAAACTAGAATGCTAGAGTCCCTACAGACTTCAAAGATAAACTGGCCCACAGATTTCTTTGTAAGCTGAAGCCCGTTGGCGAATCTGATGGGAGCTATGAACCATTCTCTCTCCAGAAAAAAGTACATGTATACCAAACATTGTATTCACTTCCCAGCATTTTAGAGATACCCCCTGAAGCCAACCTAGGCTAAGACCCCAGACTGACAACTCTGATCTAATTCCACTGCTTCATTTTACATATGGAGACACCAAGTTCCAAACAGGGGATGTGGCTTGGCCATAGTTGCTCGGCAGAAACCATGGGCAGAGTAAACTAGATGAAACTGAAAATGATGCAGATAGTAACTCTGAACCATCACAAAGCAGGCCTATCATTTTGCTAGGAAAGGAGAAAAGGTGAAGTGTTTCGAGAGGAGAGCTTTCTTTCATTTTAGGGTTCTGGTTGAGCTTCTCACTGGTTTTCTTCATTTTGCCTTCAAGCCAGGCCCATCCGTGACTCAAGGCTACCTTTTCTTATGTTTGCTTCTGTAAATCAGTAAGACCTGAATAACCTGGCCACATTCAGAAAGGAGGGCAATTATGAGAGTGTGAAGTAGAAACCAGTTTTAAGGAACTCTAAGAGTTCTAAAGAACTCTAATTTGGTCACATAATGGATATTTAAGAAGTATTCTGAATCAAAGACTGCTCATATATTTAAGGAAGTGGCAGTCTACTAAAGTGTTACCGAGTAAAAGTCCTAGAGACTTGCTTTAACGATTAGATGGAACACATTTTCAACTACTGCATTCATCTGTACACTTGCAAATGGCGCATTCTCTTAAGAACTAAAATATTCATTCCGGGATTTTGCATTTGTGTTTAGTTCATTGCAAGTTTATTGAATATATTTCGAATTCAATTCAACAAATATTCTTAGGACATTCCAACGTGATGGAATGAAAATATGCACGTATTTTGGAGTCACTAAGATCCAAATTCAAATACTGGATCTGCTTTATCTAGACATATGATTACTGGGCTCATTACTTAAGGGTCTCTGCGTTTCCCCATCTGTAAAGTGGGAATAATACCACCTACTATGCAAATTGGCTGAGAAAATTAGCAATATATATTATGTACATATACTATATGTCTATTGTAAAGGAGCTAATGCAGTATCTGGCAAACATTATGGATTCCATAAAATGGTAATACTTAAAATAATGATTATTTATCAAATATCTACAAAGGACAAACTGCATCCTAGACCCTTCTCTAAAATCTGAATTCATAACATCAAAATGAATGAGGATTTAATTCATTCTTAACATGACTCGAATACCTGCTAAGATTCTGACATATTAAAAACTATAACCATTATAAATGAGAAGGCCACTGTTCAAATGACTAGCTTTGCTACAGTACCACTGTCAGTTTTTTGACCCAAAGGAAATTTACAATACCACTGGTGGCTTTTAAATCTTCAGATAAAAACTGTGTTTTAAAGTAACAGAACAATAAGACAGCAATATAGTTGTTTCTCAATGACTAAAATCTTACGTTACATATTATGGTTCAGTATTAATGTGCTTTCACACTACCTACTGAGTTTTCAGACTGCATCTACTTATCATTTTCAAATTGCTATCACTCTCTTTTTCATGGGAGATTTCTTACAAATTCCTTAGAGAAACCACAAATTTACAGTGGAAACTTTTTCTTGATTCCTTTTTTATCTTTTTAAGAATAAACCTATTCAACAGGTAAATCTAAATACTTTTTAGCAGTTCTAAATGTAGAGAATTCATGAGTTCTTATTGTAATTAAAAAGGAACATACAAAGCAATTAGTCACTTATAAAACCCACGTTCAACCTTCAAAATAATGACTAACTTGATAGGAGAGGCAAGACTTCTTTAATTAAATACTAAAGTCTAGCCATTTGAGATAAGCAAAGCAGGTTATGTAATTATCTTCTGCACTCACAATATCTTTTTCTCCCTCTTGGAAATATATTATTTTTCAGCAACAGAACATACGACAAAAAAAGTTACTGTACTGTAGAAATCACTCTAACCACAAGCTAAGTTTTTGGCTAAGAGTTAAACTTCATTCATTTGGGTTTCACTAGTTTCATAAAGAGAAAAAGTGATTAACCCTAGTGTAAGTAAAATTCCCTTGAGAATATATTAGATTCTTAAGAAAACAAAACAGTAAGCAACCTTAGGTACTCATATAAATCCTTGGGGTGTTAACTAAAAAGCATTCCTAGCCATGCTAGAATAGGATTCTCAAACTTGAACACTGATTACCTTTTTGAGAGCTCTCCAACAGGTGTGCTCCGAAGTACTGGAAGATACAGGAGAGTTTGATACACATTCCGAGAAAGATGGGGTGGCTCCTTTACGTGCATGGGTCCATCTAGCACAATCACTATTCAGCACGGGACTACATTTCCCAGGCCACCTCACCTCCAGGTGCAGCTACGTGACTAGTGCTCAACAAAGGAATATGAGAAAAGATGGTGCTTTACTTCAAGGCGACTGTGATTAAGAAGTAAGGTGCAGACAACTGTAAGATGGTGTTACAGGATGAATTATGTCCCCTCAAAAATTACATGGTGAAGTCCTAACCCCCAGTACCTCAGAAAGTGACCTTATTTGAAAATAGGACCATTACAGATGTAATTAGTTAAGATGAGGTCATACTGGAATACAGTGTGCCCCTAATCCAATATGACTGCTGTCCTTATAAAAAGGGAAAATTTGGATACAGGCAGGAAAAGAGGGAAGATGATGTGAAGAGACTCAGGAAAAGGTGACCATCTACAAGCCAAGGAGCAAGGGCCTGGAACAGATCTTGCCTCACAGTCTGCAGAAGAAACCAACCCTGCTGACACCTTGATCTCGCACTCCTAGTCTTCAGAACTGTGTGACCACACATTTCTGCTGTTCAAGCCACCTAGTCTGTGGTACTCTGTTACAGCAGCCTGAGCAGATGAAATAGTTGGTACGGCAGAAGACGGAAGGCACCTGAGTTCAGGATTCCTGAATCACCTCTCAATAAAAGCACTTCACTGATCAGAAATACTTCCACTGGGCTGAGAGCTAAGCAAGAAAGGAAACTTGGTGTGTAAAACCATTGAATTTTGAGGGCTTATCTGTTATACCAGCTGTCATTACCTACTATAGGCCCTAATTAATTTAAGTGGCAAGTAATTTTAAATTATTTTACATGAAAGCAAATATGGACCTATCACATATCACCGGGAACAATCCATGTAAAATTTTAGGATTAAAAACACTTCAAAGAAAATTTGAATTTACAGGAATATACTTTGGGGTAAATTCTCTCAAATCCTCCATAGGGTATAAATTTACTCTCTTCTGCCAATAGAAGTAGAATTTCCTCAAGAATATTAAATAAGTCACGATGTCAAAATTGCTGGAACTTCAATTACACTATATAATCCACTTAATTTTTTTTTTTTTTAAATTAAGAGGAGCATTTCTCTCAAGTAGCCCAAGTTTGTAAAAATTTTACTTGGGTACTAAGGATTAGAACACCATAAAATGAGTTCTCAGCCTTTTCCAAAGGTCTCAATATTTTTATAATCAATCTGAAAAGAAGTCACTAGGTACAGAATACCTTCTGTTCGAATACGGACAAAAAATGTACCCCCTTTTATGACAGGGTAACTAATACGGAATAAATACTGGATACCATTTTCCATTTTTGGTTTCTGACATGAAGAAAAAGTGAAAAGATAACTATCCTCGCTAAGACTTATAGTTCAAAATACCTCAAAAGCCGAGCTGGCAGCTGGCTTCTCATGTTTATAGAAAATCTAGGATGATTCAGCCTGAGCTCAGAGCTCAATTTAGATCACAGCATCTGGATTCAAAACACATGTGAGATGTGGCAGTTGATTTTCAGGTCATGACTGATCCAAGACAGAGATTGCAGACCACTCACCAGCATTATTCCAAACGGAGAAAGTGCCTGAGAGAAATAGAAGCCTCAAAGGTATTTGGAAGCCCACTCTGAACTGTTAGGGAACAGGTAACATCAGCATTTTCTGCATCCAGCAGCTTTAAGCAGGTGCCACAGAAGCCAAGGGTAAGGTGGCCTGAGGATGACACTGAACAGCTTTGTCATGACATTCAGCTTTGCCATGGTCAGAAACATCCCTCACCCATGACTTCTTTCCTGAAGTGGCTATTGTTCAGATTAAACTACAGGAATCTGGTAATAAATTGGAAAACCTCTGACAGCACACACTTCCTACTAAGATCTGTGTTTAACTTTGGTTTGTTTCAAAGAGAAAAACTATAGTAAAGAAAAAGGAAAAACAAATGTAAATGCCTTTTTTCTTGATGAGAAGAAATCATAGCTACAGTAATTCTAATATAAACTACACCATGAAATCTAAAAAAAGAGCAGAAAATCCCCAGCTCAGTTTCAATCTCTATCGGAATTCACCTTGAGCCTTCCTTGATTTTCCTTGGATATGATATGTCCAGATGTGGGTGATTCTGCAGCTATGGATTTTATGTGCAATAAAATAATGCTTCTCCTGCTGCTTTTCCTCACCTATCCCCTCCCCCATCCCTCTTCCTCTCTCTCCTTCTTGTCTCTTTGTTGTGAATGTCAGGGCTGTCAGTGTCACAGTCTGACATGATTAGCGTTTCTGACATTACACCAAGAAGCAGACAGAGAGCAAGGAGAGCGGTTGGAGGGGAAGGCAGTTATGAGTAGCCATTTAAAGAAGTCCAAGAAATAAACAAGCCCAATCTCCTTTCTCTGAGATTCCTTGATGACAGGGCAGTTTATAAATCACCTTGGATTTTTCTCATTTATCTTATTAGTCTGTTTTCCTGTTCCTCTGGAGATCCCTAAGGTGTGGATCTATTCTGTGAGATCAAAGCCAGCGGCTCTAATAACAGATAAGACAGAATTCGTGATTCAGCGGATTCTAAGGCTGTGAAGTGTAATAATCAGCACACTTCGGGAAGATAGCGCCAGTCCATTTCGAGTATTGATTCGCTGCACTTTGTCACTCTAATGATGTTATCTCATTAAAAGAGATAAATGCCTCACTGTTCTTCTAAGAGCATCTGCTTCTTAGTCTTCTCTCTTTTTCAACAGCATGGCTCTCAGCAGCAGCACATTAAAATCAAATTGAAATCCAATGCAAGGCTTGGCTACAGAGCTGCTTAAGGTATCTTTTTAATTGCTTTTTCCTACTCTCAACCTCCTTCCAGCTCCTCCACTACAGTCCATCAAAGAAACAAGCAATATAAAGAGAAATAGATGTAGAAAGTAATCATAATAGAAAGCATTTTCTGAGTGTCTGTTACATAGGGACTCCACTGTGTCAACATTTAACGTATTTCTACCTTGTTAGATAGGTAGAACAATCCTCAGTTTGCAAATAAAAAAACAGAGTTTGATGTTAGGTAACTTGTCCAAGATTATGAAGGTAGCGAGAGAATGAGCCACAATTTGAACAAGGGTCCATCCAATCCAAGTACTTTTTTTTTTCTTTTTAATCTCCATTTAATTCATGGAACAAATAAGAAAATATGATTGCAACTTGATTAGAATAGGTGAAAAAATGTAAAAGAGGGTAGCAATTATTATTCAGCCTGCTAATAGCCAGGAACATAATGCCATAGGTTTTGTTTCAACAGATTTATTATTAAATAAAAAGGTAGCAATTTTTCATAATGAATGTTTTATACATTATTCCTTTGTGTATCAGGCCTCTAAAGTACACATTATTAAAGTCTATTAAAGTCTGTATTTAGCATTACTAATGTGCCTTTGGGGAAATTATTACAATGAAACAGCATCAGTCTTTCACAAAATTTCAATTGTTTAATATTCCTCTTCTTATCTTCAATACACATGTCTATTTTTAGCTATAATCAGACCTCATCCCAAATGCTGTAATCCCAGCCTAGAGCTGTCACAGCAAATTGTTTATGAGTTGGATTTAAGAAATAACAAGAAACGTAGATATTGTTAATCTCACCCAACAGTGTTTTTTTCATGATTGGTTGCAGTTTTCCTACTGTTCTAATTAACAGGTGCTCCTTGATCACTATGACATGTGATGATACTTTATCTCTCTGGCTAGGGTTGGTTATCTTAATTAATTGCTTATATTTATATCTAACTGAGACTAGCCTCAAGATAATGCCACTCTATTAAAGTTTGAGAGTGGTAAGAAATTACAAAATTATTCCACTAAAAAAAAAAATAGAAAAGAAAACCAAATAAACCAGAAGAACATATAAACTATGATTAGTCAAATCAAATCTCTGCATTTGAAAGTAAACATCATTTACTAGATGTCTACTAGACTAGAAATACGTGTCTTCTGAACAGTAACTGAGGAGTTTCTGCAAATTATGTATTTATGTATTTATTTTAAATAGGCATCTCTACCTTTTTCTCTAATACATTAATTTTATCACACAGTATGAGATTTTTAAAAAACAAAGCCAATGATGTACATATATTCAAAAGCACAATGTTCTCCGAAAATATAGAAAATACTGCTAGACTTATTTTACGAAGACAAAGGACAATAGGAAGCTGGGAAGAATACCAGCAGCTATACGTTATAAGGCCTCTGTATCACAAAAATGAAGGGAAAATAAAGCCAATCTAAAGTATTAGGTACTTAAATTAATAAGCTGGATTGGAAGCAATCTTTTCATTATAAATTTCCTTTCATACACAGCAATCCCACTGAGGTGATACCTTTGTAAAATCAGGCAAAAATCAACTGTTAATATTCTAAAGATGGACAAACCACAGATTAAGTACCTAAATAATCATGTTTCCAGTCACCAATTAACTAAGTAGAATTCTCTTAATTGTATCTATTAAGGCCTACTAATTGAGAGAAAAAGGGCAAAGTTGAGGACCTGGAGAAAGAAGACAGAAACATTTGTCTGCCTGATTCATAAAGGTCAGAATCCCCTGGCTGCTGTTGTAGGAAACCAGCCATTACCAGTCATGAAGAAAAAGGCAGCAGCACACTTTGAGTATCCAAAGGGCCTCTTTACTGGGGTCGCAAGACTCTTGTGGGCTTAGTCCAACATGATGATATAGGACAAGAACCTATCTGTTCAGTCAACATGCAATTAAAACTCCCGATGAAGGATGGCCCAGGGCAGTCCATTGGTATGGGGCAGGGGGTGCAGAGAAGCGAAGCCTGTTTTAATCAAGAAAATACTAGGCACTCCTCTTTAAATCCTCAAAAAATGAAGATGAACAAGATTTCAAAACCAACAATCACGATGTGTGTGAAAGTACCAGCAATGAGAATGAAGTGGGACTGAATATAATCTTTCCTACAAATGAAACCTGTTTGATGGTGTAAGGAAAATGGATGAGCTGTGGTCAAGAATAGGCTGAGGCAGACATCTAGTCCAGCATGACTCAGCGAGTTTGGAGTGCAGGCACACAGCTCCACGTGTTATATAACCATGCCATGTGAGGTGCATTAAGTAATCACTCATGTGCGCTCATGCTTGACTCAGAGCCACTATTGTCTGTAAAAGGTATAATTACCCTGCTAACGCTGTACATAACGGCTTGCACTCGTGGCTCGTCCCCAGGCTCGCACCCATGGCTTGCTTGTGCGCATGGCTCCCTTGTGCCCAGAGAGAATAAGCCATGTTGAAACGCCCCAAGATTCCTTGACTGGTCTTTCAGCTGCCTGCCACTCGTCCACCGACTTTCCTCCGACCTCATTTAGAATCTGACAGATGGTCAGTAGCTGTAGATGTATTTCAAAGAAGTTATCATGATTCACAGCTAGGCCTCTCAGACTTGAAATTATATTACAGTCATGTCAAAACATATCCTTTCTTCTCTGGGGCCTATAGGGTCTTAACACAAACACAAAGTTCAGCTTTTCTATTCTGAAGCCTTAATTTACCTCCTACCTGTTCAGACTCTCCTTCATCTTTTCTGACATTACCAGGAGATGTTACGTCAGGCCACATGACCCCTTCACTCAAGACAAGGCATTGCCATGTCCATATGACACGGTGGTGGGTGCACAGAGTCTCAGAGCTAGAGCTCACTTTGAGGTGCTCCAGCACAATCATCCATCTGATGCTCAAACTCTCTGTACAAAAAGGTTCAGATTTTCAGCATAAGCCCTGGAACATGAAAGACTGTGATATGGTTTGGCTGTGTCCCCACTCAAATTTCAAACTGCAGCTCCCATCATTCCCACATATCATAGGAGCGACCTGGTAGGAGGTAACTGGTAACTGAATCATGGGGGTATGTCTTTCCCATGCTGTTCTTGTGACAGTGAATACGTCTCATGAGATCTGATGGTTTTATTAAGGGGAGTTCCCCTGCACATGCTCTCTCTTGCCTGCTGTCATGCAAGATGTGACTCTGACTTTGCTCCTCCTCACTTTCCACCATGATTGTGAGGCCTCCCCAGCCATGTAACTGTGAGTCCATTAAACCTCTTTTTGTTTATAAATTACTCAGTCTCAGGTATATCCTTATTAGCAGTGTGAGAACACGTTAATACAGATTACTTCTTGGAGAAGTAGGCACCAGCCAGTGCTTCACCACACACTGCTCTGAGATTTCTTGGTGAGCCATGCAAACAAAGAGAGAGCAACAGAAATACATTTCTGGTTAGGCAGAAAGGAGGAGAAGAGATGGGACTGAAATAGAAGCATTACTGTAGCTCCATAGTCAAGATGACTGTGTACAGAGAGAAGTCTACCTAACTTAGGGAGCAATCCTCTGGAATGTATATGTTTCGTACACATTTATACAAAGACACATTATATGCATGCACACATTTTAAAGGCAAATGGGCATAAATATATTCAGTTAATTCTTTTAAATTTGTCTTATCTCTCTTTCATGCCAAATTGACCCTCTACTCAATTACATGGTAAGTTGTATTTTAAATATGCACTTCCATACCTGTCAGGAGGGAGTTACAGTGCTATTTTCTTCCTGAAACATCATGAATTTCCCAGTATAAGGCAGGTGGAGACACAGTCTGGAGGTCTAACTTGGCCTTTAACATTTCCATGAACCTCACATTCGACAGGACTCAATGTACATGTAACAGAGGGGCTACAGTGGCCTGGTGCCAGCAATGTTTCACAAACTCTATAAAAATGAAATTTTTTTGAAGAGCTAAGGGAAATTATATCTTAAAAATGTAGAAAGTGAGAACAGAAGTGCTACAATGTCCAAGGGCACTCACTGACCAGGACTGAGGGTCCAGATTCTTGTTAGAGGAAAGCCTGCCACATATATCTAACTCAGTGGTTCTCAAATTCATCTCACGACCCTTTTACAGGCTCACAAATGATCGCAGACCCTAAAGAGCTTTTGTTTATGTGAGTTATTTCTATCAATGTTTATCATACTAGAGGTTAAGCTCAAGAAAGTTCTGGAACATGAAAACACAGGCACACATCCCAGAAGTGATGCCATTGCATGTCACAGTCTCTTGAAACATCACTGTGTACAGTCAAGAGAGAAAGGGTGAAAAAGGTAAATCATATCTTAGTATTATTATAAAAATGGCTTTTATCTTGCAGGCAGACACCCTGAAAGGGTATAAGAGTGTCCCTCCCAAGGGTCCCCAAACCATAGTTTGGGAACCACTGGTCTAGTTCAAACTTGTACACATCAGCAGTGTCTTTGAACACGTAAATGAAGAAATGGCACAGTACTGAGTAAGAGGATGTACTGTTCATTTTAAAAAACTGAGCCACTGAATCAAAGGATGGCATCTTTTTCTAGAGCATTTCTCTACTCACTACTGCCCCCAAACCATTAGTATATTAAAATGATCCTTCCTGGTAATATGCCAAGCAGAATGACCCTAGGTCCAAATCTCTGTTTTGACCACTCTGTTTTCTATCTGCTTACAAAATATCTTCATCCATTTGCACCTTGAATGCAAAACAGCTAAAATAGTACTTATTTTTTAAATGTTTGGTTTCTTTTCTAGTTGTTAATGAAATACACAAATATTGTAGAAAAGCTGAAAATACCAAAAAGTATTTTTTAAAAAAGAAAGAAATGTGTCCTGTTTCCACCCTCTGGGAAAGCCATGGTCATCATTCTGGGTAATAGCCTTCTGGTCTTTTTATCATGCATATTTTAAAAATGCAGTGAAGTTCTTTTTTTTTTTGTTTTTGTTTTTGTTTTTGAGACAGAGTCTCACTCTGTCACCCAGGCTGGAGTGCAGTGGCACGATCTCGGCTCACAGCAAGCTCTGCCTCCCGGGTTCATGCCATTCTCCTGCCTCAGCCTCTTGAGCAGCTGGGATTACAGGCGCCCGCCACCACACCTGGCTAATTTTTTGTATTTTTAGTAGAGACAGGGTTTCACTGTGGTCTCGATCTCCTGACCTCATGATCTGCCCGCCTCAGCCTCCCAAAGTGCTAGGATTACAGGCATGAGCCACCGTGCCCCACCGTGAAGTTCATATTTTAAAGATACTTAGTATATTTTATTTTAAAAATATTTTTAGTGTGAAAGAAATGCACATTGCTTAAGAAAATCTAGAACACACAAGCAAAATAAAGATAATGCTCATAATATGTTGATATGTATAAGCAATCTTTATTCTGTGTGCATACTGTACCTTTTTAAAAAAAAATGAAATAATGATCAGACTGCACATACTGTTATATAACTTATCTTCTTCGCAATTTATTTAGAACATCTTTTTATGTCACTCAGTATTCCTCAATCCCTCCTTGGCATTTTCATTGTATGGCTGTACCATGGTTATTACCTTCAAAAATTACTATTTTAAGAATATTGTGATGAACATCTTAGCCAAACTTCTGCACACATCCATGGTGGTTCTCTTTGAGTTAATGTCGTAGAAATGCAAATTCTGGGACAAAAGGTGTGTCAATTTTTTAAGAGTTGATATACCTTATTTAAGTCCCCTTAAGAAACGTGTTCTTTCACTGACTGTGTATGAGAGAGCCTGATGTTCCCTATTCCCAACTTCACTGGGTAAATGTTACAAATCCTCATCAATTGTATAGGTGAAAAATTCTATCTCATCATTTTAATTTGAGCATCAATTTCCTTTGATTGCTGTTGAGATTGAACATTTTTCTTCCATTTTATTGATCATATTTCTTTCTTTGTTGGTCTTACCTTTCTGTTCTTTGCCCATTTTCTACTAGTGTAATTACCTTTATCTCATAAATCTATATAATTTGTAAGAACGCTTAATAACTCTTTCTCATATATGGGTAAATACTGCCCCAGCTTGTCTTTTATCTTTTAGAACAGTTCAGAATGTCTTTTGATTGAAAGAAGTTCTGAAGTGTTACAAAGCTAAGTACATTCTCTTCCTTGATAGTTTCTGACAGTAAAAATTAATAACGCCTTCTTTATTCTAAGATCATTTAATTTTTAGTTGTATTTTCTTCCACGTCACTAGTTTAAACCTTGCAATAGCTCTTCAAAGTCTGCCACAAGGAGGACCTGGCCAATGCCTTCAGAAAAATGACTGTTAAGGCTTATTAAATATAGATTGGACATTTGGTGAAACAAACCATTGAGGGTGTCCTGGAAAGGAGAGGAGAGAGATCTTTTATGTTTATTATTTGCCAATTCCTTATGCTACCTCTAGTAGCTCTGTTAACTTGCTCTTTGACTATAAGAAGTTTAAAATGAAAAAAGTGTTGACATTAGTTTTATGTTAAAATATTAAACCAGTGGGTATGATGACTCTTCTTACCTTTGCCAGAACAGCAGCTGTCTTAGATAGAAAAGACCTTTGTTATATTCACTAATGTATTTCTTGCAAGCACAGTGCATGGCATATAGTATCCACTTGACAAATATGTGTTGGAGCTGATGTTTTACCAACTAGAGCTATGTATATGCCAGGTTTGGGGTGAGTGAGGCAGGGATAATAAAGTCTGGACTTCACAGCTTCATATGAAGGAGGTGCATTGTAAGAAAAACTCCAAATGAAGGTAGAAACTAAATTTCAGTTTTACTTTTTAGTTCACTGTAGAGATATTGATCTGCGTGTAAACATGAAACTGCCTCAGACCTGGGACAGTAGGATGTGGTGCTGAATACTGGAAAATATTCAGAGAAAAAAAATTCTGCTAGGCAGATCATTAAGCAAAACAGTGGCATCCACCCACTAAAAGAGACAAGAGGCACTACTTTACTTCATTTTGATGTTTTGGCATTTGTCCAAAGCAATAAAAATCAGATCCGGCTTGATCTGAACATAACAAGGAAGAAACAGTTCTCAAGAAGATTCTTTTTCACGATGGGGGAAGGGAGAGGGTCATTTTGTACAACAATGGAAAAATCAATTATTTTTCAATCAGGTGGAGTGTCCTCATAAATTTAAAGCACAGAACAGCATGTGACATGCCTTTATAAAAAACAGCGACCACAAGGGAGACGAGTAAAGGATCATAATCCTAAGGTTGCTACTAAGAAGGAAAGATCTTTCAAGGGGAGAACAACACTTTTCTTGCTAGTGTGTTTTCTGTGAATGTACGCAGCAGTCGGTATGCACTGAATATACATCATTCTGCACAATTTGCCTCTACAGAATCCTGTTCAATTGGCTTCCCATTTGGCTATGGTTTTTAAGTGATACAACTGAAATCTTTTCTCTCTAGCATGATAATGCAGCAGTAACACAAATAAACTCGAAACTGGCAAATATACTATATGTAATATATATTTATACATATTAGCAAGAAAATAACCAAGAAAGTAGTAGAAATACTTTTGACAGAATTTAAAAGTTAAATTTTGGCCAGGTGTGGTGGTTTACACCAAGTGGCTTAATCCCAGCATTTTGGGAGGTTGAGGTGGGAAGATTGCTTGAGTCCAAGAGTTCCAGACAAGCCTGGGGTAACATGGTGAAACCCCATCTCTACAAAAAATACAAAAATTAGCCAGGTATGTTGGCACACACCTGTCGTCCCCACTACTCAGGAGGCTGAGGTGGGAGGATTGCTTGAGTCTGGGAGGTTGAGCACTACAGCCTGGGTGATAGAGCAAGACCCTGTCTCTCTCTCAAAAAAAAAAAAAAAAAAAAAAAGTTAAATTGCAATTATGAAGTTTTTGATCAACATAAAGATTGGAAAGTCAGCTCCTGCAAAAAGCTGCGAAGAATGTATGAACATTGGAAGGATGGTCAAGTCTGCATGAGGGTTTGGGAGAATGCATACCCTGGGAAAATACGTGCCCCACAATTTCCTTAATACGTAAGGCTCAGAATTTACAACCATTAATGCCTGTTTACAAATTTAAAAGGTGAATAAATAAATATGAGGCTGTCTACTCTGTGTAAACCCATGAGTCTGTTATCATATTCCATGTACACTGACATATTTCCTGCAGACTGGCCTCCGGGATGACAGCAGATTCATGATGGGCCTTATACACAGGAATGCCCTCTGTTTCTGTTTTTAGCCAGCAGTGATATACCAACATGCTAGCTATCCGAAGGCCAGAAGTGTACCCTTTCTAGTGTTTCCTCAGATCCTGGCACAGATCGGAGTTCAAGAAGGTGAGGAATGAAGGCCCTACCTGGTGGACAGTAACTCATGAGGTATCAGGGTAGTCCTGTTAAATTAGTGCAGCCAACCGCTAATCCCTTTGTGCCATGGGGTTTGGGGATTTTGTGTTTTCTAGAGGGATGGTCCGCAATGGATTCAAAAGAGAGCTGTCAATGTCTAACTGCAATCAGCATCGCCCTAGCACTTCACAGGAATAACAAGGACCCTAGAACACCAGGGCCACCCTCCATCCGTACACTTCCCTAACTGAAGTGCCCCATCAGTGAGCTGGGGTTTAGGAAGAAAGGAGAGCATTACAGTGTGTGTCTGAGGAAGAGGAGAGTGCACAATTCAAATGTCTCCAACTTTCTAGGAACAAATCCACTTAGAAGAACGTCAGTCACACCCACAACAATATTTCTAGCACTCCAACTAACACCATAATGGAGGAGGAGATTCTCTGGTTTTATTTATGCTGAGAAGAGCTATTTCCTCCCCAGAGAGTGACCTATTCTTTGTCTTATGCCAAGAAAGGCATAAGAAAAATGCTGACCTATGAAGGTGACACATCGTGCTTAATCACTACTTTCAATTAAAACAATATAAAATAAAGCACGTACTGAGCCACTCAGGCAGAACATAATATCCCAAGCAACAGACACACCTACTGAGACTTGACATTTCTGAGGAGTCTGGTTCCCAGCTGTGTGTGGAGAGTGAATCCATGACAGTAGATGTTGGGTTGCTCTGGAGAAACTTAGGGCGGAGCTGTCACAGCAAACTGCATTTGCTGATAACAGATTTCCAAAAAGTTGCCTTAGCTTTTCAATACACCAAACTCCAAATACTAGGAGCCAAAAGAGGTTTGCAGCCATGGATCTCCCCTCCTCCCCACCTCCAGTCATGACCCTGGGGCAGAACACCTGCTTACTTTCCAGTATTCCAACAGCTCACTTCTCAAACGCGGCTTAACGCCATCAAGCTGGGGTGGGGTTGAAGTGGGAAAACTCAGTTCTGATTTCTTTCTCTTTGGCTAAGCTCAGCCAAACGAAAACTCCTCAGAAACAACTGCTTGTTTTTTTGCTGGTCTCTTCAGATAGGATAAAGCAGCCAGTGTCTCCCATAAAACTTGCAGCTAGGAAAATAGGGTAAGTGCACAGAGGGCTTTTTCAGCTTTCTCCAATCCCTGAAGCTTCCCAGGGCCCTTCCTGCCCACGAGAAGGCTGAGTAAATGACCATGAGAAAAGTCACCACTGGAAGAGGGTCCTTTAGTAGAAGAATTTCAACAAGGTAAATGGAATTTCTAAAGTCTAGAGATTCCATATGCTCTTTTGACAACCAAATCATTAAACAGTGCTGTCCAACTCTACCACAATCCATATAACAGGCCCACAATAACACACCTGTTTTTGTAGGCCTTTGGAAATATCTCTCCCATTTTAAATCCTTTAGTGGCTCATAGGATCTGGCCCTTGCCTCCTTCTCTGGGCTTATATCTGACCACCTTCCACTAGCACAGTAGTTTTCAACCAAGGGGTAATTCTGTCCCTGTATGGGACATTGGGCAATAATCTGAGGACATTTTTGGTTGTCACAATTAGAGTGAAGGGAAGGGGATGCTACAAAAAATCCTAAAATGCAGAAGACAGTCCCTCATTTCAAAGAATTACCTGGTCCAAATATCAAGTGCCAAGGCCGAGAAACCCTGCTCCAGTCATACCAAACTCTTTGCTGGTCTCTGAGCACACCAGGCTTTCTCATATGCTTTTGTGCTTAAACACATTCCTCTACCTGGAATGCCTTGCCCTACCTTCCCTGTCCAGAAAATTACCATTTCTCATCCAGGATCCTACTCAAATGTCGCCTCCTCTACATTGTCCTTCCCAGATTCCCCAGAGTTGGATGTTCCTTTTTCTGTGCCTCCAGAGCTTCTGGTACATACCTTGTTAGAACACACTCGCTATGCTGCCCCAAGATAGTCTGCACATGCTGAAGGCATGTCTCAAGTTGTATTCTTCGTTTATTCCCATAGTGCCCATCTGGTAATAAATCGCCACTCACCAATTTAATCAGGGAATAAATAAAAATGGAAAAGATGCACCCTACATTCTCTTGCAACTATGTCTAAGGGATAATAGTGTCCCCAACATAAAAACAATAGCAGTAAATATGTATCAAGTGCTTGTAATGTGGACAGGCACTATATTAAGCACTGGTACATGTAGTAACTCATTTCATCCTTACAATAATCCTATCAGGTAGGTATCATTATTATCAGCATTTTACAGATGGGGAAATTGAGGAACCAAGAAGTCAGGCCACTTGCCTAGGGTCACTGACACTAGCATCTGGAAAAAGTGATATTTAGTCCCAGGAAATCTAGCCTCAGAGTCTCAATATTCCAATATTCATGCCAAGGCAGTTATGCTAAAACCCAGTATTTCAGCCACTCAGAGGCCCCTGGCAAGTATAAATGACACCTCCAGAGGACTATGCAGTCAGAGTAGCCACTAGCACCTGTGACCCTGCTTGTGGGGGATCACATGACTCTCCAACTCTGAAACGCTTCTGGCAGGAGAAGCAACCTCTTCACATCGTGGAAAGACATATGCATTCCAGAAAATCATGGTACCATAAAGGAAATACAAGTGCTGATTTCTCAAAGTACCTCTTACCTTGTTCATGCTGCAGGGGTGGGAGCAAGGGATCAGACATGTCACAATGCGAGACAGCTCTTGAAGATTCTCCTCAATCCTGGAGCCCTCACTTTCTGAAGCAGACAGCTGCACTGTGAATATAAACAAAGAAGAAATCCATCAGCTGGTGCCCAGGAAGGCACAGAGCACTGCCATGTCCAGTGCCTTGCTGCCATGATGGCAATGATCCAAGTCTGCACTGTCCAACATGGTAGCCACTAGTCAGATGTGGCTATTACTGAGCACTTGAAAAGCAGCTAGTGCAAATGGGGGCTGCCAGGACTCAACAGCTAGAACTTCCACATATTTCCTAGGAGGCAGTGTACCATAAGGGAATTCAGGAGGTCAGCTTTCCATGGGCCAAATGAACTAAACAGTTCAATTCCCCCCAAATGGAAAAACAGTCCACCATGTTTTTATTCATGCTATGTATTCTTTACATGAAATTTTTGATTCATATGAATTACGTTTCAGAGTAAAAGAGTTCTTCTTTGTCTTTTTTTTTTTTTTTTTGACATAGAGTCTCATTCTGTTGCCCAGGCTGGAGTGCAGTGGCATGATCACGGATGGCTGCAGCCTCAACCTTCCGGGCTACAGCAATCCTCCCACCTCAGCCTCCCAAGCAGCTGGGGCTGCAGGCATGCACCACTATGTCTGGCTAATTTTTGTATTTTTTATAGAGACAGGGTTTTGTCATGTTGTCCAAGCTGGTCTCAAACTCCTAAGCTCAAGTGATCCTCCTGCCTTAGCCTTCTAAAGTGCTGGGATTACAGGTGTGAGCCACCATACCTGGCCAGTTTCAAGGTTAATTTGTCAAATATTAGGGGAAAATATTTTAAAAATGACTTCAATTGCTTAAATGGATTTGTAGCCTTTTCCTCTGAAAGGTGTTTACAGGTGGAACTGAGAGGAGAGCAAAACATTGTAAGGCTGCTGATACTCGATTTGTGTATTTTTTTTTAAGTTGCATCTAGGAAGGATTTATACATCTGTACCTTCCCATAATACATGGAATTGGAGGTTTAACTGGAACTGCAGTGCTTTTAAAAATGAAAAATACACTATTTTTAATTATAATATATTAAGAACATAGAAAATGTTCAATAGGAAAATAAAAAAGTACTCATAACCCCACAAGCCCACCATAACCATCTTTAGTTACTAGTAATTAGCCTTGTCTACATTGCAGAATGACATGTCTGCTAACTAAGTTGGGGACATGGAGAATTCCAAAGCTGTATTCCCCATATTAACATCTTTCACTGCTAAGAAAATGATTTTGCAATTTACATTTTCAAAGATAAACTCCTACTCCATGCACATTACTATTCCATGAACATAATATTACTACATTCCTTTTATAAATCAGACGATAGGGAGAGGAAATTGTAAATCACTCCTTGGCTATTTGAAATACAGATTCCAAAGAAAATACCACATTTGGATTAAAAACTTAAATGTAAGACCTAAAACCATAAAAACCCTAGAAGAAAACCTAGGCAATACCATTCAGGACATAGGCATGGGCAAAGACTTCATTACTAAAACACCAAAAGCAATGGCAACAAAAGCCAAAATTGACAAACGGGATTTAATTAAACTAAAGAGCTTCTGCACAGCAAAAGAAACTATCGGCAGAATGAACAGGCAACCTACAGAATGGGAGAAAATTTTTGCAATCTATCCATTGGACAAAAGGCTAACATCCAGAATCTACAAAGAGCTTAAACAAATTTACAAGAAAAAAAACCCGTCAAAAACTGGGCAAAGGATATAAACAGACACTTCTCAAAAGAAGACATTTATGCAGCCAACGAGCTTATGAAAAAATGCTCATCATCATTGGTCATTAGAGAAATACAAATCAAAACCACAATGAGATACCATCTCACACCAGTTAGAATGGCAATCATTAAAAAGTCAGGAAACAACAGGTGCTGGAGAGGACGTGGAGAAATAGGAACACTTTTACACTCTTGGTGGGAGTGTAAACTAGTTCAACCATTGTGGAAGACAGTGTGGCGACTCCTCAAGGATCTAGAACTAGAAATACCATTTGACCCAGCAATCCCATTACTGGGTATATACCCAAAGGATTATAAATCATTCTACTATAAAGACACATGCAGATATATGTTTATTGCAGCACTGTTCACAATAGCAAAGTCCTAAAACCAACCCAAATGCCCATCTATGATAGACTGAATAAAGAAAATGTGGCACATATACACCATGGAAAGGTATGCAGCCATAAAAAAGGATGAGTTCATGTCCTTTGCAGGGACACAGAGGGAACCGGAAACCATCATTCTCAGCAAAGTAACACTAGGAGAGAAAACCAAACACTGAGTGTTCTCACTCATAAGTGGGAGTTGAACAATGAGAACACATGGACACAGGGAGGGGAACATCACACACTGGGGCCTATCAGGGGGTGGGGGATTAGGGGAGGGATAGCATTAGGAGAAATCCCTAACGTAAATGATGAGTTGATGGGTGCAACAAACCAACATGGTACATGTATACCTATGTAATAAACCTGCACATTGTACACATGTACCCCAGAACTTAAAGTATAATAATAAAAAAAGAAAATACCACATTCAGTCATAGCAACAGCATATTCTAACAATAAGGTACAACATGGAGAGCTCCTGGAATTCCAACTTTGTAGCATGAATATATCCAAACATCTCCACATGTACATGATGTCCAGGTAATCATGGCTTCAAAGTCAAGAAAATTCAATATCTAATTCTAATTGATCTTAAAGTGACTGAAAAAAAAAATAATGCATATAACTTTTACTCTTTCGATTTCTAGAAGCAGGTGCTAATAAATTTCTTAGTTTTAAAGTAGAACTTCATACATGCTGTTTCCTTTTCAATGTATGTATCAATCCATTTAAAAACTACAGCCCAGAACTTAACTGGAAAGCTTGCCCAAATGCCTAGCAAAGATGCCTCATGTCACAATTCAATTTCTATGTACACATTGGTATCAACACAGGAAATGTGGGCACAAGAAGATAATAACAAACAGACAAGGATTCTTGAACATCATTTCCCTGAGGAACCCCACCCAGCTCCAATCATGCCACAATCCCCGTACTCTCAGAACTTGGATAAATAACTTGCACTAAACTGATTACAGATCCCTTCCTGCCCCCGCCCCAACTGTTCTTATGTCATTCTCATGTATGTTGTTTTACAACCGAACCAGGCTAAAAACCCTTTGAGGGAAACATTAGTCACACAGAACGTTTTAAAACAAACGTTAACAAGAGTTTTTTCTTTGCTGTCACTCACAGGGCCTAGGATGATACAGACTTTTAAGTGTGGGGTCTTAAAAACAATGTTAATAATTGTTGCAGTTGTCTTTGGAGTTCTTTTAAAAAGGAAAATCTCTAAATGCCAGGATTGTAAATCTTTTTAAAAATATTAAGAATATCATGCAACTGTATAGCACCCCATAGTACCCCAAATTGTACAATGCACTTTTATATATTCATACTCTCATTTAATATACTAATACCAATCTGGGTGGTAGTTTTCCTAATTTGGAAACCAGACACAGAGAGGTAAAAGAATTTTTCTTGGTTCTTGCTGAAATAAGCAATAGACCCTGGACTAGAAGAGACTTCATTTCAAGACACTATGGAATTAAAGCATGTGAAAGACCACAAATAAAAAACAAACACAACACACACCCCAAAACACCCCCCCCAAAACAACACACATACACACACATGCACAGACCAAGACCACCATTTAACAGAAAACGCCTCAGAGAACAGACGACAATTTTAGAAACTGGGTCAGTTCACTTCTGGACAGCAACCAAAAAGACTGGCCTTGTTCTATCAAGTACTTTCTATCTCCTTTGAAATCGAGAGAACCTGGCTGTTTTGCAGCCAATTCAGTTTATGAAGAAGCTTAGCGAAATCTACAGCTTAAAAAGGAGACTGCATCTTAAATATAAAGCATTAGGGAAAAAGATACCTGAGTCACCGTGGTGGAATCAAGAATGTTTTTTTTTTAGTTTATTATTCAATGTTTCCTTTCATTTTTTTAAAAGCTGGATTCCTCTAGCACTGAACAAAAGAAAACTACAGATGCCTTTAAAGGGTGCCTTGAGAAAGTTAATCCCATAAGCCCCTGTGTGACTTCCACTCAGCTGATCTTAACAGTCAGTTCAATGGTCAATCTTAGACCTCTAAAACTTTTAAAAGGTTAATAAAACATAATTTGTCTTTCCAGGTGGATAGAAGCATGGGTAAGAAGAAAGGTGGGCCGGAATTACAGAATCCCAGCACTTTGGGAGGCTGAGATGGGTGGATCACTTGAGGTCGGGAGTATGAGACCAGCCTGGCCAACATGGAAAAACCTCATCTCTACTAAAAATACAAAAATTAGCTGGGCGTGGTGGTACAGGCCTGTAATCCCAGCTACTTGGGAGGCTGAGGCAGGAGAACAGCTTGAACCAGGAGGCGGAGGCTGCAGTGGGCCAAGACTGCACCAGTGCACTGCAGCCTGGGTGACAGAGTGAGACTCTGTTTCACAAAAAAAAAAAAAAAGGAGGTGGGGTCAGAGACAAAGTAAGTCTAAGAAGAAGAGAGAAATGACAAGAAAAGATGAAAGATACAAAGAATGGAGAAAAACAAAGGGCAGGTAAGCAAACAAAGACACTCAGAGATAGGTTTGGTAACATGGCCAAGAGCCCCACACCAGCCAGGTCCTCACTATGGAAGGACCCAGAGATTCGGGCTCCTGGTGACAACTGCACATCTTATGGTTTCTCTGGGGTTATACTCTCATGTCTCAGGTGTCAGCAAATGGCAGGTGGAGAAACACCAGGCCTACCTGATTCACCACTATTTATTTATCATCCCAACCTCCATCTACCATGGAGAGAAGCCTATTTTACCTGTATCACTGTTAATGTGGTATAGAGGTATGCTGAGAATAACATAAGTCACCTTTAACCCTATGCTCTTTAAAGAGAAGCTTGAAAGTGTCAAGGGCTGTGTGTGTGTGTGTGTTCTCTTGGCCCTTGAAAATGCAACTAACACTGCCAATATTGAATGGTGAGTTGGGTTTTTCTCCCCACTCCAACTCCCACCCCCTTCTATGATGTCCATTCTAGAAGCCTTCTGTAATCTCTCTCAAAGCCAGGGAGCTCAGGTACTCCTGTGGGAGACAGACAGGCCAACAAGAACCAGCAGGTCACTCTTCGTAGGGTTAAAGGTCTCACTAGCTTTTAGACATCGTGCACCATGAGGCCAGTCTGTGGGATGGACTCTTTTCCTACCCTTCCCGCCACCATGTCCAGCAGCTTAGGCAGAGGGCTGGAGCATGAGGGCCTATGCCAGGCCCAAGAGCTTTTGGAGAAGGAATAATGAAGTAATCAAGGTGAACAGGCTCTGAAGTCTAGAAAAAAAATGCTCTTGCATCTAGGACTTAGAAACTTGGGCAATCAGATGGACAGGTGAGAGCAATATCCCTAATCTCCTCTACTCTATGGACATAGAGTAATAGGGGTGGAGTAATTGACATGGCTTCAAAATTAAGTCTGGACAATCTTCAACTGGAGACCTTCAACTGAAAAAATATAAGGCCATTTTTATTAGAGAAAGGCTAATCCCTCCCTTCTACAATAGGGGGCATGGTGCTGGGATTAATGGATCCAAAGGCAAAGAAGCTAGACTCCTGCCCCCTTCCCCTAGTGCACACACACCTTCTTTCCAACTGGCTGGTTCATTCCCTGCTTCCTAAAGAAGAGGCAAGAGGAACAGGGAGGAGCTTGCCAAGGAGATTCCTGCAGGTCCCTCTCCATCCTCAAAGTTACAGCAGATGTGTGGCTGTGGTTCTCCATGACTTCAGTGTCCTTGCCACCCCCACATGGAGGCAGCAAACACACTATAACACGGTTCTGCCCCAAGAGACTAGACGTTTGCCATTCTGCGTTGCTCCCGTGTGCTGCCTTCACAGCATACCATGGAAAACAGACATTCTAAGCCAGAATGACAAGAGCATCTTCCCATCAAGCATCATCAATAGCCTTCCTCCCCGAGGATAGGTTAGGTAATTTGAAAATGAATGTTCTGAAATTTTAACTAATATGTGAGTTGTAGTTCAATAGGAAATGCTGATAAAGAGGAGGAAACAAGAGGATTATAAATTACAAAAGAGAGACACATTGCTGGTAACACATACACACAAATGGTCCGAGAGCCAGATGGGGAGAAACAGAGGCCAGGAAAGGGCCAAGAGTGACAAGTGGTAGAGTGTCCATCACTTTCATACACCCACTTCTGGCACACAGGCTAGGGGTTTCTTGCACTTGGTCAAATCATAAGTCAGGATATCTAATATTTAGATTCAGGGCTATCACTATAAAATGTAAATCGCAGTCTCCAGTGATTTAGGACCATCTCAATTTAAAGGCACAACACAGAGGGCCCCCAAGAGGTTACTTGGCCCGGCCCACTTCCCTTGCCTAAGTGACTATTTAAACCAGCGGCCACAAATTCAGATGACTGCAGGGGTCAAGAAAGAATGAGATGAGTGAAAGGTCAGGTCTGGGAAGACAGTGAGGAATGGGGCATCTGGGGAATCTGCCACTTAGCTCTAGCCCCAGCAAAGCAGGAACAAGCCCCATGTGCCAAGAGCTTCTGATACTCAAGAAACAGAGTTGAGAGACTGCATGAAATCATTTGCTGTTTTAATGTTGGAAACTCATGCTAATACTTTGGAAATTTTGTAGGTGTTGGGTCTGGTTGGCTAGTTTGCCTCTTCTACTGCACACCTTCTACGTTAGTCAGGGGATTCTTTGTTCCTGTAAACCTCTGGGGGAGAAAACTCTCCATCTGCCTCTTGTCCCCTCTGGGTTGTACTGTTACGGCTTCACTGCCCACAGAAAGCCAGGGAGAAGAGTGGGCAAAGACAGATAGGGGCCAAGTCAGTCTGAATATCAACTCCACCTCTCGAAATGTGATTTTTGGCAAGTTACTGGCTCTCTCTCAGTCTCTGTTCCTTTATCCCTAAAACTGGAGGAAATTCTTTATACCTCTTGAGATTATTTTGAGGATTGTTTTGAGCATTTCATGAGAAGAGATCTTGTCTATTTTGTACTAGTACCCAAATACGCAGCACCTATCCTGCTGCCTTACATACAGTAGGCACTCAATATATGCCAAAATTAATTATAATGTTTGGGAAGATCTCCCGTAAGTCCGGCACCAGTTGAAACTATTTCCTTTCATTCTCTCCTCTTCTGATGCTTTAATGTCAATATCCATATCTACTTCTCGCTTGGTCAGAATATTTTGAAATTAAACTTTATAGAAGGCCAAATTAAGAATAAATACTGAAGAGTTTTTTCTTAAGAAGCATGGCATACTTTTAGGTCAGCAAGGCACTATTTGGGTACTACTAGCAACAGCTTTTTGAGTACTTCAGAAGAAAAAAAATTAAACACAAGAGATTTCATTGTCTTATTAATAAATTAAGGAATCATGCATTAAGTTTAGCATTCTCAACTGATGTTTGCCAATAGCGCATGCCACTGCATGAGGAGTATATAGTGGCTATTCCAGGTGACTCTTGATCCATTTGTTCACTTTGGATTGAGAAGGCTGAATTATATTCATCTAGAACAAATGTTTACTAACCATGTCTTATTTACCTGGGTTTCTTTCATTTTATGCTGAAAGAATCCCAGAGCCCTCCAAATAATTTCAGCTTCCCTGTCCCTTGGCAGGGGGAAGGAGGGTTTGCTGTACAATTCAGGCAAACATATTTCCCAAGATTTGGTGAGAAAGTGAAATAACAAACAGCCTGGTGGGTTACTTCAGAGTGACCCACTGCAATGGGAGCACTGTTAAAGAAGCATTAAGGGGACCAGCTATCTCTCCAATAAAAAGTTTCCAATTAAGGAACTAAAATATTCTCAAGAAGATCTTGGGGACAAGCTATAAGTAGGATCATCACCTTAATTGGGGCTAGTGCTTACAACCGAAACTGCTTAGCAAGCCAGAATGGGTTATATGCCTTGTTCCTCTTGAGAAGAAACGTTCATTAATCTGCAGAAGAAAACTCTATTTGGCCTGATGGGCTCTGCTGAAAAACAATCTCAGAGGTTCACTGTTAACCTCTGCTTTTCTGGGGCTTAGATTCTGTTCCTTGTTTTTGAAACAGGGTCTCACTCTGTTGTCCAGGCTGGAGTGCAGTGGCACCAACTTGGCTCACTGCAGCCTCAACCTCCCAGGCTCAATGATTCTCCCACCTCAGCTTCCCAAGTAGCTGGTACTACAGGTGTGCACCACCCCTGCCCAGTGAATTTTTTGTATTTTTTTGTAGAGACGGAGCTTTGCTATGTTGCATAGGCTGGTTTCAAACTCCTGGGCTCAAGTAATCCTCCTATGTTGGCCTCCCAAATCGCTGGGATTATAGGCATGAGCCACTACATCTGGCCATATTCTGTACTTCTTATTACCAGCATCTCCTGAGTGCAGCTTGTTCTTTGTGAGGGAGTACCATGTCCCAGGTTGTTAAGCCTCTCCACAGGGATCTAGTATTTGCCTCCACTATGGCCTAAGGGCTTTCCATGCTCTCAAATCAGTGTCTAACAAAACAGCTGAAGTTATACCATGCAGGTAGTAGTATAACTATGGACCCCAGAGCTATTCAAACAGTGTAATCCTGGGTTTCCATCTCCCTGGTCTGTGCCCCAACACACAGACTTAAAGCCCCAGAGAGACTGGGGAAAATCTTCTTGCCCCCATTTCACAAGCAATTCTTGTGTGAGTATAACCAGCATAGCCCCTAGAGTCTAGAGCCTATAGCTGGGTCTGAAACACTCTAAGGCCAGTGGCATCAATGTCTTCTGGCACCTAGGAATTTTCCTGTCCTGCTTTAAAGCTCATATGTACTTGAAGATATTTAACCAACATTGGTTTAATTGAACCAATATACCTTAGGACTTTTTGGGGTGGGTGGTCAGAAGTAGGCCAGGCTGCATGAGCTCAGTATACCATTCTGCCAGAATTGAGTTCCCTAAATGCAATTCTGCCAATTTAGGTCCCATATGTAGCCACTTCTAGCTGCCATTTAGGCTACAACTAGAATTAAGTTCTTTGTAGCCTAAGCTAATTGCTGTGACTCTTTCACTAACTCATCCTCATTACAGAGTGCCACTGGGGGGAGAAAGTGCTTATGGGTAGCCCAGGCCTTGAGAAACCTACCCTAAGCCAGAAGCAGCAGGTCCAGGCAGTGACCCCAAGGAAACAGGTCACCTTCCTTCCCAAGGCTGCATTTTCCACACCCAACTAAGTCTGCCCTCAGTTCTGTGGAAAGGAATCTGCCTTCCATTAACTTTCCCATGATTTAGAACCGGATGACTGCACACGATGTTTTAGTAGAATGAGAGTAGTAGTAGAAAGACGGCAAGAAACGCAACAAGGGCACAGCACATCAGGGATGTCTGCAGGGAGTCACTGTGTTCTCCGACAGCAAGCAGCCAAGAGAACAGCCACAGAAAGCGGCTCCAGCAGCTGACCCTGGGGTCTCCTCTGATCTCATTACAGCAGTTGACACTAGTCCTCACAAAACAAACAGAGGAAATTTATGCCTGCCTTAGCTGTGGAAAGCTCCACATTCCTTATTAACGAGAGTTTCAGCTTCTGAGACCACAGCCGCCCGGATGGGGAGGAGGTCGGCTGTGCTCCCAAGAAAGAACTGTGGCTGCTGCCTTGCCCTCTTTCTGGGGCTGGATATACAGGTGGTGAGCCTGGGGCCTGGGCTCTGTCCTCGGGTGACTGGGGGGAAGTTCCCTTTCTGCTATGCTAATGTCAACTTTCCTTGGCTCAGACGGTGGGGTCATTTCCTCTTAAACAGCACTGAGAAACTCACTACAAGGGAGTCTTGAGGGGATCCACCTGCTAAGGTTGGAATTCCAAGAGAGAGGTTGTTCCGCATAACCATACTCAAAAGTACTCTTGCCTGCACCTTCAAAAACTCTACTTAACTTGGAATTCTGACTTAAAACATTATTTCATATCTGTTAATTCAATCTTAGAAGTAACTGAGCAGTCAGCTCATGACGTAAAGAGTGAGCTTCTAAACCAGAGGAAGAAAGTGGAGCAGAAGTTCTGAACCAGAGTGGTTTTGCCTCCCAGGGGACATCTGGCAATGCCGTAGACATTTTTGGTTGTCATGACCTGGGGGAGGGTGCTACTGGCATCTAGTGGGTGAGACCATGTACAGGACAGACACCATAATCAAGAATTATCTGGTCCAAAACGTCAATAGTGCTGAGATTGGGAAACCCTGACGGGGAGGGAACATTCAGGGATACAGGCAGACTTAAAATCATGCCAACTCATAATCACATTATAATAATGTGGTATCATGCAACTTGGGGTCCCCAAAATGTAAACAATTAACAACCATAAAAATATACCAATTCTCTCCTTGAGCAAAGTAAAAGCTGTACCTTACACAGAGTAAGATCATCAGAGTTTCCTGGGAAGAAGTGGAACAGCTTCAGTGTTGGACTATGTTATCATCAACATCACCAGTGCCTTGTTTACTCCAGGTCAAGGTGTGATCTCCATGCCAACTATCAAAATTCAGTGGTAGCTATTAACAGAAGGAGTTTACACATGAAGTTCTATGGTCACTAAAACTGTCTAAATAACCTAAGTATATATAGGTCTGGAAAAAGTTGCAAAATGTTTCAACTTTTAAAATACCAACAAAATATGAGGAACCATGTTGATGTTGACCTACATTCTAGGGTGGCTAAAAGAAATAGCTGCACAATAGGGTTCTAAATAAATGCAGAATTGCATCATAATGAAAATAATCAAGGTGACTATTTTGAAATGCTCCCCATTTCTGTTTTTCTTGCTGTTTTCAAACATTCCCTCTCATCCACATGGCATATTTTCATTACATTTGTTGTAAGAATGTACATTTAGATAACCTACTCATTATTCTTTTATGCATTCTTTTACTCCAGCCAAAAAGGAAAAAAAAAGACAATCCCCATCCAAACAAAGCTAATGCATGGAAGCAAATTTGAAGGAAAAAAAGGATTTCATGAATGAGCGGGAGACAATTTTTTAATGGAATGTTTTAAAGGCTTGTGGTATAAACAAGTAAACAGAATTGATTCACTAACATTAATACTGTTTGCCATGATGTAAGAGTTGGTCTTTTTTAAAAATGCCCCAGAAGCCAAAGGAAAATAAATACTGTGGTAGGGAAAAATAATACCTTACTTGGCATTTTGAAGTCATTGCTCAATCCTTCTTGAGCAAGAAAACCATAGTAATGACTTTGTTTTACCTACCGCAATTATGGTACACCTCGCAGCAATCCTCCACAATATTTTCCTCCCTCTGTTCAAGTTCTGCTAAATAATCTCTGGAAACCATTAACCAAGAGCACGGTTCCAATTTTCCTGTTCTCCCTCCCCTGCTGCCTCAGTGTCATGCTGGCGTCAGGACAAAGCAAACTTGTATGACATCACAGAGCAAACTCATTTTCTGTAAACCAGCCCCTTGGTAGTTTACCGCTACTGGAACCCAACGCTGTCAACAGTGTGGTCTTTGTTTGGTGGGTGTTGCTCTAAAAATTTTTTTAAAAAGTTTCCCAACACCTCCTTCTTCTTTTAAACAGAGGCAAGCTGCTGGAGGCGCCGTCCTCGCCTGGCCCGCCCCACTCTGTAAACTAGACATTACCTTATACACAAATGACTCTAGGCATTCCTCAGTCTAGCTGCCTCATTGCAAAATTCCTATGCTCCTCAGCAGCAGGGCAGCACGCATTCCCCTGGCTTTCCCTCTTTCCTCTTCCCCCACCCTCCTCTTTTTCTTTTCTTTCTTTTCTTTTCTTTTTCTTTTTTTTTTTTTTTTAATTTCCACTGCCTCACTGTGTTTTTGTGTAAATGATCTCACATGACTCAACAAATCCATCTGCCTGAAGCAGGCCAAGTCTGGAGCCCTCCCAGGAGGGAGGAGAAGAATTGCTTTGTGGAAAGGACCTGGAGCTCTGCCCTTTCTCTGGCTCGAATTACCCGCCTGTCAGGCCTGACGGATTTGGCTAAAAATAAAAGGAAGCGGGCCGTGAAAAGCAGATGAATGGGCTCAGCAGTTCCTTAGATAACACAGGCCTGCTGTTGCCCAAAGCTCCCCAAACAGAAACTTCAAATGCAGGGCCTCTGAGTGCAGTGATGTGGCTTCCAGGTGAACGGGGCCTGTCAAATCCACTGGAGTTGGAGGACATGGCCTGGGCTGTGAATTTCGGTTTCCCTTCCGTGTGTGTGTGTGTGTGTGTGTGTGTGTGTGTGTGTGTGTGTCACACGGAGAGTGAGAGCGCACGCGAGAGAGACTGAGAGAGTGAGAGAACCAGTCTAGAATTAAAAGGTTCTCAGAAAACAGTAGACTTCAGTGGAGTGAAGACTTGTGAAAAAAGAAAAAAATTTGTTGTTTCCACTACAAAATTATCCTCCTCCCCACCTCCAACACCAGACATTTTCAGCCTCCCTATGATGTCACTTCTCTGTTTAGAGCCAGTAAAGAGCTAAAAGTCCTTCTTGTAAGTGTATGCCCAGCGCCCGCAGTGGGTATTAAGCACTTAGGTTGGCAATGTAATGACACACTGTAACAATCTGTAATATGAAGCAGTCAGCAAAGCCCTGGCTCTGAAAGCTATTTCTCCCGACCATTAACCGTATGTTTGGCTCCTCAGATAGCCAAGCGGGTGTTCCAGCTTACCATCTGGTTTCTATCCACACAAGCAACTGCAAAGCACAGGCTACGTCCCTCTGGAGCTGTGTGTTTCTTTTTCTCTCTCTTTTCCGCTCTTCCCTTCCTCTTTCCTCCTCCCAGCTCCTTTAGTTCCCTCTGCTAAAGAATTCTCTGCCATTCATCACGTGCAAAGAAAACTTTACCTGACATGGCAGCGGCAGAGCCATTAAGAATGCACAGCTGTATTGTAAACACGCCAGAGGGCCATTTACCATCCGCGGAATCTGTACAAGTCAGGCTCTACCCCTTCCTCATCTCCTACTGAGTGCTGACACTTGATTCAGCATGTTAAAAATAGGTACATTCCTGAGAGATCCAGGATTGCTGTGGTGCCCTTCATACTCACTTCATATTCTGGGAGTGGGGCTTTAAAACACACACACACACACACACACACACACACACACACACGCTCCCGAAGTTTGCCTCTGCATTCAATCTGCCTGACGTCAGTCTCACACAGGATGACATACCACCACTGCAAATAACCAACTTAACTACAGGTTTCTATTCTTTTTTCTGCCCTAAGGATTTGATCCCAAGTGTGTATTTTTCTGAGTTTTTTTTCCCCCGAAACAGTACACATCGAAAGAGATGACACTTTAGAAGAATAAGAACATGCAGCCGTATGTAACAAATTGACAACCTGCAAAACTTATGCTTATTTACATCTGCACTTTTTAATAGTACACAGCAATGAAATGGAACCTGGTATCAGAATTTATAGAATTTTTTCACAATGTTTTCAAAGTATTTACCCCAGAGTTTCTCCTCTACAGCATTTAAGGTACTTTATAACTCTACACATTTTTAAATGTATGAAGGAAGATGTATTTGATATATAGAAATTAGGTCATTTTTCTTCCTGTCCCCCTCAGAATAAGGTCTGCATTATCAGCCCATTTTACTGAATTAGGAAATTAAAGTTAATTATTTCCCATACACTGAAAAAATAACGGCTGGTTTCTAACATACCAAGAACAAAAGAAAGAATATCATTAAAAAGTGATTAACCAGAATGTCAGATTTTATCAATGTGGCAGAGCTACAGAGGATTTGTCAGGGGAGGACTGTTTATTCAGGCTAACAAGGGTGCCAGGAAGGCCACTACCTGTGTAAACTTCTTAAACCCACTGCCCTTGTCAGTCCTCATTTCCATGATCTGAAATAGGTGTTGTGTTAGCTATTTCTATCAATAAGGGACATCAAAATTCTGCCGCTTGTAGGTTTTTAGAGAGTGACAGAAAAGGGAATTTTTAATTTCAGAAGCCTTAGGAAAATTGTTCACAGACGATGGCGTCTATTAAATGCTGTTTGAGGTCTCAAAACCATAATACAAACTTTAAAGTGCATTAGCTTTACTCCCAGAAAAACAATGACAATATAGTTAATAAAAAGAAAGAAAAATTAGCAATTTAAAACTTCGGTATTTTCATAGTTAACTACCTGGTTTTCTAAGCACTGCAGAATCATTTTATTACAGATATTTGTGCTTTTCATAAATACTGATGCCTGGGCCCCTTTCCTCCAGCTCAATTATACAAGGATCCCTGAGTGGGGAGTCCTGGGCATCAGTATTTTTGAAAAGTTTTCCAATTTTGTGCAACTAAAGTTGAGAAGTCTTGCCTTATGTGAACTAACATGACAGTAGAAACCATCTCATCAAAACCAAAATGAAACCTTTGGTATAGAAATGTAAATGAAATTTAGGAATAGAACAGTGGCTTTCCAAACTTGTTTTGCAGTGAAATCTTCAATCAAACAAAATCTTATATGAAATCCCTATAAGCGAGATAGGTAAAAAGCAGTAATTTATACTGCCCTTTTATCCTTTTAGTCTGTACAATATTCATGGATTTTATAAGTTCAAAGTTATAATTTTTTAATCATAAGCCACCTAGTAAGAAAAATAAAGCCATTTTATTGAACACAAAACCTGAAATTGAGGTTAAGGCTGAAAGGTCCAGTCCTAAACACCTCAGCATCTAATTTTTTCCATGGCCAATGGTTAAGATGATCAAGGTCTGATGTATATAAAAATAGCAGTGTGTGTAGCAGGATGAAAATTAGTTCATAAGTTAATGTAATAAACATCCATTAAGTGCTTACTATACACGAGGTACTGCCCTGCGGTCATCAGAGAAATAAGTTGCAGCCTTTCCCTGGAGGAGTCTACTTAAGAAGACACCTAATGGCAGAACAGCAAGACAAGTGCAATAATGGAGGTGCTGAGAGACACTACATGGGACGGAGTGGCTAATTCTGTTTGAGGAAATAGGGCATAATGTCACCAGCAAGGGACAATTAAGTCAGGTCCTAAAAGTGTGAGCAGGATTTTTGACACCTAAAAAAGGAGGGACATTTCAGAAAGAAGAAACTGAGTGTGAAAAAAATTAAAACCTGTAAGTATAAACAGGGTTGGGGAGTTTGGGGGTTATGAGAAATTCTGCGAGGGACAGGAAGGTCTGGGAGATAAGGCCAAAGAGGTAACTGAGTCCAGGTTACAAGAAACTCTAAATGTCATGATATAGCTTAGACCAGTGCTGGCCAACAAAAACACAAGGTGAACTAAACCTGTAATTTAAAACTTTTTAAATAACCACATTAAACAAGTAAAAAGAAAAAAGAGAAATTTACTTAATATTATTGGAAAAAGTATTAACATGTTATCAATATAAAAAGAATTAATGAGCTATTTTACATTTTGTTCATACTAAGTCTTTGAAACAGGGTGTGGATTTTACACTTAACGGCACATCTCAATTTGGACAAGTCACATTTTAAGAGCTCAAAAGCCACCTGTGGCTAGTGACTATTATATTGGAAAGCACAGGCTTAGCCCTTATTCTGCAGGCAGTGCAGACCGAAGGATATGCTTGGCTTTATTTCATGAGAAAATGGCAACAACGTGGAGAAGCAGAAACACTGGGTCTGAGAGAGGGCTTCTGAGGTGGCTTCCACAGTCCATGCAAGGGACACAGAGAACAAGGCTCAGATGAGGACAGTGGCAAGTAGGATGGCATGGAAGAGTCAGTGTCAGAAAATACTTGTAAAAGGAATTCAGAAAACTTTAGAAGACTGTATGTGAGGGATCAAGTGAAGGACTCACAGAACCATTAAATTTTTTTCATGCTGAAATTTGTGCTTAGAATGAAAGATCACTGATTGTGTATTTAATATGAAGTTTCATTGTTCCTTTCAAGCTTGCTTCCTTCTGTAGTAGAATGCCATGTCACTTATGTAGGATATAGTAAATTCCTCTTCAAAGAACCAATATGTCAGTATGTTCAGCTCCCCTGTTCTTTGTTCTCCATTTTAAAGTTTAAAACTTCCTCATTCTTTATGTCTCCTTGCCCCTAGTTTCAGTAAACAATCCCCTCCTGGCCTCCATCATCTGCTCTGTCCTTAGTCATCCTTAGTCACCTGCTCTGTCCTTAGTCAACTGCTCTGTCCTTAGTCATCTGCACTGTCCTTAGTCATCCTTTGTCACCTGCTCTGTAACAGTCCTTCCTGCCAAAACTACTCACCCTGCCACTCCAGCATGCACCCCTGATCTCTTTAAAATAGCCAACCAGAATTAGCTTAGACTGTGCGGTCCAACTGTAGCCAATAGGAGAAAGACAGAGCAGTAGGGACTAGCTGCGTTAAGGATAAGACCCCCTTCCCCTTCCTTGTCCGGTGTCCTCTCACCATTGCTCCACCCATGAGATGCACCCTTCTATAGAAGTAAATTGCCTTGCTGAGAAAACTTTTGCCTGGGTGCTATTTGCACTTGGTGGGCACCGAGCATTTACTTCCAACACTTAATAAACATGTGCTGAGTACCCACCACATGTTAGGCAATGCTGGGCACTGGGGAAGCAAAGCCACAACGCAATTCTTACTTTCAAAGAGCTCAAATATAGTGTAGGAGACAAAACAAATTACAACAGAGCATTAAGTACATTAATAAACAGATATGCAAAGAGGCCTACAAAATGTTCCATAAAGTATAACTTAGAATTGTTTCATATAATGTATGCAATGGCACTTGTGAGATGGAGTGGGGCTTTCAGATAGTAAGGCCTGTATCAGCTGACTTTTTTGAGACAGGGTCTCACTGCAGTAGCCCAGGCTGGAGTGCAGTGGTGTGATCTTAGCTCACTGCAGCCTTGACCTCCTGGGCTCAGGTGATTCTCTCACCTCAGCCTCCCAGGTAGCTGGGACTACAGGTGCACACCACCACATCCAGCTAATTTTTTGTATTTTTTTTTTTTAGTAGAGATGGGGTTTTGCCATGTTGCCCAGGATGGTCTTGAACACCTGGACTCAAGCAATCCACTTGTCTCAGGCTCCCAAAATGCTGGGATTATAGGTATGAGCTACCAGGCTCAGCCTCAATTGATTTTTAAAAGTGATCCAGAATATGGTTTACTTCTGTGTATTTAGTTGTACTGTATTAAGAAAATTGATACTCCTAGATAATACAGATAACACTATCTGAATCTCTGCTCTCAAAACTCAAATTTTCAGACAAATCTCTTGCTATTTGCTACTCTTACTACTTACTATCTGAAACTGAGAAACAAAACTGACATGAATATAAGAAGTTCAAATTCCTTTGCACTGGAATTCACAATGGGAAATTTCAGCATCTCAATTCTGGAAATGAGCAGATTTGAATTGTAAGGCATAGTTGTATTGGAAATTATAACAGTTCTTTAGCATTTCATTTGATTAATAATATGCCTCAACTTAATCTAAAAGCTTGGAGAAAATGCAGTAGTCAAGATTTTTTTATTTCAAATTTTAATCACTAATGATAATCTGACAGCTATTTAAGGTAAAAGTCAGAGTATCCGAAATGTAGAGTGGATAGACATGACAATCTAACAGAATATCCGTCACTAAGTGTTGTGTGTGGTGTTCACTTATTGTACAACTAGCCATTAATCTACACAGAAGCCTGCATCCCACAGAGGTTCTGAACAGCTGCCTGGCGTGTCATCAAGTGTGCTGAATATGTGTGACAAGAGGAATTTGCCTGTTCAATTTATGATCAGGCTGGAATACGAAAAATACTGGGATGGAACTTCCTAATCGATGATTCATTTATTTATAAGAAGTTCAAATATGTAACCAAAATAGTGGAAAACACTATTTCAAGGTTAACGTGGCAGTCCAATTTAATGTGCTGGTGGCCCTAATGTGTTAAAATTTGGTAAGTAACACATTTGTGTGCATTTCTTTTATCATAGTTGTAAAACATAGTTTAAAATATATTAAAATGAAATGCAAATTAAATGTTTGCAGAGCCTCTGAAGTATCTCCAGGGAACTTCTGCAGACCAGAGTTTGAAGATCACTGGCTTAGGGACTTTGAGGTTAAAATGTAAATGGAAGAACAACAATTTGGTGCACCTGCTATTTTAAGGATCATCAAGTTCATTCCCAAACTTCAGCCTAGGGCAGAAACCATTCCTCATTATCCTAAGAGCAGTGAAGCTGAGAAACACAACTGCAGAAAGTGTTTTAAGATTCTCTGGTGAATTAGAATTTAAAAGGCTGGGACCAAAATTTGAAATACAGTATTCACTTCTCAATGTTGTTCATCCATTAATTCATTCAACCATTTACTGAGCACCTGCCACTAGGCACTGTTCTAGAGGCTTGAAATACATCATGAAAACAAACAAACAAACAAACAAAATGAAAAAAACAAGGTTGGGCACGCTGGCTCACACCTGTAATCCCAGCACTTTTGGAGGCTGAGGCGGGTGGGTCACTTGAGCCCAGGAGTTCAAGACCAGCTTGGGCAACATGGCAAAACCCAATCTCTACTAAAAATACAAAATATTAGCTGGGCATGGGGGTGCACACCTATAGTCCCAGCTACTCGGAAGGCTGATGGCAGAGAATCACCCAAGCCCAGTCCCAGGAGTTCGCGGCTGCAGTGAGCTGTGATCATGCCACTGCACTCCAGCCTGGGCAATGGGAGTGATACCCTGTTTTTTTTAAAAAAATACAGACAAAATTCCCTATCTTTGTGAAATTTAGTTTAGTGGGGAGAGACAGACAATAATCACAAATAAGAAACTTGCTGTAAGGTAATAGGTGAAAGGTGCAATGAAAAAAAATTGTGAGGCAAACACCACATGTTCACACTTATAAGTGGGAGCTGAACATTGAGAACACATGGACACAGGAAGGGGAACAACACACACTGGGGCCTGTCAGAGGGGGGCGGGGAGGGAGAGTATCAGGATAAATAGCTATTATATGTGGGGCTTAATACCTAGGTGACAGATTGATAGGTGCAGCAAACCACCATGCCATACATTTACCTATGTAACAAACCTGCACATCCTGCACATGTATCCCAGAACTTAAAATAAATAAATAAAAATTGAAGTCAGGAATTGGAACTGTGGTGGAGGAGGAAGGTTGCAATTTTACATAGGAGAGTCAGGGTGGGCCTTATTGAGAGAAAGTAAAAGTGGATCAGAGATCTGAAGGAGGGGAGAGGTAAACCAAGAGGCCATCAGTTTGAGCAGTGGTTCTCCAAGTGGGGTCCTAAGGCCACCAGCATCACCCTGAAACTTGTCACTAGCTCAGAAATGCTAGAGTGGCACCCAGCAGTCTGTTTTTCAAACTCTCCAGGTGATTCTGATGTGCCCTGACGTTTGAGAACCACTGCCCTAGAGAAAAGGCCCTAAAATAGGAGTGGGTCTAGGACGTTCTACAGAAACAGGTGAAACCAGGCATCTGGAGGTGAGAGTCAGGAGGACAGTGGTGGCCACAGCATGAATAGCTTTATGATAACAGTAAGGCTTTGGCTCCAAGAGAAAAATGGGGAGCTACTTTTCTTCAGGAGCCACATAGCCTACATTTCAAAACATCCATGTTGGCTGTTTGGTTGAGCAGAAGCACTACATGACTTGCCTCAAGAGGAGACTCCCTGACTGCTCAACTCCATTTTGGGCAGTAGTATGCTGCTAAATGTTTAAAAATAGGCTCTGAGGGTGAGGAGCACCAATTTGTAGTGTCTGTTGATTTCCATGGTGTAAACTCTCCCACCATGGCTGATTTCAAGCCGCCAGCATGACTCACTGAACATAGAGTTGTAAAGAGATGTGCATAAACGACTCACAATACTGACTCTAGTCCCAATGTCACTGCTACCACTGAGAACATTTAAAAATAAGGGAGAATTTTGTAAATCTGATTGGAAATGTGAATGTTATTTTATAAGTGTATATAAATGCAATGACTTCTGTCTCGCTCTGTCGCCCGGACTGGAGTGCAGTGGCCGGATCTCAGCTCACTGCAAGCTCTGCCTCCCGGGTTTAGGCCATTCTCCTGCCTCAGCCTCCCGAGTAGCTGGGACTACAGGCGCCCGCCACCTCGCCCGGCTAGTTTTTGTATTTTTAGTAGAGACGGGGTTTCACCGTGTTAGCCAGGATGGTCTCGATCTCCTGACCTCGTGATTCACCCGTCTCGGCCTCCCAAAGTGCTGGGATTACAGGCTTGAGCCACCGCGCCCGGCCTAAATGCAATGACTTCTATTGCTCTATTACTGTTACTCAAATACAGAGCCCAAGTCCTCAGAATTTTTTTTTTTTTTTTTTAAGAGACAGGGTCTTACTCTGTCATCCAGGCTGGAGGACAATGGTGCGATAACAGCTCATTGCAGCCTCAAACTCCTGAAAAGTTAATACAACAACAATATATTAACTTCATTTAGAGAAACCCCCATTAATATTAAACTTCAGCTTCTTTTATTCAAAAACATCTATTTAACTTTAGTTGGGATTCCTCTGTTACTGAATTTCCCTTCTCTTACTGTAATTAACATCTTGCACTCTCAAAAAGTATGCATTGACTAGGATTTGCCATGCATCGTATGTGAGGTTGCTGCTCCAAAGGCTCACATAAATCCAAGACAGGCCATCAAGGAATGTGCGTGAATTGCAAGAATAAAAGTGAATCTATCTGAAGATGAAATGAAGTTTGAATAAGCCCTTCATCCATTTGATTTGCCATTAAGAAACTTTTCTTAGCCAAATGGAATGTCCCTATTTTTGTCAATAAGATTTCAGTTTGTGAATAACATTTTTAAAGTGCAGCATCTTCTGTCTGCAAAAAGACATTCTATGAACTCCTAATATACAGAAAGTGTTTAAACTACCAGGAGTCTGCTCCATGCATTCTTCCATCTGCACGATCCCTCGGCAGTGTACCACCCACACTCAGATCCCGGGCAGCCAGATCAGCAAATGTGCACAAGCCTGCACTCCTGTCAAACAATGGGGTCTTTCAGGCCTTACAATCTTGTGAAGAAACAGGCTGAAACGTCATGGGAAAAATTAGGAAATATCAGAGGAAAACAGCTCACAAAATGAGGGGTGGAACCACTTGCTCACATGTTCTAATTCCTGAACAAAGAGAAACAACAGTGACAGCCCCCTGCCTACTCTGACCCCTCCATTTCAAAAGAGAGGCATCCTAACCCCTTTTTCTTTTCTTGGGGATTACAGCAGCAAGATGTAGACAAGACAGAATTAGAAATTTTTAAACCTAAAGAAGCAGAGTTAATTTCAAAAGCTTTACCCTCAAGAGAAGCATAACCAACCCATCTAACCAGCCTTGTTTGGTGATCTGAAATACCAACAAAATTACAGACTAGAAATCAACTAGACTCAACAACCACACAAAGGAAAACAGAAATTCCTGATATATATTTTTTTCTTAAAAAAAAAAAAAAAAAAAACTCTTCCAAAGTATTCTTGCTATTAAATCTCACGCAATAGCTAGCTCTATCCACCTCAGCAATCCTTCCTCATTATCTGCTATACCCGGTTTTATACTTTTCATACCAGCCTAGCTAGCTGGCCTAGGGGCCTGCAATACTCCATTTGCCATCCCCAGCCTTTATCAAGAATTGTTCCACTTGTAAATTACCTGTCTCTTTTTATCCACAAAATAACATCTCTCTCCATTTAAAAATCTATTTAAGACTTACTGCAAAAATGATTTCTAGATTAATCCAGTACATTTGCAAACTTGCCAACAAATTTAGATTTCTGCTTTAATATACTTTTATAATACATCTATATTTTCCAGTTGATTATGTGAATCTGACTTTACTAAAATCTCTGAGGATAAAGTCTGAGTCAATTCTTCTTTACATAATCTCCAACTTTCCACCATATCACTATCTATCTGTGGGATGTTATCAGCTGTTAAACACTACAGGCATGTCAGCTGCTGTCTCCCAACAGTGAGTGTGATGGTCAGCCATTTTGGGAAAAGAACCATAGGTGGGTTATTATTATAAGGCATTACATGGAAGAAGTGTTTATTTTGCTCTTGGAAGAAAGAAAGCAACATGTATTAAAATCATAAAAACATTTTCAGGCAGGGCGCGGTGGCTCACGCCTGTAATCCCAGCACTTTTTGGAAGGTCAAGGCAGGCGGATTGCTGGAGACCAGGAGTTTGAGACCAACCTGGGCAACACAGTGAAAAGAAACTTTGTCTCTACTAAAATTACAAAAATTAGCTGGGCTTGGTGGCACACACCTGTAATCCCAGCTATTCTGGAGGCTGAGGTGGAGAACTGCTTGAACCCAGGAGGTGGTGGGGGCAGTAAGCCGAGACGGCACCACTGCACTCCAGCCTGGGTGGCAGCAAGACACTGTCTCAAAAGAAAAAAGTTTTGAAAGGTAAAATAACACAAAAAATATTCTATAGTGGAAATAAGAGAGTCAAATGAGACTCAGAACTTTACAAAGGGATCTTACAGACATGTTGCCAATATCACTGCATGAGCCTAAGCATAAGAACAACCTTTGGGGAGAAACCATCATTTGACAGTAAGGTACAATTCCAAGTCAGGTAGTGAAATGGGTGGAATTAAACACAAATTATTCCTGCCAGCTGAAATGCAAGGACACTGTCAGAGAGTTAAAAAGTGAGTTCTATCCACGAGGTGATTCCACAGTCTTCTCAAGTCAACACATCTGTGAACTCACAGACCAAGTTCTTAAACCACTGTTCAAACTCTGCAGCACATCAGAATCACCTGGAGAGGTTTACAAACTCCCATAGTCGAGGTCACATCCCACACTAATAAAATCAGAGGCCGGGCAGTGGCTCACGCCTGTAATCCCAGCACTTTGGGAGGTCAAGGTGGGCAGATTACCTGAGGTCAGGAGTACAAGACCAGCCTGGCCAACATGGTGAAACCCCGTCTCTACTAAAAGTAAGAAAAATTAGCCGGGTGCAGTGGTGCACGCCTGTAATCCTAGCTACTCTGGAGGCTGAGGCCAGAGAATTGCTTGAACTTGGGAGGCGGAGGTTGTGGTGAGCAGAGATCATGCCACTGCACTCCAGCCTGGGCTACAAAGAGAGACTTCATCTCAAATAAAAAAAGAAAAAAAAAACGTCTGGGGTGGAAGCCAGGCATCTGTAGCTCTTAAAGATCCCCAGGAGATTCTAATGTGCATCAAAGTTTTAGAACCACTGTCCTAGACTCTGTCAGTACAATATTTTGCTCAATGAGGAAAGAGCACAATAACTTACATTTAAGTTGGTGATAGGTAAAAGCAAAGGTTACCTCTGAAACTTTTAAGTAGGAAATCACTACTTTGGCTGCAACAAGAAGTTTGTGCTCTGATTCTCATAATTAGTGTAGCCTATAGTCTTTAAATGGCCCTAAATGAACTTGTGGCTTTGGGATTTAGACTAGGAAAGAGAAGTAGGCATGGTGGTAGATACGAGCCCAGATAACAACACCTGCATTGTTGCCCATTGTGCCATCAGGATATTCAACTTGAGAGCCTACAGCCTGATGCAAGTCCTAGGTCAGTCATCTGCTGGCTGTAGGGCTACAGGCAACTCTCCAACAACATAACCCTGGTATTCCATCTGAGGCAGTGGTTCCCAGCCCTGGCTGCATATTAGCAAACCTGGGTCTGGGACACAATCCCCGAGATTCTGACTGATCCAGAATGGGGCCCCAAGATTCTTATATTTCTAAAGTTCCCCAGGTGTGGTTATGTCATATGAGTGAGGAGAACCACAGGTAGAGAGGGTGCTGAGGCCATACTACGTGGGTTCAAATCCTTGCTCCGCTAGTTAGCTATGGCTCAGTTTCCTTATTTGTAAAAACAGAGATAACTGATAACACCTCCTTTGTTGTGAGGCTTGACTGGCTGAATCCATTTATTGACCTCAGTGGATTATTGTACGGATTTGGCATAACACCTGGTACACAGCAAATGCTCAATTTTAATCACATGCATCATACCTATACATGTGTACCTGTGAATATGTCCTAAGGATTCAACAGTTTTATGTATATAAAGGGCTTAGCACTGTCTCCATATAGAAAATACTCAATAAATATAAGCTGAGCTGATGCTGACAGTACTGGTAGTATGACAACTTATTGCAACTGACTGTCTTCTGTCTGGAATTTCATCCTTTGCTCACTGCATGGCAGCCTTTGCTTCAGACAACCACAACTTTGAAAGGTATGGGGATAGGAAGAAATCCTTTTTCTCTTTCTTTTAATTATTAAGAGGTCCCACTAACCATGAACGGTACTTCTACTGCAAAGTTATGATGGGAATGTGGGCTTACTGGCAAAGAAAAGCTATGTGGAGACCAGGCTCTGCCCCCACATGATGATAAATAGCAGAACTTGACAGCCAGAGGAAACTCAGCCCCCTCATTTCCTAGGGGAACCCAGAGTTGAAATGTGTTTTGCTCAAGATCACAGTGTGAGTGGCAGAACTGGGATCAGACTTAGGAACAGAGCTCTTTAGTTTCCAGGTTGCTTCCATTGATCATCCCTGGTGAGAAGCATGCCTGAGAGGTGTATTATCATGTGGAAGATGCTGTCCTTGTGGTCAAGGCCAATGTGGGGGATGAGGAATGTGGTACCCTGTTTTCCAATTGCTTCCTTCCTCTCTCTGCCGAATTCCCTTCCCTGGTCCAAATTCCACACCCTGCAGGCCATTTCCAGCTGAAAGGGAGGACACAGAGCACTAGAAAGCAGCTGTGGTTTGTTTGTAGCCAAACTGTTTTCTCAGGGATGCTCAGTTCCAATTTTATAACAGAAGGCAATTATAAAAAGTGTTTAATTTCCCAAATTTTCATACATATAACTGTTCAGGGATAGGATATATAAATGGATATGTGCATACCTTTAATCTATCTACCAAGGACAGGAATTCCTGTCTTTCAGTTGCTAAGTCTCAGACTATTCCATCTGAGTATTTCTGCTGACAAATGTGACCTTGCCTAGGTTCTGCAGGAATTTAAATATTCCCTCAATGTCATTTCTATTTGACCTTAGCAACATGACCAAACTGCAAATTCAAATGCCACTGAGTAAAGGTACAACATTCACATCCTGTTACCAAACCATTCTCCAATTCCAATCCAGTGACCCTGGGCCAGAGCCTAATCCAAAAGATCACAAAGCAACATCCTGATGAGTTGTCATGGCAACCCGTAGATGTTAGATATTTCATGTCATCCCTGGGCTGCAAATTCTCATTTTTAGTCTACTCATATCCTACGATTTCATGTATAACAACCCACCAAAATGCAATTTGAAATGTCAGCTGCCAAACATAATAAGAGATGCCACTTGCTATTACAGCCAATAATAAAAGATTTCCAGTTGTTTGTTTCAGAGACACAGCAAATCACTGGGTATTCTAAGAGTCCACTGGGCTGATCCTCAAAGTGAGGCTATTTGGCCAGACTTCCTTCTTTTTTACTTAATTAGTCAATATTTAAGAGAGCCTTGGAGATAAAAAGAATTCTAGTGAAACCTAGGCGTTATTATTTTCCAAACAGGAGGAAATGTACTGATCTTCAAACTTTCAGTAGACACAATATATTTGGTTCAGAGAGAGAGAGAGAGAGAGAGAGAAAGCCCAGTTATCTAAATCTTTTAAGGACACAATTATACAAGAGTGCCTTGCAAGGTTTTCAATTCTTTATAACTGGAAAAGAGGAAAATACTTATTACTGAAAACCAGATAATCAAAACACCTTGTTTTAATCAGCAGTTTCCACCCTTTTCACATTCTGTATCAGTTCACAAGGAGTGACCTTTATCTTAGGTATAATGGGGTCAAAACCTACCACCTCTGCAGGTATTTCTCCCTTACCTGCCTTAATCTGCGGCCCAGGTCGAGCACACGTGCAGGCAGGCTCAACCCAAGATAGCCAGGAGGTCTATTATGAGTAGACTGATGTAGAAAGATCTCTCTTGAAATTCCCTTTAGTTGACAAAGCATTAAAATCACCTCTGCAAATAGCTGGAATTGTGTATTTATTTTTATTTTCCCTGTTTAAAATTTAGCAGAAATGATAATAAGAAATGTCCAGCAGATGAACAGGCCCAGAAGGAAAGAGAAATGAAGACCAAGATAATACACAAACCAGATTATCAATCTTGAAATAATCCAGAAGTACACATATGATAGATCATACTCTGTGAGTTTTTCTAATCCTAAACACAAATGGAATATAAAGAGGTGTGCAGTAGGGCTGCATGTCAACCACTTTAAACTAACACTAGCCAATACCTGTGTAGAGCTGCAAACTATTTTTCTGCTAGAATTTTAAGAGAACTTTTAAGTTTTGAAAATTGATTCCCATGACACTTCTCTTTCCATCTTCGTAATAGCTGCCAAAAAGTTCAAAACCACATTTATGGCCTGTCTCTAGCAAGTCCTTAAATGGTCTTCTTGACATCTTTTATTAATTCCTAGCCTCATTTTCTCACTTTTTTGTTGTCTGCTTTACTGGGGAGTATCTCTGGAGCCAAATTAAAATTTTTTACAATAATGCAGGGGTATTATTCAATAGATAGCCTTCATTAAGCCTCAAATATTTATGGGGGCTTTTCTTCCAGATCATCTCTCTTTGATCCACGAGGCAGGAGATTTCATGCTTCAACAAGAATTTGTTTCAGTTCACAGAGAAGCTGAAACAACATCAATTTCTCATACTTGTTTTAATCACATTTTGGATTGATAAGCTAAAATAGAGAACAGTGCTATGCTAGGAAGCTGCGATCATGATGAGGTGAGAAGCCACCTTTTTTTTATTTGGGAGCTTGCACTCATGACTTTGGCCAGGCCTCAGAAGACACATAAGCTCCCTGTGATATTTATTGGACTATCACCCAATCCTTTCTTCTACGTGAGAATATCACTTTGGCAGATCTACACCAAAGCCTTCTCTGGGTATAAGTCTTCAGCCTGCCTTGGATGGATCTTGCCTGCTTCCATCTGCCTGTGCACACAGGCTGCCAGCCCCACTCCACCCTCCAGTAAAACCTGCTTGACTATGTATAGTGCTGGCTTGGAATGACATAGATTTAGGTTCAAGTTTGACATCCCTTAATGGCTATATGACCCTGGACAAGGTATTAAACTCTATGAGTCTCAGGTACCTCACCTGACAACTGGGAATAATAAAGAGTCCCTTTTGGGGTTTATGTGAGGGTTACATTAATGCTCATAGAGTCCTCAACAAAATGCCTGGCACACCAATGTCAATGCTCAATAAATATCAGTGATTGGTATTACAATTAGGTTATTATAATTCTTTAAAGAACTACTGGTGGCCAGTGTAAAACCTATGGTCTTTATCTCTCCTGACCCCATCCACAGGCTCATGTGACAATTTTCCCAGGATCATTTCAATTTTCTGAGATCAGAGAGAATGCCAGCCACAGCCCTATGGACCAGGGACAAGACAGCACACCTGAGCAGAAAGAAAGAGCACCACCAGCCTTGGGATGAATTATCCCTCACTTCACCCACACTGTCTGCATGTTCAGAGACTGAGTGCTTATAGAACCAGACTCAGGGTTTTCCTGTTAGTCTGAAGAGCCCTTCGTCTCTTCTGGGCTTTCACTGGCAGAGCAACAGGATAAGAACACTCCCAGCCCCTTATCACCACCCACATCAGCAACCCTGAAGCCAGCACTGGGGTCTTCGGGGTTGTGCGGATTGGGGAGCCGATGATGTAGTTAAGTTTCCTGGAAATACAGGCAGCAATTTCCTGTGGCTTCCTCTGTTTTTGATGTAGAGATGAGCACAGGTAAAAACTAAACACATCAAGGATCAGCACTTCAGTCAGTGGTGCAAGTGCGGAAAAATACTGTCATTTCCTCACAAACAGATTCAGAAGCACAAAGTATAAGCCACGTTCCAGAGAGCATGCTCCCCAGCAAGGACCTGTACAGTAGGGCTGTGAGGTGACAGTGAATAGATGGGCATTTCCATGAACTTACTTGCTTACCCAAGTGATCAAGAATCAAAATTTCCACGAAGGTCAATGTTTTGCATAAACCTTAACCTGAAAAAGCTCTGGTCTGCTCACAGAGCTTCAGTCAAGACTTCTCCAGAATTTGCAGCCAGGTCAGAAAAAAAGGTCACTTTCAGAAGGGAAAAGCACTACAAATTTTAGTTAAAATTTTAGATGAACTAAACTGTTTATGTAACTATCCTAAAAGATAGTTTAGAATTAAATAAAACAATGTGCACTACATTTGGGAAACAGCCAGGTTCATGGAAGGTAGTCACAGTGTATCCTTAGAACCAGAATGGAATAAAGTAAATGATACATGTTATGGTTACGATAGCATAACCTGCTGATGAAAGAACAGCAGCAGCAGGATGTACAGTTCGCAAAGGGTCCATTCAAATCAGAGTGAACCCAGATGGTGCTGGAGGCAGCCTAAGGCCAAATCCCACCTTTGGCACTCACTAGCTGGGTGACCTTGGGCAAGTCATTTAAACTTCCACCTCTTCATGTGATTTTGTTTCTCCATCATTGGCTCCTCTTCCTTTGTGAAAAGTTGTCCCTCCCCACACCAACTGGGGCACCCATCATCATAGTCAGCAACCTGACCCAAAGATAGCTCAGGTATAGGACATGGTAAAATCTTTTTTGCTTTAGTCTGTTGCTTGCAACCAAAAAACCAAGACTTTTTTTTTTTTGGTTGCAAGCAAAAGAGATTTAACACCTAATTTGCAGAAGTTGCTAGGAGAATTAAATGAATTCACACAAAGCAAACCCAAGAAATGCTGGTTGCATTCATAGAAAGGAAGATCAGTGTGTGGTTAAAAGCAGAGGTATTGAGTAGAGCTGCATAGGTTCAAATTCCAGCACCCCTTAGAACAGAGATAAATCACTTAACATCTTTGCTCTTGGTTTCCCAGTCTATAAAAACAGAGCTAATAATAGTAATTATATCATAGGGTTGTGACGATTAAGTCAAAGCAGATAAAGCATTTAGAACGGTGCCCAACACAGTAAACATTTAAGAATTAGCCATTATTATTACAAAGGTAGAACTGTTTTGATTGCTGTTAAGGACTGTGTAGAAGTCAGTATTCTATAGAGAAAAGCCCTTCAACTAAAAAAGTCAGGGATGGTGGCACAAGCCTGCAGTCCCAGCTACCCGGGAGGTGGAGGCAAAGAGGATCCTTTGAGCCAAGGAGTTTGAGCCTGGGCAACACAGTGAGACCCTGTCTCCAAAAAACTTTTACTTATTTAAGAACATTTTTAAACAGGAAAACAATTATTCTTCTGGGTAATCCAGCTTGATGGACAATCCCTTGGAGACAATTAGAAAGGATGCATTTACTCATATTAGAATTTAGTAAGCTCTAATATTGGGCCTCCTGAATGAACTTACTTACCAGCAGGATGTGGCCTGAGCAAATGACCCATGTCAGTTGTGCTGCCTGGCCTTCCTCTTTTCATTGTCAAGGAATACATGAGCATATCAATTATGAATTAATCTCTCATAAATGTAACTATAAGTCAATTCTTGCAAGTCCCATCTCTCTAAAAGAACTAATAAAACTGATTTTGGTCCTGTGGCTATTTACCAGGGCTATGTCCTTATGGGGACCTTCCAGCAACCAAGCAGCCTCACTCTTGTTGAAATCTGTTAATTGCAGCTCAAGTCTGTTTTACTAACTAAATGCAGTGTCTCCTTCACCTCTGCTTCCTATGTGATATAATCACTAACTCATTCCTTCATTCATTTATTCACTCCTATAACCAACATTTATTGAGCACCAAATAGGTGCCAGGTGCTGGGCTCAGTATTTGTTAAGCAAAAACAAGCAAGAAACAGTGCTCAAAATACTTTTGAGAGTTTAGTCAGGAAGGTACGTCAACGAACGATTAGAAACAGTATGCTAGGCCAGAGACATACCTAAGCCAAGAGGGAGCTCAGGCCTGCAGGGTGGGACCCAGAAAGAGTTCACGCAATTAGCACAAAGCACTTGGGAAGCCAACAGCTTACCCAGGGCACAGAAAGAGTAGACTGGAAAGATACGTAGGTCTGAGACACTCTGGGATTTAGATGCCTTGCAAAGGAAGAGAAGTGTTCAGAAGATTTTAAGCAAAGTCATGCCATGATGTTCAGTTTTGCCTTTAGAAAGAACATTTGGTTGGCAGTATGGAAGGTGAACCAAGGGGCTGGCCATATGTGCAAAGCAGGAGGCAGGTAAAGAGTTTCCTGTGTTTGTCCAGAAGAGAAATGGTAAAGCCTGAACACAGGGCAATAGAGGAGGAAGCAAACAAGAGAGTCTGTGGGATTCCAGGAAATGAAACCATTGATTGCATGAAGTTACCCTACTTTAGCTCACTGTTCAGAAAACTGTGCCTCTCACTGTTCAGCTACTTCTTGAAAGAATTGAGACTACAGATTAAAATTGAAAACTACACACACTTATACTATGTCCATGATTCCACTGTGAAATTGTGCAAACCCATTCTCCAGGACTCAGGAGGGCCAATGGTTTTATTTATTTATTTTTCTCGAGGCAGAGTCTCTCTCTGTCGCCCAGGCTGGACTGTAGTGGCGCAATCTTGGCTCACTGCACTCAAGTGAGTTCTGTGAGAACACTGGGTTCGAGCGATTCTCCTGCCTCAGCCTCCCGAGTAGCTGGGAATACAGGAGCCCGCCACCACACCCGGCTAATTTTTTGTATTTTTAGTAAAGATGGGGTTTCATCATGTTAGCCAGGATGGTCTCAATCTCCTTACCTCATGATCTGCCCACCTCAGCCTCTCAAACTGCTGGGATTACAGGCGTGAACCACTGTGCCTGGCCCAGTGCTCTTATTTGGGAAGTCTGAGAGAGCTTGAAAGTACAGAGGAAGGGCCCTTAAGTTAAATAGTTTTCCCTCCTCAACGAACAATTAAATGTTATTATGACCAATCATATCTAACAGGTTCAGAGACATCCTAGTCTGTCAACTTTGTAGACTAAATGAAAGTCCCAAGTTGTCAGACCCAGTGTAGTTTAATTTCTTCAGTATCTATTTCCTGCCACTTTACAAACTGTTTGCCCTTTGAATGTAACCAGAGAAATTCCATGGACCCTGCCATAATGTTAATACTCACAGTGAGTGCACACTTATATCACTAGAATGTCTGACCACATCTGTTTGTTTTGTGACATGACAGGCCTTGAGACTGGTGAAAAATTTACCAAAACAAACCAATAATTTACTTTCTCTTAAATGTAAAATGCAATGGAATCTCTTCTGTATCTCTGGAAACATTGTAGTCAGCTTTTCTGAATGAACCTGCTGGGAAACGTCAAGATCTCTGAATAAATAAGTTGTGACTTTCATTGTATTTGCAGCACACAACCTCTGACAAGGAAGAAAGGCCACAAAGGGGTGTTGATCAAATCCAGGTCAGAACTCCATCAAGGTGGACGGACACTCAAGGTCCTGGTGGATAACAAAGACAATGGTGGATGAGCAATAAAGAAATCGAACAAGGTCTCAAAGGAACAGCAAATGAATTTCAGTTTTAAAAGGACATTGGTCATCCTAGAAATCAGTGTGTGTGCAATCCAACAGTTCCATATATAAATACCAGAAAACATTTATGAAGCAAGATTAATCTCTTATTTTAGAAATTATTACTAACCTGGCTTTATTACTGGTTTAAACTAAATTTATAAAACAATAGGCTTGTCCCTGAGCCAAATATATTCATGTCTAAGAATGAAGTCATACTCTATATGAAGCTAAAGAGAATTTTGTAATAGTCTCATATCCCCATTAGGGGGAAAAATTTATCTGTTATCTCTATTGATTGATTGATCATCTATCTATGTTGGGAAAGCAAATTTAATGAACTCCCTGAAACTCTCAGAGAAAAATTATGGGAAGACACACACTGGCTAGACATATTTCAATAGTGGTTACCATAGAAACAAGCCATTAGATTTCATTTTTGGAGTTGTGCCTTTTGATAAAATATTAAATTTCTTAGAGTATTTGCATATACAGATAGCACAACTGCTGATGTCCAATTGAATTATCTGCTGTAAGAATTATTTACACTACTTCTACTTTTAGATTACTAGTATCTATAAAGAAAAAAACTCACTCCTAGTAAGAATGAATTTATAAACTCTTCCTCTATCTTGCCAGTTTCATACTGGGAAAAGCTAAAGTGAGGGTAGTAAAGGCATAAAACAGGCTGGGGTACAAGACAGAGATCCAAGGAAACCAGCTTGGTCTTGCTTGAGAGAAACTCCTGATGGCTTTCCAACCACAGCTGCTAATATTCTGCAGGCCAGCTAACTGAACAGCAACTCTGGTAATTTGTTTTTAATCAGACTAATTCTTCAATCTCATTTTCCTGTGACAGGATGGCTCTTTCTCACGGCGTAAGAAATGATGACGTGCTTCCTTCTTGGGGGAGTAAGCTGTGATACTGCCTTGTGTGGTGCTCATTCAGTGTCTCCTTGTATTTATATTTCATAACCTCCCTGCTGGGAGCCCGAGAACCTGAAGAGCACACCTCACTTCCTATTTTGAAAATTAAGAAAAAGTATACATTTTAACACAGAGTCAAAATTGCAAAGTTAAACAACCATTAACTCAAATACTGACTTTAAGGCAGAAGCAGCAGCAGGTTAGTTGCTGCACTGAATTTTTCTGACTGAAAGCCACTAGGGCGTTTGCCAGTCAATGCTAAAATGATACTTGAATTAAAGTCAATACACAACCCCATATGTATGTGGTGTGCCAGGAACAGCCTAAGAGTTGCTCGACCTAGGATCTAAGATGTCCATGAGCCACAAACCTGGTGATCTTTGAAATTAGGGTTGACAGATTTAGTTTTCTGTCAGCTGGGAACGTCCTGGCATTAAACCAAGGATCTCAATCCCCTTAAAACAATGAATTCAGCAACAGTCTTGACTTCCCAGACATAAGAAGTAAATCACATTACCAGCTGAGAAGAGGCTATGAACTTTCTGTTTGAAGGTCAACTAGAAAACAAGCGAAAGATCAGCTGAAAATGTCATGGGTGAACCTGAGCCAGGTGCTGGCTCTAGAATTACAGTGAGGTCCCCACGAAACCTTAAAAGAACATAGCCACCCTGTAAGGTATTACAGGGTTCTCTTTCACTTTAAAAATTATTTACGTATGCATGTACATGCTTTAATAATCTCTGGCAATATGCACATATTTATGTATATAGCCATATATGACTAAGATATAAATCTTGTCTATATGACTAAGAGATGGACCTTATCTTTATATGACTAAGAGATTATGTTATCTCTGCAGGGATCAAAGGTCATGTTTGTTTTTCTGTTTTCCCCAAGCTCTGCACTGATATGCATGATCTCCATAGTGGGGGGGGGGGGAATACACAAACACACATACACACACACACATGCTGACTATTTACATACGAAAATATATATTTGCTATTAAAAAATTAAAACCACATATGAGAATTAGTCAGACAGTAGGAAAAACAAATACATGAATCAACCCCAGAACCACCACTATTTCAGACTTGCCAAGTAAAGATATAAAAATTCATCTTCTAGAAAAAGAAATGAGAACTACTTCTATATTGTTACAGAGAATACAAAAATAGATATATTTTATTATCTGAATTGAGCATTAAAAAAATTCACCTTACAAGTAGCAGGTATATCCTAATCTTTCAAAGTTCTATTTGTACTAGTCATCTACTAGGTCAAAAAAAGTTTAATACAAGACATTTGGAAGTAAATGAAAAAATACTGCATTTTTCCAACACTATCTTTTTTATGAAATATTAAAAAGTTTAACACGTTAATCCTTTTGCAAACTTATTTTGCCTCCTAAGAAATGCAAAATAGCTTATAAAGTAATTCTAACATCAGTGAAGAATGTTTTATGTTTCAAGTAAACTGTCTCAAAAATTTTAACTTATATGAATTTTAATATAATCTACGTGAAAATAAATTTTTTAAACACCTTGAAAATACTTTGCTTTGGTCTAGGATTAAATTCATGACGTATTTCATTAAATATCCTGCTATTGTCTGCTTTATATTAAGAAAACAATCGTAAGGAAAAATAATAGTTATCTCCCCAGCCCCACTATAATGGGAATTCTTCCTTACAAGAACTACAAAGCAAATAAGAGGAGATGTACTTCAAAATCTTAAATATTCATCACAAAATAAGGTGAATGGACTTTAAAAATGATGACCCACGTAAAATCAACATTTAATCCACAACATGTAGACTGTCTGCTTTGTGGCTTTCTTAGAGTGAACCTTAGCTTTACTCTCCTAGGGACCAAGTTCCTATCTCTTGCATTACAAACATCTGCAGGCCACAAGACAGCAACCAAAGGTTAATACTGCCTCCAGCCAAAATGGCCTCCAGCCATTATTAAGCAGCTAAATCTGCTAACTTCCATTAAATATGATACTAAATATAATATTATTTCCAAAGCCAATAGATATTACTTTTGAACCCTATCACTTTTCAATATGAGGCTAGAAATTAAGAGTTGACTTTTTAAAAGTATAGAAAAAATTAGCCGGGCGTGCTGGCACACACCTGTAGTCCCCAGCTACTCGGGAGGCTGCAGCAGGAGAATCGCTTGAACTCGGAAGGCAGAGGTTGCAGCGAGCCGAGATCACACCACTGCACTCCAGCCTGGGCGGCAGAGCAAGACTCTTTGTCTCAAAAAAAAAAAAGAGTTGACTAAAATTATAGTTATATGGTTTCCAGATAATATATACTATAATATATATGTATAATAATAATGTGATAATGTATCACTTAATGGATTGAAAATGATGAGATGATACTTCTCAATGGCAGACACTAGCCTGTAGGGTGGTGGTATTCACCATAGCTAAAATCAACCGCTCACTTAAATAGCGCATAGACTGGGACCAAGTCCTCCAAACGGCTCCCCTTCCCACCTACTCAACAGGGGGCTGGCTGGGACAGAGAGTCACGTGTGTTCACATTAGCCTAACAGTCAGAGGATCAGACTGCATGGGTAGGAATTTCCTCTCTTCCAGTGCTCTCATTTCCTCATCTAGAAAATGGGAATTGCTGTAAAGATTAAAAAATATATAGAAATGAAACATTTAGCACAATGGCCACAAGCCCACATTTTCACCCTGTCTGTTGTCAAAAGCAAGGTAGGAGACAACTAAAGCTAGGGTATATAGAAAAGAGGGACAGGGTGTGGCCAGGGAGAGGGATACCTGCCAGTCACGTGGTGGGCATCTCCGCTCACAACTTGAAATGTATGCCACAGGAAGCTGCCAACCTGCTTATTTTTTTAACTGCCTGTTACTAAAGGTTGATGAGATAAAACATAAATGAAAAAAAATTAAAAAACAACTAGAGAAATAAGGTGGGGGATATTATATAAAAGACATTATATGAGGGTTTTTGTTTGTTTTGTCTTGGAGTATTGTTTTTTATTTCTAAGCTACGATCTATCCTGTTTTTATTTTTTTATTAGTAGACTCTACTTTTTAGACCAGTTTTAGGTTTACAGAAAAACTAAGCAGAAAGTTCCCTCTTCCCCAAGTTCCCCTATTATTAACCATCTTGCACGAGTATGGTACATCTGTTATAATTAATGAGCCAATGATGATATATGATTAACTAGTCACAATAGTCAATATAGTTTATGTAACAGTTCACTCTGTTATACAATTGTATGGATTTTGACACACCTATCTATCCACCATTATAATATCATACAGAATAGTGTCACAGCCCTTAAAATCCACTGTGCTCCACCTATTCATCCTGTCCCTCTTCCCTGTGCTCCTAGCAACTACTGATCTTTTTACTGTCTCTATGGTTTTGACTTTTGCCTTTTCCATAGTTTAAATCATACAGTATGTAGCTTTTCCAGACTGGCTTCTTTCACTTAGCAATATGCATTTAAGGTTCCTTTGTGTCTTTCTGTGGCTTCACTGCTCATTTCTTTTTAGTGCTGAATAATATTCCATTATCTGGATGTACCACAGTTTATCAATTCATCTAATGAAGGATCCCTTAGTTGCTTCCAGCTTTTGACAATTATAAATAAAGCTGCTATCAACATTCGCATGCAGGTTCTTCTGTGGACATAAATTTTCAACTCATTTGGGTAAACATCTAGACGCATAGTTGCTGAACTGTATGTTAAGCCTATCTTGAGCTTTATAAGCTGCCGCCAAACTTTCAAAGTAGTTGTACCAATCTATCATTTTTAATATTAAAAAATCCATCTACCAAAGTGTAACTTATTAGTATCTATACAATGTGACCAGTGCATTATTTATGCTAAGTGAAGGACAGTTAACTTTCAGGTTCTAACTAAACTTGTAGGATAATGTGATTAAAAAATTCAGGAGTCCTGTCTGTTGACTTTGGGCAAATTATCTGATTTCTATTTTTTTGTTGTTGTTTTTTGTTTTTTGAGGCGGAGTTTAGCTCTTCTTGCCCAGGCTGGAGTGCAATGGCGTGATCTTGGCTCACTGCAACCTCCACCTCCCAGGTTCAAGCGATTCTCCTGTCTCAGCCTCCCAAGTCGCTGGAATTACAGGCATGTGTCACCATGCCCAGCTATTTTTTTTTTTTTTTAGTAGAGACAGGGTTTCTTTTTTTTTTTTGAGACAGAGTCTCGCTCTGCCCCCAGCCTGGAGTGCAGTGGCCAGATCTCAGCTCACTGCAAGCTCCATCTCCCGGGTTCACGCCATTCTCCTGCCTCAGCCTCCCGAGTAGCTGGGACTACAGACGCCCGCCACCTCACCCGGCTAATTTTTTGGAATTTTTAGTAGAGACAGGGTTTCACCGTGTTAGCCAGGATGGTCTCGATCTCCTGACCTTGTGATCTGCCCGTCTCGGCCTCCCAAAGTGCTGGGATTACAGGCTTGAGCCACCGCGCCCGGCCTTGAGACAGGGTTTCTCCATGTTGGTCAGGCTGGTCTTGAACTCCCACCCTCAGGTGATCCACCCGCCTCAGCCTCCCAAAGTGCAGGGATTACAGGCGTGAGCCACTGTGCCTGACCCAAATTATCTGATTTCTACAGCCTCAAAAAAATGTATTAATAACCAGTCGCAAGGATGGTCTTTAAAATCCTTTATAGTCATTAAAGATTATGCAATTTTTAAGAAGGTGACTATGATCTTTGGGATGCCAATAACTCCATTTTACTTTTAAACAAATTTGTTTTAGTATAATTTTCAGTGAAACCTCAACAAACTGTAGTTGAGACTTTGGAGAAAACGTTTAATGATCATGACAATGAAAAACCACTTGGTATTATTAGGTTGGTTTTTGTTGCTGTTGTTTTTGTTATTGTTTTGCCTTTAGATCATAAAAGTTTTGTCCTGGAGGCAGAAAGAAACATTATTTTCCATTGGGAACATTCTTTGACTAGCATTATGGTCTTTACATAATGTTCATTACTTATTTCTACACCCTCCCTAATATTACAGAGTAATTACGGAATCTCTTTTTCCTATGAATTTTAAAGTTTGACACCATTGGCCAAAAATTCTATGAATTTGGCAAAAATGATGATGGATCCAAAAAAGCTGGCATCCTTTTCTCAGCATTTAAATAGTTTTCTTTCTTCATGAACAGGTCTACTACCTGAACAGTTCCCCACCTCGCCCCCACATCCCTGTGGGAAGAAAACCACTAGAAGGCATCTACCTAAAATGCAGTAAAATTTCATTGATTGGAATAGCTCAATTGAGGAGAAATAAACTTCAGTTATAGGACATTCATTTTTTATTTTTGGGAGACAGAGTCTCGCTCTATTGCCCAGGCTGGAGTGCAGTGGCATGAGCTCAGCTTACTGCAACCTTCATCTCCTGGGTTGAAATGATTCTCATGCCTCAGCCTCCTGAGTAGCTGGGATTACAGGCATCTGCCACCACACCCAGCTAATTTTTGCAATTTTAGTAGGGATGGGGTTTCACCATGTTGGCCAGGCTGATCTTGAACTCCCGGCCTCAAGCAATCCGCCTGCCTCAGCCTCCCAAAGGGCTGGGATTATAGGCGTGAGCCACTGCATCCGGCTATTTATAGGACATTTAAAAAGAAATACTGTCTTCCCAATTTCATGTAATACAGTAATAGCTAACATTTACTAAATACTTACTATGTACCAGATGCTATTCAAGGGTTTCACATACATGTTTTCAATTAGCCATCAAAATAACCCCTTGAGGTAATCACTATTACTGCTTCCATTTTACAGATTCAAACACTGAAGCTCAGTGAAGTCAAGCAGAAACTCTGTTGTGATCTCTCCAGAATCTGGTCTAGAATCCTTGGATAATGGCTGGGCCCAACATTCTCATGGATAGACACTGCTGCCTACTTGGATAGATTAGTATCAGTTGCTTCTGGGGTCTCCATTTGGGTATATTGCTCACCTGACAGCAACTACCCCCTTCCCACCCTCCCCCAGCACACACACAGACACACAAATACTCATGTACATGTGCTCTGGGCTGTGCCTCACACTTGCTGCCTGTGCTATGGGGACCACTGTCTGGTATCATATCTGGCACATCCCATGTTTACCTACTGCACTTAACTCCTCCCTAAAAGCTGCTTCTATCGCCCCCTCTGAGCCATCAATCACCTTCACGGGCCTTTCTAACTCCAACCATCTTCCTTAATAAGCTGCTGAAATTAACCACACAAGAACCATGAAGGATTAAAAATACCTAATATAAATTATGCTTTAAAAGTAGGTTTTAGCCAGGTATGGTGGCTCACGCCTGTAATCCCAGCACTTTTGGAGGCCGAGGTGGGCAGATCATCTGAGGTCAGGAGTTCAAGACCAGTCTGGCCAACATGGTGAAACCCTGTCTGCACTAAAAACACACACAAAAATTAGCTGGGTGTGGTGGTGGGTGCCTGTAATCCCAGCTACTCAGGAGGCTAAGGTGGGAGAGTATTGCTTGAACTCGGGAGGCAGAGGTTACAGTGAGCTGAGATCACGCCACTGCACTCCAGCCGGGCAACAGAGTGAGATGCTGTCTCGAAAAAAAAAAAAAAAGGCTTTAGTAGTTTTTAAGTAAACTGATGAAAATTATTTAACCATTGCAAACTCTTTCTTAAAATACAATTCATTTTTAAAAGTAAGTGGACATTTCAGCCAGGCTCAGTGGCTCACACCTATAATCTCAGTACTTTTGGAGGCCAAGGCAGGAAGATCACTTGAGGTCAGGAGTTCAAGACCAGTCAGGGCAACATAGAGAGACTCTGTTTCTAACAAGAAAATTTAAAATAATTACCCAAATGTTGTGGTGCACACCTGTAGTCCCAACTACCCCAGAGGCTGAGGTAGCCAGTGAACTGTGATGGTGGCACTGCACTCCAGCCTGGCTGACAGAGTGAGATCCCATCTCTGAAGAATTTTTTAAATTTAAAAACAAAAAAGGAAGCAGACATTTCTAAACTGGCTAAAGGCAATTTCTTAAGTAGGTAAATAGAGCCTTTATATGTTCATTTACGTCATTCAGTAGTTTAGTTAGCTCTGTTCGTGCAAAGATGAACTTCAAGAACTAGCTATGAGGTGATTAGAAACAATCTGAATTTGAAACAAGAGAAGTCTGAATTTAAAATTTTTTCATATTTGGATTAAAATATTTTTAACAGGGTGGAAATAGAAAAAAGTTGGACAAAAAATCTATGAAACCTTGCTCTCCAGGAATTTTCTCCAAAGGTCTCCAGGCCCAGACCCTCATTCCATGACAGGAGGCTGGCAGTGCCAGAGGAATACAGCACAAAGGGGTGGAAAGGATGTCAGCTAGAGAAGCTATCAAGGGAGGAGGAGTGGGATGTGGCAGAAGTTGGACTGATAACGTGGCAAGCTGGGTCTGAGTGACTATTGCTGGAACACAATGAACAGTGGGTCCTTCACTCAAGAATGGTGAGAGCCAGAAGCCATTAAGTCAAAACTAACCTAAATGCACATAAACTCTAGGGTTCCAATTTTATTCTGTTTTTCTGTACCTCTACTATACTCCCTTGACCTTTAAATAATCTTCACAAAACAGTTATAAAGCAGAGTTGATTACTGTACTTTTTTAAGTGTAACGTGTAAAATGGAGACATCTTCTGAAAGTTATAAAACATCTATTTTAAGATACAGTTTTTCCACTTTTATTCTTACTGTTGTCTACTGAAAACAATATTCTCCAACTAATCAGAAAACCTGAGGCTCATCCTTCAATTTCTGCTCAAAACTAAAATAAGATAGGTTTCAACAAATTTCCATGCAAAAGAAAAACACATTATATTCCTCCCTATTGATGTATAATGTAGTGCAGTGTATTAATACATTCACCTGAAACAAAATAACATGTTCTCTTACTACAAACTGGCAACAACAAAAAAAAATCATTTACCTTGTTTATTATTTGCAGAATTACCCCCAATTCAAGAAAAATGAGTACATATTAAAATTAAGATTTATAAATATGAATTAGATAATAGGAATGGATTTATTTTAAGGTGATTTTAAGCAAAGGTCATCAAGTATATTACAATACAATCTGATTTACAAAATCATATTTCAAAACAAATTTTCTAGGAACACAGATACTCCATAAAGCAGGGTACCTTGGCTAAAACACCAATGTTTCAGTTACATAGAATTTGATAAGGAAAATGAAACTTTACACTAAAAATGTTAGGTACAGTGTATGGAAGTATTCGAAAGAAACCTGACATTAAATTCCTATGAAAACTTCCTTAAAATATGCATGAAAAACATATTTATAAATTTAGGATACCTGTTAAGAATCAAGTTTTTGATATCACAAATGTGAAAAAAAAACCTTCAAATGTTAGGGCACTGTTTTTCCTGTTTTATGATAAAGACAAAGCTAAAGACCACATAAATTACTGACCTGCATACTAACTACTACGGTAACAGGAACATGACTACAGTTTACAAGGATGAAACTCTAGATTCTCATGTGGAGAGGATTGTTGCAGTACTTTTGGCATGTAATATACTCAAACAAGTACCAATTTCTTTCTTCTTCGTCTTCTTTCTTTTTTTTTTTTTTTTTTAGAGATGGGATCTAGTTATGCTGCCCAGGCTGGTCTTGAACTCCTGGCCTCAAGCAATCCTCCCACCTCAATCTCTCAAACTGCTAGAATTGCAGGTGTCAGCCACTGTACCAAGTCACAAGCATCATTTTCTTCAGGGCTACCAAACAGCAATATTAGTACCATTATTGCCTCATTTACAGTAATTAAAATCATTTTTTTTTAAACTTAGAGGAAGTCTTCACTCTGCTAAAGTATAGCCTCTACCTACTTTTTCAGTCTGATTTCTTCTTATTCACCATCATCCACCCTATGCTTCAGTTAAAAAGGGTTAATAGCTATCCCTGGAATGTTTTCCCATTTCCATGCCTTCACCCAAGTGGGTTCTCATGCCTAGAATTTCCTCCCTCATAGCTTCAGCTGTCAAAGTTCTACCCATTCTTCAAGCAGCACCTCGGTCTCTGTTTTATCCAGGATGCTCTCTGATGTCCCTAATTGGACAGTATTTCTTAATCTTCACCCCTACGGCATTCTGAATCTTTCTTGGAGATTAATTTTACTCTCTGTTATACTCATTATATTCAAGTATGTTCTAGTTTAGAGTATATCATAGGTGCTCAACAAATATTTGTTACATGAATGAATATGCTCCTTGAGAGAAAGGCACTAATTTTACTCCTCTTTGTGTCTCTTTGCTATCTCCCCTAGGTGAGACCTCTGCAAAGCCAGGCAACATCCCATCCACATGAACTCAGCACCTAGAACAACACATCATAGTGCACTGTCAACTCTCAACAAATGTTTGTGAAATCAACCAATTAACTAATTTGCTGTTGTTTTTTCGGTACTGAACACTCCTGATAGAATCGCACATTCTTAGAACTGGATACTTACACTGTTCACTTAATAAAAAAATTTTTAAATGATTATTCAGTAACTACTCCTTGAGTATGTCCTGCTTGCTAGGAAGTAGATATTACACACAGCAGTCAAAATAGCCATGATCCCTAATGGGCTCATAGACTAATGGGAGAGAAAACTATTAAAGAAACAAATGCATGGGCAAATGTGAAATTAAAATTCTAATAAGGGCTAGGAAAGAAAGGAGAAAGGAAAGTATGGACAACTGGGTGGTGCTCATTAAGGGTGGAGATCAGGGAAGGCTTCTCAGAGGATGTGATGTTAAAATCTAAGTCAAGGATGAACAAGAGTTAGAAAAATAAAAAGTGGGAGGTGGGGTGGGCATTTCAGGGAGAGAACCAGCCTCAAGAAGAGCCTGGTGTACCTGGTCACAGTGGTGGTACAGAGTCAATGAAGGGAAAATGGCTGCATGAGGCCAGAGAGCCTGGCTGGGGCCAGGTCAGCAGAGTCCCACCAACTCCAAGGAGGAGGCTGGATTCTTAGTGCAATAGGAAGCCATGGCAGGGCAGATGAAGAATAAATTAATTGGCTGCTTCACTATCCCAAGAGCACAGACCATTAAACAGTCTTTTATTTGGTTTCTAATGCAAATAAAAACCTATGTAGGTATAGAATCAAAAGAAGGAGTTAAAAATTTGGGAAGGTTTTATACATTTTCCTGTTAACAGAGAATTTAAATATAAAAATATTTTATTATCTCAGAGAGGCAAGAGAGATTTATGCTCTCTGATTCAGAGATAAACTTTGTCATGTAGCATGGGAAAAAATGACTAGGTAAGATCATTTCCCTTTATCACTTTTCAGAATACAAGTCATAATGGAAATGACTCAAGATACCACAATTTGGAAGACGAGTGACTGTCTTTGCCATGAGAGCAGAGTGAGGGTTTGCCAAACATCAGCTGAAAGGAGAGATGTGTTCTTGCTCTTAGTTACAGGCAGGCACTGTATGTGATGTGGCCCCATAAAAATCCTGGCAGATGATGTAGATTCCTGTCATCTTCCTCCCATAACTGCGAAGTCCAGGAGGCAGAGTACTCTTTCCTTGGCAGAAGGAAGTAAACTTTGGCATAAGACATATTTTGTGCCTACTACCTAACAGCAATGTTAAATAAAAATAAAATGCTATTGGAGCATTTCAATACATATCATAAAAACAGGCCAGGTGCGGTAGCTCATGCCTGTAATCCCAGTACTTTGGGAGGCCAAAGCGGGCAGATCACTCGAGTCCAGGAGTTTGAGACCAGCCTGAGCAACATGGTGAGACCCCCCCGTCTCTACCACAAATACAAAAATTAGCGGGGTGTGGGGGTGCATGCCTATAGTCTCAGCTACGTGGGAGGCTGACGTGAGGGAATCACCTGAGCCCGGGGAGCTGTTGAGGCTGCCATGAACCATGATTGCACTACCGCACTCTAGCCTGGTTGACAGAGTGAGACCCTGTCTCAAAAACAAAATAAAACAAAACCTAAGATTGAACAATATAAAGTAACACTAAACATTTTATCCAGAAGCAAGAAAACCCAACCAAGAATTTGTATTTGTTCATCAGAATAGATAAACCATGAATACTCCACAGAACAAGACTGCCATTTATTTAATAGGTGGTAGGTTTTTAAATGGGAGACAGGTTATTTCTTCCTTTCTCCCCACCCACAGAGTTTTGGCCACTTCCAGACCATGTTCAGCTGACATTCTTTTTAAAGACCCAAAAAAGGTAATGCACTCTTAGTGGAAAGGTAGTGTTCCACTGGTTTTGGTAAATACTGATCTAGGCCTGAACTTTTGATTTCTGAATGAAAGAACAAGATGATTCATATATGCCTTAAGGAAAAAGTAAGTCTGGTGACTAGATCTCAATGAAAGTAAAAAGGCTTGAATTTAAAAAGTGAATCCTGTTTAAATTTTGGGCAAATCATCTAACATATCCTCTTTCCTTCTGCTATCTATGCTAAGGATACTATTTTTTTTCCAGATTAAGAAAAATTGGGGCCGGGTGCGGTGGCTCAAGCCTGTAATCCCAGCACTTTGGGAGGCCGAGACGGGTGGATCACAAGGTCAGGAGATCGAGACCATCCTGGCGAACACGGTGAAACCCCGTCTCTACTGAAAAAAATACAAAAAACTAGCCGGGCGAGGTGGCGGGCGCCTGTAGTCCTAGCTACTCGGGAGGCTGAGGCAGGAGAATGGCGTAAACCTGGGAGGCGGAGCTTGCAGTGAGCTGAGAGATCCGGCCACTGCACTCCAGCCCGGGTGACAGAGCAAGACTGCGTCTCCAAAAAAAAAAAAAAAAAAGAAAAAAGAAAAATTGACCTGCCAAAGCCAGAACTGGTAAATAATTATGAAACAGTTGTTTTAGAAATCATTTTGCCCTCCAAAAGGAGTCAGCTTTCCATGTATACTTAAAATCAGTCATAAAAATGGATTTAGCATTTAAGAAATAATTTTCAAACACACACCTAGTTTGTCAAATGAAGCCTCACTGTTCATTCATTCATTCATTCATTCGGCAGATATTGATTGAGCCCTGTTATGGGCCAGACACTAATCTTGGCACTTTTGATACAGCAGTAAAGAGAAGAGTCTAAACTCCCTGTCCCAATGGTGCTTGCATTCCTGTGTTACGACCACACAGCTGTGTAACTGACTCTGAAGGAAAATGAGCTTTTATAACATAATAAACATCTCAGTTTTGCAAGATGAAAAATTCTAAAGATGTTACACTACAATGTAAATATAGCTAGTATTACTGAGCTATATACTCAAACATGGTTAAGAGAATAAATGATATGTGTTCATTTAACCACAAACTTTTTAAAATGAAAAAATAAGCATAGCCAACATTTACTGAGTACTTACCATGTTAAGCAGAGCATCATCTCATTTAACCACAACAACCTTAGCCGGCAGGCACTATTATTATTGCTATTTTACAGACAGGTACACTGAGGCACAAAGAGATTAAACAATTTATCCAGGATCACAAATCCAATGGACAGAGCTGAGATATAGCCCAAGTAATCTGATACCAGCAACTTGTCTCCTAACTCCACACAAAAAATTTCAAAAATAATATTATTTTCAGTTGGAACTACAGTTAATAATACAAAAATAGTAATAATAATATAGTAAAAGGAATAATAACTGTTTTCATTGTTGTTTTAAAATCCTGATGATTTGTAACACAACTTACTGTCCTTTTGATGGTCATTTTTCCTAAAAACCTCAGTGTTGAACAAACTGCTTCAACCACTTCTCTGTAAGCCATAATATTCTTTTCCTTCAAATGGAAAAAAAGAAAAATCACACAGGATGGTTTCTTTTAGACAAGATCAAGGACGTTCAGGGTGGTATGGCCATAGACGAGGATGGTTTCTTTTAAAACAGACATTACTGAAACTGTAAATATTTTTAGCCCTTTGTACTTTTCATCCAGCAGCCTAACTGAGAATGCTATAGAAAAATTTAAAAATAGCTACTCAGTACTCTGAAAACCATTAAATAGTTTAGCACATACCCCAGCACCTGCTTGACACATCTTAATCAACACCCTTTTGCTAGTCATATAAAAAAAGAGAAAACCCTTCTGCTTTCAGAATTTTTTCCCTTAAAAAACATATGTGTCACCAGGGTATTTTGCCCTCTCTCTTCCTAACTTAGAGGGTAACACCTGGAGTAAGTCATGGGTGACTAATGAAGATGCAACTTTCCCCTCAGCATGATATACCTCACAGGATGGAAGTAAAAGCTTCTAATAGGAGCATTTATTACAATTGTTAGGATTGTAATGGAAAGTTAATTTTGTTCTATAGTCTGTAGAAACAATTCAGGATGATACGAGAACACTTTCTATAAACCTGTACTGATAAAGGAAGATGACAGTGGTGACACAGGATATACTTTCTGAGTTGTTTTTCCAGGGGTGGGAAAGTTCAATCCACAGATTTCAAGACAGAAAGAAGAAAGGAAAGGAGAAGGAAGGAAGAAAGAAAACAAAATATTTTTTAGAATCGACTATGTTCAAATACACTGTGCTTTCAACCATGGTCTGAGCAGCACTATGTTGTAAGAAAGCTGCAGTAGCCAGCCTGAGCAAACATGAACATCACAATAGCTTAAAGTTCAAATAATATAAGGCATCAGTTTTAAGACTGCCCGGGTATCCTTATTTAGCAATACAAAGATTCACACAACTTGGTGCCACACAGTTTTTCCCTCCAGCCAAATCTGATGAAGACTTGATAACATCACCTGCCCTAATCAAAATTCCTGGGCACATGGGAAGGTCTCCAACCCAAATCAAAGAGAGCTTTGGGCCCCAAAGCTATGGGTCCCACAGCTATGGGCTACCAAGGAAAGGTTATAAACCAGGCTCCAGTGTAAACCATTTTGTTTCTTTTGGCAGTTTTAGATCTTCTAAGGTATATGAGACAATATTAATAACATTTAAATTTCCTGCTTAGCTTAATTTTTTAATTTCTTTCCATAAAAGTAAAACTTACAATGATCAGAAAGCATGCTTTCTTCTGGCTTTACCATTCACCTTCCCAGGCAAAGATGATCAACAGTAAAACTCTTATCTAAAGCAAAAGTAAGTGGATATGATTATCACTCTGGACAGAAAGTCTGTATTTGACATTTTTATCAATAACTGAGACAATGATCCAGAAGCTGTATTGGTACAAAAACACAATATCAGGGATGCCAGAAACAGGATTACAAAAGTTCTCACAAGGTTAAAAATAGGCCAAAATGAATATAGTCAAGTTTACTAGGCTTCAAATGTGAGGTCCCGTATGGTCAGTACGTGGAGGTCTGGCAGCCTCTGGATTCAATATAGGCAGTGGTGATGGGTTTGCACTTTTAGGCTGCATTAATAAAGACATTTTTCTCAAGGCCAGATAAGCCACAGTCCCTCTCAAACTGCTCAGAAAGAGTGGCTTTAGGGCCAGGTGCAGTGGCTCATGCCTGTAATCCCAGCACTTTGGGAGGCCAAAGCAGGCAGATCACTTGAGGTCAGGAGTTCAAGACCAGCCTGGGTAATGTGGCGAAACTCATCTCTACAAGACATACACAAATTAGCTAGGTGTGGGGGTGTGCAACTGTAGACCCAGCTACTTGGGAGGTTGAGGCAGGAGAATTGCTTGAGCCTGGGAGGTTAAGGTTGCAGTGAGACAAGATTGTGCCATTGTACTCCAACCTGGGTGATGGGAGTGAAATCTTGTATCAAAAACAAAACAAAAACAAACAAACAAAATGGGGAGGCAGCTCTATATTTTGTCCACTGTATTTTAAGGAACTTTCTGATAAACTGGAGAAAGCAAAAAGGGCTGAGATCAGAATGACTGTGGAACTAATACCATGATAAATACTGAGGGGAACTGAGCATAAATAACTTTATTTATTTAAAAGACTTTATTATGGCAGATTTGCCAAGTAAACTGATAATTAGAATTATTTTCTATATAGAAATTAGGATACCTTAGAAGAGGTATCTGCATTTGATGGGTGTTAAACTTGAGGATGTTTAAGGTCCTGCTCAACTCTACCAATCTGTAATTACATGGGGAAAAGTGGTGCATCCCTCATGAAATTAAATACTAAGAACTGGAGGGAGGCTGCATCAACAGATTTTCTGTATCATGTATTGAAGAGTTAATCTTCTCCAACCAAGCTAGTGAATGAAAGGGTAACTCAAGATGACATAATGATGTCAAAGCATTTTTAATACACCTCATGGAAGAATCCAAGTGTATTTTAAAGAGAAAACACAGCACTTGTTACACCATATATTTCATATTTGACCTGAAACTGGTCACACAGACGCCTTGATCATAACAAAAAACTTCTCTCTGCTCAAATGCAGTATGTACATAGTAATAAATGAAAACATCCTTGCCAAACTATTTTTTTAAAACTATCATGGAACAAATTGCTTTTAACATACAAAGAAGTCATATTCCAAAAGACCTTTTGTACACAATTGTGCAGTGTATCTTTGTCTTACTGTTTAGTATCCTAAAATAAATAATTTTCAAAATATCTACATTCATTTATAAAAACTTGAATGAAGGTAATTTAGCAACAAATCACAACTAGCTAAGAGCTTATGTAAAAGAATGAACTCCAGGGCCAGAAATAAACCCCAAAAGATAAGACATACTGGCAAAACATAAGCGAGAGAAACAAAATCAATAGACTATCATCTCAATATCTAGCATGAAGCTTGATAAAGAGTTGATGAATAGAAATAAATGATCCCTACAGACAGACTCAATTAAGTATACAGTATAATTTGTTCATGAAAAAATGAGTATGTAAATCTTCCTAGATCTTTTCAAAATTACTTAAAAATATTCAATAAACATTTTTAAAATGGGGATATTAAAGCATGCTAATAAAATGAAGCTGACTGGTTGCTCTAAGAGAGTAGTGATACAATAATCTGCTGTATAAACCCTGGATCATATAATGGTATAATGCCCTTCAAAGGTAGTAGAGGGAGGTGGGTTTTAGGCCACTTTTAAATTAATTGCTCTCCACCTGTTTGAATTACACACAATATGTTTGGCTTTAAGAAAATAAAAAGGACCTAGAAAAGAAAAATAGCTTATATATAGTATCTGTATATTATATTTAGAATATACATTTTATATTTAAGAGCCATTTCCTCTTGGACTTTTATCCTACAACAAACAGCTACAACCATAAAAACAGAACCAGCAAAAACCAATCTATAAGAAGATTTGTAGAAAAGTAACAACTTGATATGTTCTAGATGTGTAAAGCGGTCTCTTGTCAATTCACTATCTTCCACTTAGAAGTATTTCACGTACATCTTAAAAGTCTGAAGGAGTTATTGTAATGTTTCAAACTCAAAACTACTCCCCTGAGCATTCATATAACTTATACCCCCTACAACCAACCAAAATCTCAATTTGTCTCCATTAATGCTCCAAAATAAGTCAAGATTGTAAATATGGTGGGTTCTCAATCAACTGACTTTTCAACATCAGATAGGTGGCTGGAGCCTTCACAAACTTCCGAGCCCTAACAGAGATCTCCTTTTCTAGCCCTCATAAATAATACAAATCATATCTCTATGATCATTAGAGATGCAAAAAATCAGTATAGGCCTTTTCTCCCCTTCTAACACATTATCTTAGGCTTGTTTTATTTATTTAACTTTTACATTCCTCATGTGATTTGTGGCCACACAAGATTGATTCTCCAAACTGAACTTCATTCTGTCTGCTCCACAATAAGCAATATTTATTCATTTTCACTCAACAATTGTTTATTAAAAATGTACTGTAAGACATTGTGCTAAGAGCAGGTAGTACTAGGAAGTCACAGTTCTATCATCAAGTTTTAAATCTAGTAGGTGAAAGACTCATACAAAAGAATCTACTCTACAAGGCAGCCGTGGGCCACCTGAGTGGTGAAACTAGACCCAAAGGGTGTCAGGAAGAGAGGAGACACTCAACTGTGGTAAATGAGAAGAATGATAGAGAAGATGGCATTTGACTTGGGCCTGAGAGGACAGGCTGTCCAGGATTTGGATTGACAATGATTCAAGGGAAGAGAAGAAGGAAGAAGAGAGCCAACTTTAAGCAAAGGAAATCCAATGAGACAAATTTGCAAAAGCAAAAAAATGTAATGAGCATTGCATACCACCAGAAGAGCAGGTGAATAAGGGTACTAATCAGAAGCAGTGGGCTTCATTCATTTGTATTAGAGAAAAGAACAAGATAAATGGTTCATCTGAACAATGGGTGGTTTCCCAGGGTTTGAAAACATCTCTCCCTCTGCGAGTCATCCTGTCTCTGACTGAAGGGTCTAATGTGAAGGAGGAAGGAAGGGGCCAGTCCTGTTTGGTTGTCCAGGTGCAGGACCCAAAACCAGCAACACACAGAGTGACATATGTTGTGACTCAGCAATTCTCACATCAACCCCAAAATGTACCGAAACATTGAAAAGACATTTTCCAATGGAGACTTGCCCAAGTTTTCCTTTTAAAACTATTCAGTTTTGAACCTCCAAACTCTGAATTTCAAACTCAACCACCTGCTTTCTCGGTAACTTGACCAGTAACTCAATGTTGAAGCTCCTGGGGAAAAAAAAACCTCACATAAATTGTACAGTGTGATAAATCCAGGCCTCGTAGCATTAGCTGTGTCCTCCCACTTCCCATGGGGACTATTCCATGAAACTTACAGTGTCCTCTTCCTGGTGCACAGCTGGGCCACGTTTTCTAGCCTCTTTTGCAGCTAGCTGGTGACATGTGACTGAGTTCTACCACGAAATGTGAGTGAAAGTGATTATGCTAATTTCTAGGCCTAATTTCTATGCTAATTTCTAGGTCTACTCCATAAAAACCTTCCATGTGTAATCTTCCATGTTCTTTCCCCTCTCTTGATGTGATGTAAACAAGCACAGTAATTCTGGGAGTCACATGTTGAAGATGCAGAAACTACAAGATGGAAGGAATCTGAATTCCTGAAGGATTTCCAGGAGGAAAATGTCACCTACCATTCATCAACACCCATTTAAGACCTCATGTGAATAAGGAAGAAACTTGTGTTAGAACAGTGAAATGTTGAGAAATTATCTTTTATTTTTTAATTTTTATTTTAAAAAATACTTTTATTACATATATTTATGGTATATAACGTGATGCTATAGGCTTAATAGAGATAGTAAAAAGGTTACTGTAGTGAAGTAAATTAACATATCCATCATCTCACAGTTACCCTATTTTTGTTTGTTTTTGTGTTAAGAGCAGCTAAAATCTCGTTTAGCATGAATCTCATTATTACCTATAGTCTTTATACTGCACATTAGATCTCTATACTTGTTCATACTACTTTGTATCCTCTGACCTACATCTCTCCATTTCCTGCCCACAACCCATATCCCTAGTAACCACTGTTTTATTCTCTCTGCATATTTGAATTTTTTTTTGGTTCTACATATTAGATCATAATATGTGTCTTTCTTCGGCTTATTTTGCTTAGCACAATGTCCTCCAGGCTTATCCATGTTGTGGCAAATGACAAGCTCTCATCATTTTCTAGGGCCGAATAATATTCATTTGGTATATACCAAATATGGTATATTTATAGCCACTTCTTTCTCTATGTGTCCATCATCAGACACTTAGGTTGTTTCCATATCTTAGTTATTGTGAATCATGCTGCAGTGAACATGGGAGGGTAGACATCTTTACAAGGTGGTGATTTCATTTCCTGTGGGTATATGCCCAGAAGAGGAATGGCTGGGTCAAAAATGATAGTTCTGTTTTTAATTTCTTTAGAAACCTCTATAATGTTTTCCATAACGGCTATGCCCAATCTACATTCCCACCAACAGTGGACAAGAGTGCTCCTCATTTATCATCTTTTGACTTTTTGATAACAGCCATCCTAACAGTTGTGACGGGGTAATCACAGTGGTTCTGATTTGCATTTCCCTGATATGATGTTGTGTACCTTTTCATATGCCTGTGGCTATCTTTGTGTCTTCTTTAGAAAAATGTCTATTCAGGCCTTTTGCCCATTTTATAAAACAGGTAATTCATTTGTTCTTTGCTATTGAGTTGTATGAGTTCCTGATAAATTTTTGCTACTAACTCCTTACCAAATATATGGTTTGCAATATATCTGATGTACACTGGAATATTCGGATATACTGATTGGAATTTTTTCCCAATCTGTAGGCTGCTATTTCACTTTGTTGATTGTTTCCTTTACTGTACAGAAACTTTATAGTTTGGCGTGGTCCCATTTATTTATTTTATTTTATTTTTGAGACAGAGTCTCACTCTGTCCTCCAGGCCAGAGTGCAGTGGCGCCATCTCGGCTCACTACGATCTCCGCCTCCTGGGTTCAAGTGATTCTCCTGTCTCAGCCTCCTGAATAGCTGGAATTACAGGCATGTGCCACCACACCCAGCTAATTTTTGTATTTTTAGTAGAGACGGGGTTTTACCATGTTGGCCAGGATGGTCTTGATCTCCTGACCTTGTGATCCACCCACCTCGGCCTCCCAAAAGTGCTGGGATTACAGGTGTGAGCCACCATACCCAGCCCCCATTTATTTAATTTTGCTTTTGTAGCCTGAGCTCTTGTGATATCCAAAAGCTGACTATCAAGGCCAATGTCCAGGAGCTATTCCCCTATGTTCCTGTCTAGGAGTTTTATAGTTTCTACTTTTACGTTTAGGTCTTTCATCAATTTTGAGTTAATTTTTGTGTATGGTATAAGAAATCAGTCCAATTCCATTCTTTTGCATATGGAAATCCAGTTTTCTTAACATCACATCAAAGAGACTATTCTTTTTTTTTTTTTTTTTTGGTTTTCTGTTCTCTTTATTATTATTATTATGCTTTAAGTTCTAGGGTACATGTGCATAACGTGCAGGTTTGTTACATATGTATACTTGTGCCATGTTGGTGTGACCCATCAACTCGTCAGCACCCATCAACTTGTCATTTACGTCAGGTAAAACTCAGAATGCCATCCCTCCCCGCTCCGCCCTCCCCATAATAGGCCCTGGTGTGTGATGTTCCCCTTTCCGAGTCCAAGTGATCTCACTGTTCAGTTCCCACCTGTGAGTGAGAACATGTGGTGTTTGGTTTTCTGTTCTTATGATAGTTTGCTGAGAATGATGGTTTCCAGCTGCATCTATGTCCCTACAAAGGACACACACTCATCCTTTTTTATGGCTGCATAGTATTCCATGGTGTATATGTGCCACATTTTCTTAATCCAGTCTGTCACTGATGGACATTTAGGTTGATTCCAAGTCTTTGCTATTGTGAATAGTGCCTCAATGAACATACGTGTGCATGTGTCTTTACAGCAGCATGATTTATAATCCTTTGGGTATATACCCAGTAATGGGATGGCTGGGTTATATGGTACTTCTAGTTCTAGATCCTTGAGGAATCGCCATACTGTTTTCCATAATGGTTGAACTAGTTTACAATCCCACCAACAGTGTAAAAGTGTTCCTATTTCTCCACATCCTCTCCAGCACCTGTTGTTTCCTGACTTTTTAATGACTGCCATTCTAACTGGTGTGAGATGGTATCTCATTGTGGTTTTGATTTGCATTTCTCTGATGGCCAGTGATGACAAGCATTTTTTCAGGTGTTTGTTGGCCGTACACATGAAAGAGACTATTCTTTTCCCATTGTGTCTTCTTGGTGCCCTTGTCAAAGTTGACTATATATGTGGATTTATTTCTGGACTCCCTCTTCTGTTCCACCGGTCTATGTGTCTGTTTTTATGCCTGTACAATACTGTCTTTATTACTATAACTTTGTAATATAATTTTAAATCAGGAAGTATAATACCTCCAACTTTGTTTTGCTTTTTCATAATTGTTTTGACTATTCAGGGTCTTTCATGGTTCTGTTCAAATTTAAGAAGTATTTTTTCTATTTCTGAGAAGGTCATTGGGATTTTGATAGAGATTGCACTGAATCTGTGTATTGCTTTGGGTACTATGGACATTTTAACAATATTGATTCTTCTGATCCATGAGCATGGGGTATCTTTCCATTTTTTGTGTTTTCTTTAATTTCTTTCCTTAACATTTTATAGTTTTCAGTGTACACATCTTTCACATTCTTGGTTGAATTTATTCCTAGGTATTTTTTTCTTTTTGATGCTATTAAGTGGGACCATTTTCTTCATGTTCTTTTCAAATAGACTGTAATTGGTATGAAAAAAATGCAACTTATTTTGTATGTTGTTTTTGCATCCCACAGCTTTACTGAATTCATTCATTGTTCTAACAGTTTTTTTGTGTGTGGAATCTGCAGGGTTTTTTCCCCCCTACAATATAGGATCACACCATCTGCAAATAGAGATAACTTTACTTCTTCGTTCCTGATTTCAATGCCTTTAATTTCTTTTCCTTATTTAATTACTATTGCTAGTACTCCCAGTACTATGTTGAATAGAAGTGGTGAAAGTGGGCATCCATGCCTGCCTGATACTAGACCTTCATGGAAAAACTTTCAGTTTTCCCCCATGTATTATAATGTTAGCTGAGGGTTTTTCATAAATGGCCTTTATTACATTGAGAAGCTTTCCTTCTATACATACACTATTGGGCATTTTTCTCAAGAAAGGATATTGGACTTTGTCAAACGCTTTGTCTGTGTCAATTAAGATTATCATGTGATTTTTATCTTTCTGCTAATGCAATGTATCACACTGATTGGTCTGCAGATGTTAAACCAGCTTTATATGCCAGGGATAAATCCCACTTAGTCATGACATGTAATCTTTTTGATGTGTTGTTGGATTTGGTTTCCTAATACTTTACTGGGGTTTTTGCACCAATATTCATCAGAGAAATTGGGTTTAAATTTTCTTTTCTTGTGATGTCTTTGGCTGGCTGGGTATCAAGGTGATCCTGGCATAAAATGTGTTTGAAAGTATCCTTTCTAGTTCTATTTTTTTGGAAGAGTTTAAGAAGTACTGGTATCAATTCTTTGAATGTTTGGTAGAATCCAGCTGTGAAGCTATCTGGTCCTGAGCTTGTTTTTGTTGAGAGGTTTTTCATTACTTCTTCAATCTATTTGTGATTGGTCTGTCCTAGGCTTTCTATTTCTTCCTGAGTCAATCCTGGTACGTTGTATTTTCCTAGGAATTCATCTGCTTCCTCTAGGCCATCCAATTTGTTGGCATACAATTGTTCATAATAGGGACTTATTATCCTTTTTATTCCTGAGGTATCTGTTGTAATTTCTTCATTTTCATTTTTGGTTTTACTTGAGTTTTCTTTTCTCTTTGTTAGACTATCTATGGGTTTGCCAATTTTACTTTAAAAAAAAAAAGACTCTTAGTTTATTGATTCTTCCTGTGGGTTTTCTGTTATTCATTTGATTTATGTTTGTTCTGATTTTTATTTCTTTCCTTCTACTAATCTGATCTTAGTTTTGTTCTTCTTTTTCTAGTTCCTTGAGGTGTACTGTCAGACTATTCATTTGAGATCTTTCTTCTTTTCTAATGTAGGCATATATTGCTATAAACTTTCCTCTAAGAACTGCTTCTCTTACATTCCATAGGTTTTGGTATATTGTGTTTGCATTGTCATTTGTCTCAAGGCATATTTTTTTCTTTTGTTTTTTGAGATAGAGTCTTACTCTGTCGCCCAGGTTGGAGTGCAGTGGCACGATCTCGGCTCACTACAAGCTCTGCCTTCTGGGTTCACGCCATTCTCCTGCCTCAGCTTCCCGAGTAGCTGGGACTACAGGCACCTGCCACCATGCCCGGCTAATTTTTTGTATTTTTAGTAGAGATGGGGTTTCACCATGTTAGCCAGGATGGTCTTGATCTCCTGACCTTGTGATCCGCCCACCTCGGCCTCCCAAAGTGCTGGGATTACAGGCACAAGCCACCGTGCCCGGCCCTCAAGGTATTTTTTAAATTTCCCTTTTGATTTCTTCTTTGACCCATTGGTTGTTCTGGAGCATGTTGTTTACTTTCAAGATATTTGTGAATTTTTCAAGATTCCTCCTGTCACTGATGTCTAGTTTATACCACTGTGGTTTGAAGTTATATCTGAAATGATACTAGATACAATTTCAATCTTAAATTTTGTGGCCTAACATATGGTCTATCCTGAAGAATGTTCCATGTGTACTCTAGAAAAATTTACATTCTGCTGCTGTTGGATGGAAAATTCTGTACATGTCTGTTGGGTCCATTTGGCCAAAAATGCAATTCAAGTCCCACATTTCTTACTAATTTTCTGTCTGAATGATGTACACGTTGTTGAATTGAGAAGTTATTTTTACAGCAGCTGGCATTACCTTAATAATATACACATTTTGACCAATTTATTTATGTTAGTTTGGGTCTACCCAGAAGAAGGTACCAAGATAGAACTAGAAATACAAAAGATATGTTGAGAAAGGAAATCACAGAATGTGGGAGATCCTTCAAACCACACCTATGAACATGGAGAGGAAAGGAAGAAGGAATGGCTAGGAAGTCTTGGATTCCAACACAATTCCAAGAAAGGTCTGCTCAGGCCAAGAGAAAGAGTTCTTGAGCCAATTTGGCCCACTGGAAAAATCCTATGTCCCACAGGGATGAGCCTGCAATAGGAGCCCCTATTGTGCTTGGTCATGACTGGGAGAAGCTAGTGGCAATGTGTAGTTTAGTACAAATGCAAGGGTGGTGGCAGAGGGGCCGTAGTTGGGCCATCAGTCAACTATGCTTCCAGATATAGATCTAAGCACTCATTTTTATGGGCACCACACCCCTCAAACTTCCAACCTGCAAGAACTACATTCCCTTTCCTTCCTCTGTTTATCCATATCCACACCTACGCTTTCCTCCTTTGTACCCATCTATTAAAAACTGAGTTGTCCTTTCTCTAACCCAAAGCGAATCTTGCCATGTGTTCTAGCTTATATGCCATCAGATCTGCTTAGAGACATTATTCCATCAATTATGTCCTTCTTCTTCCTCTCTAATGGATTATATCTATCCTCCAGCATGTAAATTTGCTTGAGATTTTAACCTTGAAAACGAATATTAAAAAAATGTTCCTTGACCCTCTTGCTCTCCTTCCCTTCATATCTAAGCTCCTTGAAAGAGGAGTATAAATGAACCATCCCATTTCTTTTTTTTTTTTAATTATACTTTAAGTTCTAGGGTACATGTGCATAACGTGCAGGTTTGTTACATATGTATACTTGTGCCATGTTGGTGTGCTGCACCCATCAACTCGTCATTTACATCAGGTATAACTCCCAGTGCAATCCCTCCCCCCTCCCCCTCTACGTGATAGGCCCCAGTGTGTGATGTTCCCCTTCCCGAGTCCAGGTGATCTCCATGTTCAGTTCCCACCTATGAGTGAGAACATGCGGTGTTTGGTTTTCTGTTCTTGTGATAGTTTGCTAAGAATGATGGTTTCCAGCTGCATCCATGTCCCTACAAAGGACTCAAACTCATCCTTTTTTATGGCTGCATAGTATTCCATGGTGTATATGTGCCACATTTTCTTAATCCAGTCTGTCACTGATGGACATTTGGGTTGATTCCAAGTCTTTGCTATTGTGAATAGTGCCGCAATAAACATACGTGTGCATGTGTCTTTATAGCAGCATGATTTGTAATCCTTTGGGTATATACCCAGTAATGACCATCCCATTTCTTATTTGACACTGCCCACCAATTTCTCTTGCTAGGATTACCGAACCTACCAGTTGACACATCCTGGAACCCTTGCTTGACCCCTCTGAAGTATTCAACATTCTTTTTGACCCCTCCTTCTGCAGATTCCTGCTTTGGGTTCATGGAACACCCTATCCTCAGGTTTTCCTCATACCCTCAGATCATTCCTTCTAAAGCTTCTTTTTATTTGCCTCCTCTTTAAAAGTCTACTTCCTAGGGCTTATATCATTGGTTCTCTCGGTTATTGCCCCTCAATCTCATGATCTAATTGAGCACTTATATACTGATGAGATCACTCATGTAGTCACCCAAACGAGAAACCTCTAAGTTCCTCTCTCTCAATACCTATAACCAGTCAGTTACCAAGTTCTGAGGATTCTATTTCTTAACTGGCTCTCAGCACCATCATCTCCTTATCTCCCAACTGCCACTGCCCCATGAACTTCTGCAGGAGCAGAGTGACCCTCTCGCCTTGGATTCCATTCCTACTTAGCTGTACTTCCATAGTGCTGCAAGAAAGTATTTCTAAAGCACAAATTTCATCATGAAACCTCTGCATTAAGATTTCTGAAGTTGTTCCCCACTGACTACAGGACGAAGGCCAGCCTCCCAAACTCTCATTATATGAAGTTATTTGAAATTCATACCACAATTTGGCATATGTTTCATGCTTCTATGGCATAGTATGGGCCCTTTGCCTAAAATGCTCTGTCTATGACCCTGTTCTAACTGGGGGAATCTACTGTGCACCCTTTCAATGTTTGGTTGGGGATTCATTTGTACAGCGATGGCTTTTACAGACCAACTCACCTATCTGTGGAACCCCTTCCCATCCCCACACCCCCATTCCCAGGCCATTCAAGTGGCTGTTGTGTTGTTAGAATCCGTTCATAGGCACCATGCATGCACATAATTCCAGGACAGCAATCCTGCCATGTTCCTTTTTGACTAGCACTGACACAGATTAGGCACTAAATGAATGTTTACTGACTGAAAGAACGAATGATGTACAGACCCAATCTCTTAAGTTTGGCCTCACAAAATTTGCCTCTGAAAAACAAAATTATCATCACAGAGTAGCCAAAAACCATGATGACACCAATCAACATTACATGCACACACTGGTGTCCAAGTTCAGGCAGTAACATCTCCAATTCACATGTGAAAAGTGGATACTTGGCATTAAAGGAGAAAGACTCAAATGGTCTATGTAAGACAGCCACAAAGATAGCTCAAGGGCTATTATCCCAAGGGACATGCATTAACTGTTAGTAAGTATATAAACTAGAGTTCACATTTCACACAGAACTTTCTAACACAAATTGGAAACAGGAGACAATTAAGCTGAGCTAAGGAAAAGCATGGCTTTGATACACAAGAAACTATGCATGCATTTTACATTAAATGCTTTTTAAAATTTACTCACAGAAAAGAGTACAACAATTATTTTAAAAGTCAGTTTGTAAATTTGATATGTAAAATTGTCATTTAAAATAAAAAATCTCCACGGCTACTAAAGGCTGAAAGAGTAAAAAGAACAAGGAAATGAAAGATAAAAGATATAGTTTCAAACTCTCTGTGATGCACCTCACCCCTGATCAGTGGGAGGCCAGTTATCACACTGAAGACACTAGGTAAGCACAAGAGTTTACTGAAAACGGACCTTTTCATGAAAAATCATGGGTCAAACATCTCTATGACATACACTGCTGTTAAAGGAAACACACTGTTTCTCATTCTTGACATGATGATGCCTGATGTGCTTAGTCAGAGAGACAGCTTAATATGGTTCCCATCCCAAAACTTAGTGAAAACAGCTTTTTTAAAAAATTTTAAACATAAATCCCCAAACATAATTCTTCTGGCAAAATATTAAATCCTACCAAAGAAGGAGGCTTTCAGGGAAACAGTCCAAAGAAACCTTTTAATTTGTTTAATGTTCTATAAGCTAGAGGTATCAAGAAAATGTATATCTTTGTTTTAAAACAAATTAGTGATGCATCTACATGCCATCCACTTAACTTTGTTCCTGCTCCTCAGCCTTATAAGAGTAGCATTTTTTCTTGCACTGACTCCTGACGCCTAAATCTGCAAAAGTCTGTGATGACATCAAGCTTAACATTTTGCCAAGCCTGTAAAATTATTTCTCAAAATAGTGTGCTAACACATCAGCTTTTATTCAAACCTAAATGAAATGTCAAGAAAGGACTCCCATGTTTACGCTAACTGCCTATTAGTAAACATTTCTGACTGCAATAACTGAAGGTCCCATGTCCTCAATGTAATGGCACCAGCAAAATCCCTTGAAAATTTGCTCCTAACCACAAGTCTAAGTAGGATGTGGTCAGTCAGGTTTTAGACTGATGATGCTGAAGAAATGTATTTACAGGCTGAAAAGCTTATAACCCTGGCCAAAACACTGACTTCAGAGCACCAGGAGAAACTCCTTGGACTAGACAAAGTAAATATTTGAAGAAAATCTGCATTCATTGGGTGATTTGTTGGTACATACATAATTTATCCTTTAAGGAACGAAACAGGAGTTCTAATTATCTCCCTATATTTCTTCTCCTTATACTTTCCAAGTTCAATTATAGCTTTGTTCAATCTCTGCCTTTTTTACTCTTTTGTCCTCTGTCTGAAGTTTTCAATTAAGACTTACTTTATAACAGGATTGTGGTTACGTAGGAAAATGTTCTTATTCTTCAGAAATGATGCTGAAGTCTTTAGGGAAAAAATGTCATGAAAGTAAGTCTGCAACTTACTTTTAAATAGTTATAAAAAATGAACCCCTCTTGCCAACACACATATAAAACTATAAATTCGGAGACAAAATAACAAATATTAATAATTGGCAAATATAAACAGAGTATATAAATGTTCTTCATATGATTCTTTCCTCTCCTCTCTAGGTTTGAATTTTTCAAAAGGAAAAGAAAAAAGTTTTAAAAGAATTACTTAATGAGCAACAGGTTTTCAAATTGTAAATGCATTTCTTGAGCATCCCACATCTAAAACTTGAGAAGCCTAGTGCTAAAGAAATGTCAAGACCAACAAAAGACATGTTGTTGTCCTCTACAGACATGATGTTGACTCAATTTGCACATCCTGGAAGTGTGCGTCTGGGATGGAGGTGAAGAGGCATGCACAGCCAGGCATTTCTCTCCAGAAAGCTGTCCCTTTGGGGTTTCCTGGTCTTTCCCTCCCAGTGAGACCCTGGTTCACCTGCTGCCTCTCCAGCTGTCAAGCAGTGGTTCCTGGGAAGTCTGGAGGTAGATTCAAAGCACCCTCATGGAGTGAATTTACCAAATAAACAACTGCTTGTTAGACATTTAAAAATGTAAGTGCTACAAATATTCTTAAAAGGCTTTCAAAATTTCAGTGAAGACAAGAATGCTTTTTCAAATGTTTATATAAAAATCTTATACAAGCTGTCTGCTATTACAGTCAGGATATATTTGGTGAGAAAAACAAAACATTGTAACTCAAGGCATGCTCCATTTCAGACAAAACATGAACTCTCTCCTTTAATTATATCAGCCATTACAACAAGAAAACCTTGTAAAAGGTTCTCACATGGGGCCCACATTATGGGGATCCACTTCACACTCAAGAGAGGCTTGTTACACAGTTGAAAGAGAGCATGGTGGAGGACAGCTGCTTCTCCCTTTTGTATAAAATCACTTCCCATTTGCTCTAAAACAGAATTTCTAAATAACAGCACCCAAATAGTACTCAAAACAGGATACTAAACCACTTTGGAGGGCAAGACAGAAGTCTCCTGTCAGCTTCCACAAGAAAGAGAATTTTAGGCTGTACAAGTATTTTCCTTGGGATGCAAACACTTTGATATAAAAGTAACTTTCTTTAATGTATTTGTGCTAACATGATGGGAAATGCCCAACTCACACATCACGATCTTAGTGCATCTATCCTGAACACGGCTGTCTTAATTAGCTTGATGTGTCTATAGTAATAAACACCAAGCGGCAGAACAACTCAATATACCCAGGTGAAATCTTTACCACTTAAAACACTTTAGACAGCTTGTAATCAACTGCATGGCATTTTCCCAATGAGAAATCCTAACTGCAAGATAAGGTATCTTTCTATCTATTGTGAGTGTTGACTTACATTGCAGGCATGGTGCTAAGAGCCTTCATCTGCATTATCACCTCATTTGAAACTTACTACTACCTTGTGAAGTATGTAATGTCCTGGGCACCAAATAGGAGAGGACAGAGAAGCACTGAGAAGAGAAAAAATGAACATTTATCAAGTACTACCACATGGTACTGTAACAGTGCTCTCTATACATTATCCCATGTAACTGTCTCTACAACCCTATTATGTAAGTACTAGTAATGCCATTTTACAGAGGAGAAAACTGGGAGGTACATAACTGGACTAAGGCTGCAGAGATGGGAAATGAGCCTATATTGTCATATGCCAAGTACTATGTGGGCACGATTCCTCCTTCTGGTCACCACATTCTACAAGCTCCAACCCAGAGTAGAGGCAACAACCATGGAGGAATAGCCATGAATGTTCCTCGCGGCCACTGCACCCACGGAGGCTAGAGCAGACCTAGTGCCCTGAGGGTGGGATGTAAATTCCTTTTTAAAACCAGAGGGTGTGGATTTAAAATCCAATATGGAGGGTCTATCTCTGGTTTAACGAAGATATTGAAGCCAATGGAAACAGATCCCAAATCTGGCCCCAAGACTAACCCAGCCTCCTTAAGAGCCTGTAGATGACCAACTACAGAGAGATGAAGACTCTAGAAGACAGAAGATGCTCCCTGGGAGGCTCTTCTCAGCTGTCTTTCTTCTTCCCTCATCCCTCTCTCTGTATGACTTAACTTGACATCTAGGTATATATGGGCAATTGTTCACAGCAGCCAAAAGGTGGAAACAACCCTAATATCTATCAACTGGTAAATGGATAAATAAATTATTGTATATTGTAGTATACAATGAAATTTTATCCAGTCACAATAAAGAATGAAGTACTGATACACACAATGATACAAACGAACCTCAAAAATGTTATGCTAAATGAAAAAAGCCAGACATAAAAAGTTACATACTGCATGACTCAATTTATATGAAATATCCAGAAAAGGTGAAACCACAGACGCAGGAAGCAGATGAATAGTTTCCAGGTGTTGAGGGATGAGGGAAATGAGGAGTGAGTGCTTAATGGGGACGGAGTTTCCTCTGGGGTGAGGAAAATGTTTCAGAACTGGATAGAGGTCCCAGTCGCACAGCACTGTGAATGTACGATATGCCACTGAATTGCACACTTGAGGAGGGTTAACTTTATGTGAACTTACCTGTTTTTTAAAAGTACACATGCCAATGCATAGTCTTTGAGCAGTCCTGAATAACGATATACACTATGCCAAGCTATAAAGATGCCCCACCCTGTGCCCTTTTTACATTACACACAAATAGGGACGGATTTCCTGTAAGCTGATCTTGAAGAAAAAGAAAATGTTCGACAAAGAAAATTAGAACTAAGACATCTCCCCCACCACCAAATAAAAAACCCTCAACACTGTATCTTTGTTCTTTTCCCATGTCCTCTACCCTATTAAAACTAACAAATAATATAAATCCCAATCACTAAGTGTACCACAGACAGAAAACTTGGTACATAAAAGACCTAATAAAGTCTGTCAAGTTTTGTTGCCCTCAAACTGAACAGAAAGATCCAGCAGGCCCTTAAACATACGAAAAGAAGCACACTCTCGCTGGCAATCAGGGGAACTCAGATTAAAACAGCTAGTGATCACTTTACACTGCAGAGAGAACACTTAAAAAGATTCCTAACACCTGGCAGGGGCGAGGCAAACAGGTATTCTCATATTTTGCAGGTGTGACTCTACATCTATGCAACTTTTCTGGAGTATCATCTGACATCATGTGAGTTGTTGACTCCGCTTTTAGGAATCTATCCTTCAAATATCTAAGTAGATACATAAGAATATATGTACAAGAATTTAACTGCAGTGTTGTTAGAAATGGTAGAAGCCTAGAATGCACTTGAAGGTATATCAGCTGGGGAATTGAATAAACTATGGTAGGACAATACCATAGGATATTATACAGCTGTTAAAAAGAGCCACTAGATTCATATTTGATAAAGATAAATGTTGTAACAAAATATTAAGTAAAAAAGCTGCAGAGTATTGTTTATGATGCCATTTTCATAGAAGAAAAAAATGTCCCCTCTCCATATAAAGGTATATGTTCGTATGTATGCATATGATGTATAGAGAAAGGAAAAGAAACAACCAGAGGAGTGGCAGAAAGACAATCAACTTTTTCTACATTCACCTAAATATTATTTTATGCACTGTCCTATAATTTTTTTATAAGTAGAAAAAGTTTAAATAAACAGGATTTTTTTTCTGCACTTTTTTTTTTTTTTTTTTTTTTGAGACAAGGTCTTGCTCTGTCGCCCAGGCTAGAGTGCAGTGCCGTGATCTCAGCTCACTGTAACCTCTGCCCCCTGGGTTCAAGCGATTCTCATGCCTCAGCCTCCTGAGTAACTGAGATTACAGGTACACACCACCATGCCCGGCTATTTTTTGTATTTTTACTAGAGAGGAGCTTTCACCATGTTGGCCAAATTTGCCTCAAACTCCTGATCTCAAGTGATCTGCCTGCCTTGGCCTCCCAAAATGCTGGGATTACAGGCGTGAACCACTGTACCCAAACTGCACTTGTCTTTATATATGCAAGAAATATGAAGGGGACAGTCCCCAAAAACCCACTTTGAGGATATGTTCTGAAGTTAGTATATACTGAACTTTGGTCTCCTAAATTGTATATATTCTGTCCAATGGTGCAACTCAAACTGGGCTCTGCAGACCAGCCCCAGTCCCAGAATAAGCACAGAAACTGAGAGTAGGCCTTTAGAGTTTTTACAGCAGCTTGCCAGAGTAGTTTTATGTCTGTTGACTATAAGAATAATAAATGTTTAATCAGGCTTATGTTTTTCGTTTCTTTAAATTTCATTTTTCTAGTATTTCATTTTTCTAGTAAATCATTTTTATTATATTTTATAAAATTATCAATCCATGACATACTGGAAATTAAAAACAAAACTGGTCCTTCACCCAAGATAATTAGAAAAGCAAAACTCTAAACAATGAGAGTCGATGTTCATAATAATAAAACATAGTAATATATTTAGGAACTTTAATAATGAAAGGTTAGATTCTATTGAAAATACATGCTAATATATTCAAACTCTTATGAAAAAAGATACTAAATAGATCAGAAGAAAGCTTTCTGGTAATAAGAACAGATTACTAACCATTCTAGGTAAATGGTTAAGTTCGTTCTTGTCAGGGAAAATGAATTCTAGTTTCTATTTACAAGTGAAGACTAAGAGAGCTGGAGAATAAATGAAACCCCATACAACTCCAAAACCAACTACCCAGAGTTCAGCCAAAAGCACTTTAACTTTTCCTGAACAAAATTAACTTCATTTTAATTTTTTTCTCCCCTTTCATCCTTCTGAATGAAGATGCTAATAGCAACAGAAAACAGTAACAGAGACAAGGGGCAGGGTTGGGTGTGACTAAGGTCTGACTATTCTGCACAGACTCTATTTAATAAAGTTTCACCTACCAATATTCTATGCTGGGGGTGAGGGGTGGGAAGGAAAGGGAGAGAGCTTACATCCTCCTAAGTCTTCTGAGTTTTCTAAAAGTTGATACACCAAGTTATAGTTACCCAGAAAAACTGCTGTAATAAAGAACCAAAAAACATACTTACAGTCCAAAAGTAAAACATATCATTTGTACATACAAGCTTCTTCTCCCCTTCCTAAATTTTTTAAACTAATGCTATAGTGAGGTGCATTTCCAAATCTGGCAGCTTAAATAAAACCAACTGTAACTAGCACTGTGGTGAATGAAATGCTTTACAACTCACAGCTGTGACACTGAAATAAGGCAATCCTGGATTCCCACCAATGGGTAACCAGCATCAAAAGACAGGGCACATTTTGATGTTTTGAGAATTTCTGAGAAGTCAGAGAAAATTTAGGTTATTTTCGTATTGGTTGGATTTTACATAACAAAAGAGCCCTAAAACAAAAAGCAGCCCCAAGTGTGGCAGTGCTATATTGTTTGGATTCCTTATAACAATCAGCGTGTTCATAAGACACTTAAAAACACACAGAATAAGCTGATGATCCCGGTGAGTGGGACACACGCTGGGCAGCTGTGTGAACTTTAAAAAAAATTTTTTTTAAATTTTTTAAAAATTTTAATTAATTTTTTTTTCTATTTCGATAGTTTTCGGGGAACATGTGGTTTCTGGTTACATGGATAAGTTCCTTAGTGGAACTTCCCTCTAAGTCTCCAGAGTCCATTATACCATTCTTATGACACACTATATTTGCTTTTCCATTCCTGAGTTACTCCACTTAGGATAATGGTCTCCAATTCCATCCAGGTTGCTGTGAATGCCATTATTTTGTTCCTTTTTATGGCTGAGTAGTATTTCACGATGTGTATACACCACATTTTCTTTATCCACTCATTGGTTGATGGGCATTTAAGCTGGTTCCATATTTTTTCAGTTGTGAATTGTGCTGCTATAAACATGCATGTGCAAGTGTCTTTTTCATATAATGGCTTCTTTTCCTTTGGGTAGATAATAGTGGGATTGCTAGATGGAATGGTAGTTCTAGTTTTCATTCTTTAAGGAATTTCCACACTGTTTTCCATAGTGGTTGTACTACCTAAAAAACTCTAAAGACTCATTCAAAAAGCTCCTAGAATTCAGTAAAGTTTCAGGAGGCAAAATCAATGAACACAAATCAGTAGCACTGCTATAAACCAACAGTGACCATGCTGAGAATCAAATCAAGAACTCAATCCCTTTTCCAACAGTTGCTAAATAAACAAATAAAATACTTAGGAATATACCTAACCAGGGGGGTGAAAATCTCTACAAGGAAAACTACAAAACACTGCTGAAAGAAATAATTGATGGCACAAACAAATGGAAACGCATTTCATGCTCATGGATTAGAATCAATATTATGAAAATGATCATACTGACAAAAGCAAACTACAGATTCAATGCAATTCCCAACAAAATACTATTATCATCCTTCATAGAACTAGAAAAAACAATCCTAAAATTCATAAGGAACCAAAAAAGAGTTCATGTAACCAAAAGAACAAAAGCAAAAAGAACAAATCTGGAGGCATCACATTGCCCAATTTCCAACTATACTCCAAGGCTATCGTTACCAAAATAGCATGGTGCTAGTAATAAAAATAGGCACACAGACCAATGGAACAGAACAGAGAATCCAGAAATAAAGCCAAATACAGCCAACTGATCTTTGACAACGCAAACAAAAACACAAAGTGGGGAAAGAATGCCCTATTCAACAAATGGTGCTGGAATAATCGGCAAGTCACATGTAGAAGAATGAACTGGATCTTCATCTTTCACTTTATATAAAAATCAACTCAAGATGAATCAAAGACTTTAATCTAAGATCTGAAACCATAAAAACTCTAGAACATCAGAAAAACTCTTCTAGACATTGGCTTAGGCAAAAAGTTCATGACTAAGAACCCAAAAGCAAATGCAACAAAAACAAAAATAAATAGTTGGGACCTAATTAAACTAAAAAGCTTGTGCATAGCAAAAGAATTAATTAACAGAGTAAAAAGACAACCCAGATTGGGAGAAAATATTTGCAAACTATGCACCTGACAAAGGACTAATACCCAGAATCTACAAGAAACTCAAATCAGCAAGATAAAAACAACCCCATCAAAAAAAAGAAAAAGAAAGAAATAAAGAAAGAAAAAACATTGTTTATGGAGTTCAGAGCTTGGATACTCAAGTATTGATTGCAGTTTTATTTTTAAAAGAATGCTACAATTTATGTGGTTTTTCTCATGTTTATATTAAAAGCTAATAAACTCTAATTTAAAAAACCATCAAAAACTGGGCAAAGGACATGAACAGACAATTCTCAAAAGAAGATATCCAAATAGCCAACAAACATAAGAAAAAATGCTCAACATCTCTATTAGGGAAATGCAAATTAAAAGCACATGAGATCCCATCTTATTCCTGTAAGAATGGACATAATTGAAAAACAAAAAATAACAGATGCTGATGTGGATGTGATAAAAAGGGAACACTTTCACACTGCTGGTGGGAACGTAAGCTAGCTGTGTAAACTTATGAAACAAAGACCAAGCTGAGGTCCTTGCCTCACCTGCTCTGCTTCAAGGGCTCATCAGCTTGGCCCCAAATGATGTCTTCAGTAGGTGGCGCAATGTTAAAACTGGGAGCTATGTGAATGAACGCGCTGAAAGACAAAACACGATAGATCAGTTAGGTCACTATAAGAAAACATAGTATAATGCAACCAAGTGCTGTTAACCAAGTTCCTTCTCGGCTTGACATTCAACTACCTGCAAATTTAGTGCTTAGAAAAGGTCCAGGGACCTTCCCCTGAGGAAGAACTCAGCAACACCACAGTCCTTAATGCAACTAGATTTCACCTCCCCATGCCACCAAGACTTGCTGTGCAGGGTACAAATGGCCTTCTTCCTTGCCAAATCTTATGTCCCCCTTTCACTCTTGTTCTCCTTGACTTCTTTGTAGTATCTGACACTGTTCAGTAGTTTTCTTTTTTTCTCTTTTTATTCTCCTCTCTCTCCTGCTTCTTTTATGGTTTCCTGCTCCTCTTTCTCCTTCTGCTTCTCGACCAAGGACACATTTTAAGGCCCTGGGTTTTTCTCTCTCTCTCTCAGAAATCTATTCCCAGTGCATCAATTCTCTCCTTGCAGATAGCCCCCAATCATCTCCATTCCCTCCCTTGAACTCCTCTCCTTTATTCTCAACTCTCCAGTGAGCCATCTTTCCTACGTATGGTATCTCTACTGCATATGCTTATTCAAAAGCCTTCATTTCTTGCTGCAACACTACTAACTGTGGACAAATGTGCTTGTCTATTGACCTCATTGATTTCTGCAATAGCAGAATTATCCTCCCAGCCAACCAAGCTCCAAATCTTAGATTCATTTTTGCTCATTCTCTCTTCTTCAATTTCAGTCATTCATCAAGGCCTATTGATTCGTTACATCTCACTTCTATCTCTTGCTACCCACTTACACTGACCAGATCCTGCTTAGCTGAGAAAAAACTCCTCTTCTTTCCTAATGTTTCCTCTTGTCAAATTGGCCAGCGTGCTGTGCTGCTGCCATTTTGATCTTTCTATCACTACCCCTGCCATTTTCATCTTCCTCTTACTATCCCCAGCAATTCGAGAATCCTTACCACCCCTCTAACAAGCAGCCTGCATTGCCTGGTAGAGAGAAAACAAGACAGCAGAGTAGCTAAGAACTCAGGCTCTGGATCCTGGTGGCCGTGCTTCGAATCACAGTTCCACAACTTAACTGCTATGTGCCTCATTTCTCCTCATCCCTCAATGAAGGTCAGGTGCAGTGGCTCACACCTCTAATCCCAGCACTTTAGGAGGCTAAGGCGAAGGAGCGCTTGAGGCCAGGTGTTCAAAACCAGCCTGGGTAACATAACGAGCTCCTGTTCCTATGGGGAAAAAAATTAGCCAGGCATAGTGGCACACACCTGTAGTCCTGGCTACTTAGGTGGCTAAGGCAAAAGGATCACTTGAGCCCATGAGTTCGAGGCCACAAAGAGCTATGATCATACCACTGCACTCCAGCCTGGGCAACAGAGCAAGACTCTGTTTCTAAAAAACAGGGGGGCAGGGGGGATTTGATAATAACATCTCCTTCAAAGGCTTGCTGTGAAGATAAGAAGAGTTAAAAGGTGTGAAGAACTTAGAGAAGTGCCTAGCACAGTAAGACCTCCATTAAGTGTTGAATGGTAATGGCTCCCAGCTGGACTGGCCCACACAGCATCTCCTAAACCTGTGTGCTCACCTTTCCTTTGTTATTACACCTTCCCTCATTGGGCTTATGCAGTGCGGAAACTCTTCTTCTCTTGGCTCCTCTATACAAATTCTGCCCATTGTCAAGGCTCAGGTCTGATTTCCCAGTCAGCCAGTGGGAAATCTGAGTACTTCAGCTGCAGCCTAGCTTTTTTGCTTCTGAACTTCTAGAATATTTACTAGATGTCCCCGAATCAAGTTTTTTTTTAAATTACAGAGTGTGGAGGGCAGCTCACATGCTGGAAATTACTGGTGATGAAGCCAGAGGTCTTGCTGTTTCCTTTGGCTGCCCCTAAGTGAGTAATGTCTCAGAACCCCAGCTTCCTTCTCTGAAAAAGTTATTATCTTATTTATAAGGTTTCCTCAAAAATGGAATAAGAACATGTAATGCTCCTATCATATAATCAGGCATAAACATTGGTTCCCTTCCAGTGGGACCATAAACCTCCAAGGGTAGCTCACGTTTCTCCGTGCTCCAAGGACAGGGGAATACGGACTGAATAACCGAAAACCTTTCCACGTCTAATGATTTTATTATGACAATATTCTGAAATGGGATTTTCCATGCCTATTCTAAATAACTGAAAGTGCTTCCACAATAAAATGCATTTTAACACACTTAATCTTCCAAGAACACACGTTGATTCTATTGCCCTAATGAGGAAATATATTAGCTACTTAACCTTTATCTAACTCTTACATAATATTTTTTTAAGATTCATTTTTACAAAACCCAGAAAGTCCACATGCAAACAACAAAAACCAAACAAAAAAAGGAACACAAAGTAATTGAAAAGATTTTTCATACCTAAAAAGGAATTTTTAATCACAACCTTAGTCATAAACCTCAACAGGCAAGTCAGAAGCAGTGAAAGATAAAAGTGCCAACAAGAAAATCCGGTTGAAGTGTCACTCAGGTTCATGCAGTGGGTTACAGGGCGCACAAGACAAGCTGGCGGAAGTGGGTGCTGTACCTTTGTCACGGCCGCCCCCACCTGACCACCTGTAGCAGCCTCAGAGGAAGCAGACAACCCCCACACACTTTCCAGCTGCATCTTGGCAGCCACAAAGTACGCACATACAATCAACTAACGTATAAAAGTATATCAGAAGCATCAATGTGAAAAGGGAAAAAATCTTTAACTCGTGATGAGTAACCTGTGTTATTTAGATTCTGTCATTGAGACCCGATGCTAAGCTAAGGGGAGACCCCTCTAAAGACACCCACACAACCCTGATAACTGGTAGCATAAGTGCATAATCTTTGCATCAAATACCTGGAGCACTGAAGAGGCTGAAGCAGCAAATCCTTTGGTAGAGGGTGAGGACCAAAGGGAGTACCTCAGAGGCTGCAGTTCCTCCCCCTAGTGTTCAATGACAAATGAAAACATGTCACTGGGTCCAAACGCAGGGAGGACTAGTCTTTGCTTTGGCACCAGGCTAGACAAAGAAAAGACCCCTTGCCCCATGACCCCACATTGTCCTACAAAGGAAGGGGCTAGATTTTGTTGATGAATGCAATTCACATGTTTGGAGCAGTGTCATTTGAAGGGACTGCTTCAGAAATTCATGCAAGTCACATAAGTGGAGGGAAAACAGGAAAAAATTAAGAATGGCTGTTTACAAATCACTTCTAAAACTTTGCTTTGTTCTACTTGAAGAATTTTTATCATCATTTAAAGCAGTTAAATTAAAACACACCTGCACTATACATCGTAAGAGAACATACCTGCTCTTCAAATATGACTTGAAAATTATTTGGTTTCTCCCCTACCTCCTCCTACCTGGGATGCTCTCTTTTTACATTTAATTTGGAAAATTAGAAGAAAAATGGAATAAGCTCAAATCCTAACCAAAAATTGTTTTTACTTTTAAAATACAATCATTTTAGAATTTTTTAATAAATGGAAAATATTTTATTATTTACTTGTTTAATAAAGGACGAAGGGAGGGAGGGAGGGAGGAAGGAAGGAAGGAAGGAAGGAAGGAAGGAAGGAAGGAAGGAAGGAAGGAAGGAAGTTAGTTATCAATGGGCATTAAAGTGTAACTTTTAAACCTACTTTCATAGTTCAAATATACCCAGTATTTGGAGGTCAGAGTAGTTACACCTCACTAACTTTATAAAGGAGAGGCTTTTAATAAATGCAAGGAATGTCTACCACAGTAATACATGTGTAAAACGTTTCATCTGACAGCCATGTTCTAAGTTAAAGTTATATTTCCTACTCCGAAATAATTTTAATTTATGGCTAACAATGGTAACAAATGTTTTCATTGAGGCCCAGGAAAGTATGAGAGTAGTTATTCACATATTCTCATTTCCCATGTAACATGCCTAGGGCCATCTTGAATGAGAGCACAGAAAAAGTGGAGGATTTCTCTGCCTACTCTGCTTAAGATCATGCCTGTAATCCCAGCACTTTGGGAGGCTGAGGTGGGCAGATCACCTGAGGTCAGGAGTTTGAGACCAGCCTGGCCAACATAGGGAAACCCCATCTCTACTAAAAATACAAAAATTAGCTGGGCATGGTAGCGCACGCCTGTAATTCCAGCTACTCAGGAGGCTGAGGCAGGAGAGTTGCTTGAACCTAGGAGGTGGAGGTTGCAGTGAGCCGAGATCACACCACTGCACTCCAGCCTGGGCAACAGAGCAAGACTCCGTCTCAAAAAAAAAAAAAAAAAAGTCTACAGTACTTTATCATTTTATAAAGCCCTCTGTCATACATTATCTCATCTAGATGACATATATACGGCAAACATTATCTAAGCCATAAAGTAGTTTATTGGTCCTATATACCGAAAGAACACAGATCTGGTAACACATGCTTAAATCAAATAACTCACGGTCCCCACAGCCTTAAAGAACATTTTCTATTCAAATGGTTTTCTCCATTTTTACTGTACAGTAAAGCATATTTTATCTGTGATTTTTAAGTCATTTAAGAACTTTTTATTGTGGAATTTTATGACTAGCCCTTTAAACACTAGTTTTGCTAGGAACATCAAAAGAACAAGTAACTAATTACATAAAGGGGAAAAGATTAAATGAATCATGGATTCCACTTGAACTTCATCAGTTAAAAGATAATTAGCAAAATATTTAAGGAAAAAGTAAATGAGCTTGTTAGTCATGGTCTTTTGAGGGGAAAAAGGTAAAACTATTTTACTTGACTGATCTCAGATCTAGAATCTAAAAGATAAAGAGGTATTGTGGAGAATCATTATAAAATACTCAGACCTCAAAAGTTCCCATAAGGTCAAAATATGGACTATGTATAAGAAGAAAAAATATGCTAAATATAAAATCAATGTATTAATGACATATATTTATTTAAATATTATTTTTGAGTATTCTTAACAGGTATTCAGAACCCTAATCTGCTTCTGAATTTTTAATGAATATAAAAGAAAAATTTGAAGACATTAATGGAGAATTTTAAAGCAAGAATGTAGTCCTGTATGTTAGAGAGAAGAAAATCAAACAATGTTATATTTTAATTCTTATAGGTGCCCAAATACATAAGCGACCTAACTTTGACTTTAGGGGGAAACTGGACAAATCCATTTAAAACTAAGTTAGCAACAAATACTTACATGATTTTGTGAACATGTAACATCCCAAAGTGTTTTAAATTGATAATGTCCCCATATGAACTGATAATTTTCAGTTGAGTATACAGTTTATTCTATAAAATCATTAAATCTTAAGAATCATGAGGGATCTTAGAGACATTTAGACCAGTGCCCCTCAAATTTTGATGTTTATGTGAGTCCCCAGGGGCATCTTGAGAAAGCGCAGATTCAGACTCAGTAGGTGTGGGTGGGCCTGAGACTTCATTTCTAACAAGCTCCAGATGATTCCAATGCTGCTGGTCCCGGGACCAGGCAATGGGTATTGCAGCCCCAGTCAAGTCTAAGGGAGGTCCCACAGCCTCTGCTTGGGCATCTCCAGTATCCAGGACTTGAAACCTGCCTCCAAGGGTAGACATTACAGGGAGGGACTTGTATATTACAGGGAGGGAAGCAACAATGAAAGGCTGCTTCCGCTTCTGGTGATGGAAGACACTCTTTCTCTCCCGACATCTCCTCTTCTCCATGTTGAAAATCCCCACTTCCTTTGGCCACTCTTAGAACTGATAGGTTTCCAGGCCCCTAAACATCTTTATCACAGAAAATGCTCCCTCTGTGGTGAAAATCTTTCTTAAAATAAACCCTTGGGACAAGGCATAGCCTCCCACACATGGGACATCCAGACCTGAGAGTAGCTGAGTGGGAACATTACATTCCTTGATCTAAAGGGGACAGCTCTCTTAATGTGGCCTTAAGGAGGTGTTGCCTTCTGTAAGAATCACACTGCACTGCTGGCTCACAATGTTGTGGAGGAAATAACACCAAGCAAGTGTTCCAATCTCCACTCAAACAATTATTTTTAACTAAAATGTAGGAATTTACAGTTATTCCTATTTAAGGTCATGTTGCTACTATAACAACTCAAATAAATCCTTTAAAATGTTTATTATCTAATAAGTCACATACATATAAAAAACATATACAGTTTTTAAAAACAATTGTAAAAAAAGAATATCCTTGGGACCACTGTCCAGGTTGGGAGATAAAACACTGCCAGGACCTCAGAAGCCCCCAGTGAGCCCCTCCCCTATCATACTCACTCCCTGACCTCTAGAGGTAGTTGTTATACTGCTTTTTGTGACAATCGTATTAAATCATATTAATTTTCTTTATAGTTTTACCATCTATGTATGTATCCCTAAATAACATGCTTTAGTTTTGCATGCTTTTGAACTTTACATGAATAGAATCACACGGTATATATTCTTCTGTCTTGCTTCTTTCAATATTGTTTGTAAGATTCATCCATTCTGATGTACTTTTATTTAACAAACACATATAGAATGCCAGTCATTCTCCTAAGCATGTCACAAATATTAACCCATTTAAACTTCCTAACAATCCTATCAGGTAGACATCATTTTCCCTGATGTACAGATGAGAAAACTAAGGTACACTGAAGTTCAGAAATTCATCCAAGGTCACACAATAAGTGGCAGAACCAAAATCTGAACCCAGACACAATCCTTCCTCTTGACTACCAGGAAATGCTGCCTCTCCCCACCCTTCTATATGTGGTTTTACTAGTTGATTTTTCATTGCCAAATAGTATCACAGTGCATAAATACCTTATAGCAAAATGTGTTGATTCGGCTCAATATTGATGGGCATTTATTTGGGTTGCTTCCAGTTTTTGGCTCTTATGAACAATGCTTCTTTGAATATTTTTGTCCATGTTTTTTCTTTTAAGTTCAGGGGTATGTACATGCACTGGTTTCTTACACAGGCAAACTTCTGTCATGGAAGTATGCTGTACAGATTATTTCATCACTCAGGTATTAGGCCTGGTATCCATTAGTTATTTTTCCTGATTCTCTCCCCCTTCCGACCCTCTAATAGGTCTCAGGGTCTGTTGTTCCCCTCTATGTGTCCATGCATTTTCATCATTTAGCTCCCACTTATAAGTGAGAATGTGCAGTGTTTGGTTTACTATTCCTGTGTTAGTTTCCTAAGGATAATGGCCCCCCAGCTCCATCTATGTCCCTGCAAAGGACATTATCTCATTCTTTTTTACGGCTGCACAGCATTCCATGGTGTATGTACCACATTTTCTTTATCTAGTCTATCGCTGATGGGCATTTAGGTTGATTAAATGTCTTTGTTTATTGTGACTAGTGCTGCAATGAACATATATGTGTATGTGTCTTAGAATAATTTATATTCCTTTGGGTATATGCACAGCAATGAAACTGCTGGGTTTAATGGTATTTCTGTCTTTAGGACTTTGAGCAATCATCACACTGTCTTCCACAATGGTTGAACTAATTTACACTCCCACCAAGAGTATAAGTGTTCCTCTTTCTCCCTAACTTTGCCAGCATCAATTATTTTTTGTTTTGTCCATGTTTCTTAAAGCACATAAGTAATCATTTTTCTTAGGAGTATACCTAGGGGTAAGATGGCTGTGTTGTAAGTTATTTGCAGGTTGAACTTGGTTAGGTAAGAGCAAATTGTTTTCCAATATAATTGTACCAAGTTATACTCCTGTCAACTAAATACAAAAACTCCCATTCATTCACATCTTTACATGGTATTGTCAGGTTTTAAAATTTCTGCGAATCTAGAGAGTGTGTAATCATATGTTACTATGATTTTAATTTGCATGTGTTTGCTTATTAATGAAGCTGAGCATATTTTTATATATTTACTGGCCAATTGGGTTTCTTCTTTTGTGAAATGCATGTTTAAGAATATGAATGTACAGCATCATTTTTCTTTTTGGTTACCTGGCTTTTTTATTGATTCCTATGTGTGCTGAACCAGTATTATTTATGTGCCACTAACATCTTTTACCACTTTGGGCTTGTTTTCTCATTCTCCATAGTTACCAGTGAGTGAACAGAAGTCCTACTCACTTTTTTTTTTTTTT
>NW_012115189.1:4526299-4539505 GCF_000951035.1 Colobus angolensis palliatus
ACGGGGTTTCATCGTGTTAGCCAGGATGGTCTCAATCTCCTGACCTCGTGATCCACCCGCCTCAGCCTCTCAAAGTGCTGGGATTACAGGCGTGAGCCACTGCACCCAGCATCCTCATACATTTTTAACTTTTGTACTATTATATAAGAATTTTTTAGGTCTGGCCAGGCATGTTGGCTCACGCCTATAATCCCAGCACTTTGAGAGGCTGAGGCAGGAAGATCACTTGAGGTCAGGAGTTTGAGACCAGCCTGGCAAACATGGTGAAACCCCACTCTACTAAAAATACAAAAATTAGCTGGACATGGTGGCATGCACCTGTAGTCCAGCCAATCAGGAGGCTGAGCCAGGAGGATCACTTGAACCTGGGAGGTGGAGGTTGCAGTGAGCCTAGATTGCGCCACTGTACTCCAGCTTGGGCGACAGGACAAGATTCCATCTCAATATATATAAATAAATAAATAAATAAATAAATAAATAAATAAATAAATAAATAAAGCATTTAGAAAGAAAAAGATTATGTTAAATATACATGTTGGTCTTATAGTCTAGAAATTCAGTTGCTCTGACTAAAAATACAAAAAGCAAAGGCTCTGGGATAAGACCACTGTAATACAGAGCTAAAATAGTGATCTCTGATTGTCTGGCCAAACTGCAGCAAAACCAACCAAAACTAAACAAAAAACAAAAATGTTTCCATATGCAGACATATGGAAATGGGCTGCAAAAAGATGAACGTACACCTGAAATCCTGGTGACATCTGGGCAGCCCCTTAGCAGGTAGCACAATTCTTCCTGAGCTAGCTGCTCCACTCTGCTGTTTCCTCTGACTCGCATTTTCTGTTAACCTTCCTCTTGGAATCCTTCAACAATGACTCACAGGGCTATATGGCTACTCAGCAATACCACAGCCCTCCGCAATAGATGCTGTGTAGGAGGCACGTAGCTCAGTGGATTGTAGTCTGTGCTAGTATTTTCCTTTCTGCATTCAGGGAGGATTTGCTTTTCAGCCACATTTCCCTGAAACACAGCCCTGACAGGAGATGCTTAGTGCAGAGATTTCTAAACGATGAAATGATCTGAGTTTGGCTCCTTAATCATAATGAAACTAAAAACAGTAAGATGAAAAAACAACAGGGGGATCATCATTCCTACAAAAAACAACTTTACACTTGGGCAAAATAAAGAAATTTTTTAAAAAAAGCTCAAACTAACATTTTCCAACCTTTCACTAAAAGCAAGGGCTAAAACCACATGTTTTGAAGGTCTTGCACTGTGTTATTATTAGAAGTCACAATTCTATTGATACTGATGAGTCATTCATATCGGCGGAAACCAAGAACTTCCATCAACATCATGTTACACACAGTCACTGTGGCTTTTCTTTATTACTGGTCAAAGCTGCTTCAGAATGCTTACTGAAACTTAAGAAAAAGGAGGCAAACTCCTCAAGGGTGTGCAAAGCTTTCCCTTCCCCAGCTGATCTTACTTTAATCATCTTTTTCAAGACAGCTTACGATGATTGGATAAACTTGTATCTACAAAAGGAAGTTTATTTAGAAGCCTCAAAAAAGCAACATTTCACACTTTCCGATGAAAATAAGCAAAACTGAACTCTGAAAACAAACAGTGAAACCATCTCTGAAAATATATGCTAGCTTTAAAATGACCAGAGGTCAAGTTTTTTGTTTTGTTTTTTAACCTCAATAATGGAACGGATATAAACAAAAGCTGTCATCACTTAGGAACTTGAGCCACATAAAACAATGTCAGGCTAGTCACTTGCACCCTCGCCCCTGCTTCCCTACTCAGGACACACTGCTTTGCACTGAGGGAGAAGTGGGTCAGGTTTCAGTTACACCAAGAAAGCCTAAGTTAAAGGTTTATGAAAACTCCTTCTGGTCTTAAGTAGGAAATAACAGCACATTCCCTTTTCATTTATTATCAGCCCATTTTGCCTCTCCCCTTAAATATTCCCAGAAAAATAAAGTGAAGCAAAACAAACAAACAAACAAAAAGAGTTTTCCTGAGGTATATCCAAAAACGCTATGAATATGCAGTCCCTACAAAGGTAGAAATTTGTCCAGTTTTCTCCCCTGCAACCAGAAGGCTGTGTCTGGCTGCTGGCAGGAGAAGGGGACCCAGTTCAGCAGTGACCAAAGATCTGAAAATAGCCTCCCAGTAGCTAACCAGCCCAGTCGCTAACCAGCCCAGCAGCCCGGAGCTCTCTCCAAGGGCGGTGCTGGTACCATGGGCAGTTTACAGTGCGGCCAGCTGAGCGCTACAACAGCTGCATGAGTCAGCAAGCATTGCTGGTAGGAAAGTGCTGACATGCTAAATTACTCTTGTGTACATGAGGTGCACACACCTACCTGGCAAAAACAAAAACAGGGTACATGCAAATTAGCGAATGGGAACCTCTCTACGCTTGCAGTTTCTATTTTCCAAGATTAGACCAAAAACATTAATAATCTATGTCACTGCTGAAAAAGAAGTAACAACTAATAATAATTAATCATGATAATAAACAAGTCACTCTCAGTGTTGCTATGTGTAGAACAGCTGCACTGAAATCTCACGAGCCAGTTAATTTTAACTGGTTTTAATTTTAACTAGATTTAACTGCTTTTCCTCCCTTCTGAAAAATCAAAATAGTTACCATATCGACCACAAGAACTGGTAACAGACAAGCACAGTTCCTGTTTTTCAGAGGGGACTTACTTTCAAACCCACAATATCAAGATGCTTAACATAAGTGGAAATTTAAAATGTACTGTTTAATGTGGGAGACTTAAAACCTGTACGCTAATTCAGATCTCATGTGCCAGGCTTTGTCTGACAATGCCTCCCATTCATCTCTGTTCTCTCATTTTATACGGGACCCAGAAATCTGCAGAACTGGTTATCTGGAACTGAGAATACATTTCCCCGTAGAAAAAGGGTCAGGTCAATGAGCTAGCATTCCTTGATAGTCTGTGAAAATGTCTTGAACTTAAAATACGAGAGGTTAAATTTATAATCTAAAAAGTAGAAAATGATACTACAATGATACTTCCAAAACCATTTAAAAGAAAACACTCTTGATTAACTGTGTTTGAGGAAATGTCTAATTACAGGAGGATGAAGGGACACAGTCTTCTAAGTGAGACTTTCAGACTTCAACTTTAGGGTCATTCTGGTTCTCCAACATGGTTTCAATTGTTAGTTCCATTTAAAATGCATAGAATTCTCTTACTTTGGCATAAAGTAGTGTTAGAAAAAAAACTCTTTATACTTACCAGTTGTAAGTACTGTTTTTTCCTCCAAAAAAAAAAAAAATTGATTGAGAGTTGGAAAAGAAAAAAGGAGGAGAAACAAGTACAAAGAGGGTGTACTAGAAAGAAGGAAACAAAGAAATTAAGTCTGGGATAAAGAAAGACACGAAGGCATAACTAAACTACAAAAACAAAGAAGAGGTAGGAACTAGAGGGCAGTCCCCAACTAGACAGTGTGTTCCCAGAGAAAGAGGACTCTTCATACCCAGCTCCAGAGACGAAAGTGGAGTCCTGCAAGACAGTTCCACACCCTGGCACTAGATGGAGCCATCAACTCAACATAGCATGGTTGCTGGAGGAGGGTATGGTGGGGGAGAGGTGGGACTGAAGGGCATTGACTCTACAGCCAGGTATTTACCTGGCAACAACTCTATCCAAAATAAGTATAGTTTCCTTAATCAACCAACTCTCCTAATGTCCAGATGTCACCACCATGCTGACACCACTATGCTTGTGGTTTGTCAAATTGGGACACACTAATTTTGAAATAAATATCAATTCAATTTTTATCAATGCAAGTGGGGTGGGGAGGTAAGTGAAGTTGGATCTGCTGCCAGTTTTTTTCTTCTAAAAATTCAACATTCAAGGATAATATAGAATTTCAGGTTCATTGCTACTGAATAACAAAAATCCCTAATCATAAACCAAATGGCTTTCCCGTGAAGCTTTGTTTAAATGTTAAATAACATACCACCTTGCTATAGAGATTTATGTGATCAACTTCAATGTATGGCAAGAGGCGGGAGATGCTCACTGACAAATGTATTACAAAAATCATCTTCTCTTTATATTTTAATGCTACTGTGATTTATATTCTGTAATTCATTTGCCTATATTCTCTGTCTAGGGTTGTGTTTGTTTATGACGAGCCCCCTCTTCATTCAGAAATGGTCCTCCTATCACCAGGTTACCAGTGTGCAAAATTCTACTGTTTTTATCCTTAGAGTTTTACTTCTTTGGCTTTGTCCCCTATTAATATGCTGATGCTTCAGAAAAGTAACGCACCAAGTATGCTCAGTTACCTATATATTAGTAAAACTGTGTTCATAAAATATTTCTCTGAGATTGGTTTTGGAAGGGAAAGACAAGGACTAGTTGAGGGGACTAGGTGGCCAAAAGGTAAAATAGCATGAAACAAAAAAGTGAGGCCAGAAGGAAGATGGGGGAACTGGCTGCAAACCGTGCCTAGCTTCTTCACATTTGGGACACAGACCATCATCCCTGGCACTTACCTTCCCAAGAAGACGTATGAAAAGGAAGGGTTAACTCTGTCTACATTTTCCTCTTGCTGAATGGGTAATATCTCTTACAGTTAATTTCATTTTTTTTTTTTTTTTCAGTTTGACTCTTCGGGGCTTATTCATTTGCATAATATGGAATCTTGAACCCATATAGATATTCTACAAATCAATGCAAGTAATTCTCACACTAAATCAGCAGCTTTAAGCTCATCATTGTTTGCACAGAAATCTTTATGCACTCATCTGCTTGATTTTTTAAATCATTTAAAACCTCCAACACTGACACACTAAGCATCTCCCATTTAGCCTTCTCCAAAATTTGAACTAAATTCTGAAAAATAAGCACAGTACTGTACAATCATACACTTGATAATTTCCCAAATTGAGCTTCAAATGTGTGCTTAATGTTTCAAGTGGCTCCTGAGAACGATGCCTCTTGACTAAAGATGACAACTTTGGTGTCTGGCCCAGGCAGAGCTGAGTCAGCATTCTAAACAGTGACCCTGCAAACCTGAGGTAGTTGGCGGTTACTGACATGCCAACTGCCTGAGTCCTTTAAAACCATTCCAATCTCCAGTTGAGAGTTGCAACATGCTAATCTGGCAAGACAACCTCTTCCTGAAATTGACCAGAATGAGAACAAAGGTTACCTGCTTTTATCTGTTACTGGTAGCTAATATTTCTAATTAGGAGTTCTGATGGAATTAGTTCTCAATGAAATTCTTCCTCCTCGGTAGAACACTCTACGTCTTACAGGTTGAATTTCTTTTACCTTTTCCTACCCACCAAGAAACAAAAAAAAGGCAAAAAACAAATTCCCTCCACCTAACAAGAGGGTAGGAATGTGAGTTACAAGTAAACCCTGGAGACAGAGCCATGGGATTTCAGTTATATGCCTAGTACTTCTTTTGCCTTTACATGCATCACTTTTACTTTCTGATCCCTAAATGGACACTAAAACCTAAGGAATGCAATTATTAGAAAGCGGGCCATGTGAAAGACGGGAGATATATTCACTCAGGTTTACTGAGAAATTATTTTTCAACTTTAAGACAGATGTCAACAAAACATCCGATATTTTAGAGTGAGGTGACCTTTATTTCTGCTTCTGGGAACTGCCAAAGAGAGTTCCAACTTCAAACGAAGAAGAAAAGGAAAAGGAAGAGCCATAACACGGTAAGAAAACAGGCCCCAGCATCAGACAGCTAGTGTCCAATTCCAGTCCTACCATTCATTAGCTGAGTCACACCTATGCTGTGGCTTCTAGTGATCACACCTAGCTCTGGGTTGCTCTGAGGATTACATGAGTTAAATATGAGCAGCACACACAGGAAGCTCTCAATACAGGTTAACTGTCATCAAAGAAAAAGAAAATAGAGGGGTGTTAGCATGCAGTATAATCAATTTATTTTAAATAGATGCTGTCAAAATTCCTTAATTTTTGCATCTAAGAATGGTCTAAATAAGATGTGTCCAATCTTTTGGCTTCCCTGGGCCACACTGGAAGAAGGAGAACTGTCTTGGGCCACACATAAAATACACTAAACACCAATGATACGTGATGACCTAAAACAAGAAAAATAGCAAAAATGAAAAATGCAAAAAAACCTCATGTTTTAAGAAAGTTTTTGAATTTGTGTTGATCCACATTCAACGCGCATGAGGCCTGCAGGCCATGGGTTGCACAAGCCTGGAATAATCATCTTTGGGCCACAGAGGATGGAGACCCTCTGCTCTGGAGTAGCCAGGGACTTCAGACAGATTTTAGACTCACTTTTTCACCAAAGGCCCTACACACATCAGCTGACTGGGAGAGAATACTTTGTAGCTTCTGATCATTCAAATATTGTCAAAATCACCCTAAATATGTTCAAAATAAGAATGTTAACTTGTATTTTTTCCAAGTATGGAAATCAACATTACTCTTGGCAGTTAACTTCTGTTTTTATTAGGTTCTAAAGAGCCAGGTAAATAAATCAATTCTGGACTCTGTATACAGGAACTATTATTTGCCAAAATGGCCCCAGAGGTTCCAGCATGGCTTATGCAATACTCCAAAGGGCCAAAGATAGTAGTGAATTAATAGGATTAGGAAGCTGGAGGAAAAAGTGAATCTCAAGTTTTGGACTATCCCTGATGGAAGGTCACTCCACAATTCCTCAGGGAGGGCTTCCCCAACCTCCCAACTAGGTTAAATCTCCCCATTAGACACTCTGGTGCATGAAATACCTTTCCTTCATGAGCAGTGGGTTATCTGTTACTAACTGATCAATGCCACTCTTCCTACCAGATGATGTGCTTCATGAGACCAGGGGCCAGGACTGGGTTTGCTCCCCATTAGCACTGTGGTCACCTAACACTATGCCTGCCACATAAGAGATACTCAATATATATTTGTTTACTGAATGAATGAGGCATCTGCCTCTAAGGAACGGTATTTCCAGACACTTGGCCCATTTTGTACTATCCACAAGCTTCTATTGCTTAGAAGAATACAGAATAGGAAAAAAAGAAAAATTGGCAAAAATCTATGGATACTGAAATACTAAGGAAAGATGCTGAGCATGTACATTCATTTTGTTTCCTACTTGTGGATGGAAATCACCATACTGGGATCTCCCAACTTTAAAATCCAAAGTAAAGGTCTAAGCTGTCTTTGGGCTACACTCCTGGAAAATCCTGAGGAAATTCCTGAAGTAACTGCAGAAAGTGACAGGGGAGAGAGAAGAGAAGATGGCCCAAGACTAGAGTGATGGAAGACTTGGAAACTCGAAAAGCTTTCTTCTCTAACTAACTGGGACTTTGTCTACATGCCAGCTATAGGCTCAGGCACACATGAAGAGAATAATGAGATGTATGGGAGGACTGCAAAGTGGAGGATTTAAATGCTTAGGAAAAGAGCCAATGAAAGCTGACACAAGGACAGGAGGGACCCAGCAACCAAGCGCCGGCTCTCATCACAGCAGCAGCAGCATGTCCTACAGCCTTCAGGAAAAGAACAAAAAGGTCAGGGAGGAAAATGACACATCTCAGAACCAAAGGGCAATTCATTATGAGGCTAAGGAACAAAAGAGAAGTCAACCAGGGAATATGCTGAAGAAACGGTGATTATGAAGTCACTGGGGAAGACTGAGAGGCATTTTGGCTGTAATTCCAATGACTAGAATGAAGGAGGACGTGAAATGCTTTTGGATTGGGAAGATTTCTTATTTTGGAAAAAAAACAGCTCAAGGAAAAACAAATGGCAAAATTCCTGCCTGAGTTTTGAAGTAGTGTCACTAGCAGGATGAGGTTCAATTTATACATTCTTTAGAAATGAAATGGCCCTTGAAAAGGACATAGTGGTAAGATTCGGATATTTCCAGCCTTACAGAAGCTAAGCAACATGCTGACAGTAAAATTAAGTTTCAGTTTTAGATAGACTGATATTTGAAATTAACAAAAAAGAAAAAAGTAAAGGAAAAAAATTAAAAGACCCTGAACTGATAAAAAAAAAAAAAAAAAGGAACTACTTTCTTTTTTTTAAATTAAATGTCATTGCAAACAAAAAAAAAAGGTGAAAGGTGAGTTACATTTTGGGCAATCTTACTGAGTTTACAAAATGTTTAGTTCACAGCAGGTTTCAGTTTGGACTTGAACAATCTGTAAATATTTACTTAAAATTTAAAGACAGGAGGACAGCACAGGTCACATATTGCCATTAACAAGACAGAAGGAATTTTCCGTCATTCCCAAGGCCTTGGTGCTGCGTTCCCACATGTGGCCCCAGCTCTGCCAAAAGCTTGTCTTCTTTTCCAAAGAAATTCCAATTTTTGCAACCAGCCCTGACTCCTGAACTGTGAGTACCTCTGACAGAGTCATATGTCGCTGAAGCTTCTTCAACACCCAGACAGGGAAAGGAGAGAAGCAGGGAGGCAGATGCACAGCGTCCGGTCCGTCCGCTATCTGAATTGCAGATTTTGATAAATATGTTACATTTTATATTGTTCTCTGTTCTGTGTATGTGAGGGCAGGGACCATGTTCTCCGTATGCCACAGTCCTACACCATGCCCAGTCATTGATTCCAGGACTGGACTGTGTACATAGAATGGGGAAATAACCTTTAGACATTCAAGAAAACACGCACTATATTCAGATTAAGTTCATTCCAACATGAGATTAGTTCTTCCAACTCTGCAGAATGGACAGGCACGACACCCATTTCAAAGGGTTGCTTTGAGGAGTCAACGAGGTACATACAGGTAAGGTAGTCAGCACTAGGTCTGGCACATGGTGCAGATTCAGTAAATCAAAACTATTATTTTGGTGAGTGTTCTCAAATGTCAAACTCCCATGGAGGTCCTCAGGCATTACCCAGCCAAGTTACCCCATTTGGTCAATAACAACTAATATATGGCAGGTGGTTCAAAAGTAATGGATTATTCACCTGCAAGGAATCACATTGTACTCATGGTATTAAATTATTCGGCCTTTCATGCCGAATTCTCTGTTAAAAAGGAAGCTGATCAATCCCTGAGTGGGACTCAGTGTTGATTTGATTTAGAGTTTTGTTTTTTTGGCAACTTTCTATTTTCCAGCTAGTTGTAACCATTCATTGGGTGCACACTCACAAATCATCCACGATATGCCAGGCCTTTAGAAAATAGAGACATACAAAGATATTAAACAAAAAAGATGTTTCAGTATGTTCAGTGGTGGGAGACAAGCAGCCCGCAGGCCGACTCTAGCTCTTACATATGCTTTCAATCCAAAAATGTTTTAAAGATTTGAGCCAATATTTAAAAATCAGGGAATTCCACATAAATATCCAATATCCAGCTTCCCCTGGAAAAACCAAATGATGTGGCAACACAAAGCCAGTAGTCCTACCAACTCTTCCCTGGCAAGAATCTACGAGTTAAGTAGGGGCAGCCTGCCACTCCACACTATGCCCTGCTCCTCACCAGAACCAGGTAGGTACATAATTTGTGGGGCTCAGTGAAAAATGAAAGCGAGGGGCCCCTTGTTCAAAAATTATTAAGAATTTCCGAAGAAAACAGCAGAACCCAAACCAAATGTGAGGTCCTTCTGACCAGGGAAGGGGAAGGGGGCCTATGTAACTACACAGGTCTTATGCCCATGAAGCTAGTCCTGGCTGTCACCCCCTGGACACACAGGAAAATAATTATTTATCTAAGTATTCTCTCATTCATTAACAATCAAGCCTGTATTTACAATAAGCTAGATATCACACCCCTGAAATCTGAGGTTCAAAAACTAGAGTAGAGGGGCCAGGCACAGCAGAGATAGAGAGCCACTAGGGTCTCTTTCCTTTTTGTTAAGACTGGATCCACACCAGAGACCCTGAAAGTTAATCCAAGTAAAATTAAATCGCTCTCAACAATACAGATTGGCTTGAGCCCTTTTGTTGGCATCACAGGAGCCTCGATTACGAATTCTGAGAAACAGCTCACAAGCACTAATGAATAACTAAGTCCTGTCGGCTGTGCAGACAGTGGGCCCAGAAGCGAAGGGCTGGCCTAGGAGAGATCTGAACATGAACCTGACCATCTGGCTCTCTGTGACTCACTTTGATCACAAAATGAATTGCAACAAATTGAAGAGCACATGGCTAGAGTTAATTGTCTCATCTGTAATCTGAATCTACTTTTAAGCAGTTATTATTACCCTCTATCAGGTGGAAACATTTCCTACCATCACTGCAAAGTGCATTTTCCTGATGAACTGTAATGGATCATTAAATTCCATATCTGAATAACAATACTGTGCACTTATTCAGTGCCTTTCATCCAGGGATTTCAAGGCAGTTTGCAAATAATTAAGCCCCTTACACAGCAGCCAGAGGTGAGCCACTGGAAAAGAATTGCCTGAAGATACTGAGTCAAAGGGCATAATTCAATAGCAAGAGAATAAATGGCTTTCTCCCAGGCACTGGTAATACTGAAAGTGAATCCTGATCCCCTCCCTCCCTTTCACCTCACCCCTTCTTCTTCATAGCAGATCTTGACATGCAACATACAAAGAACCAAAAAAGTAACTAACAGGAGTGTTCAAAATTTAGCTATGAGTTCAGACACACACTTAACTGAGGAGTGTGTGTCTCCATGTAATCCTGGCAAACACACCACCAACTGACATTTCAGTCCACCTGCAGAATAGACAGACAGAAGAATTTACTCAACACATTCATGATTACCAAATGGCAAACCTGAAGCCTCCCGCCATCCAAAATGAAAATACGGCTCTGCACCAATAAAGTTATGTTCTAACAAAAATACTTTATTCCACGGTTATGTGTTCCATTTCTGGGACTTCCCCTATTTGAATGATATTTAGGTTTCAGGAGTTAAAAGGACGCTGGAAATGGTCAATCAATACATTTCTTTTAAAAACCAGAACACTAGAAGGGAAAACATTTCAGCCACTCAAAGTTTTGTGGTGAAATTATAAACTCCAGAAAAACTGAATTTACAATGGAAATGCTGACAGACCTTTCACTGGAGCAGTTTGAACGCAACACTGTAATTTGGCAATCTCTCTTACAGACTAAAGACTAATTCTAACAAGATGTCATTTTGACTCAGGTTTATTATTACCTGCAAGAACGAAAAACGCCGTTTACTTGGGAGGAGCCAGAGAACCAGGGTGGGGCGAGCTCACATTTTAAGCAAGACGCCCGCTGCTTTACCAAAATAGCCCTCTCCGCCAAAGGAGGGGCAGTCTTTCACGCTCAGCTTCTTTCATGTCAGCAGGAGCCTTTGCAGCTCGACATGCCTTTCCTACATGTTACATTTTAATGATCTGAGAAAACCGTTATCAGCGTTAACATCTCTAATTTTACTCTAAACAGACAAAAGCAAAATATCTCATTAGGCATCATCTCCGCCAAGGTTCCCACTAGGCAGGAAAGGATTTTTATCTGAAGTAATTACCCTTTTTAGTTAAATACACTCAACAGATGAAATTTACACAGAGAGTGAGAGACTGCAACACTAGACAGCGAAGGTGAAAACCAGGAACGCCGCGTCTCGCCGTCCGCGGGCCCGCCGGGAGGGTGCGGGTCCATCTCGCGTTCGCGGGTGGGGCGCCCCGGTCCCTCTCTTTTCCCAGCGGCTACGGGTCACGGCGACGGCGGTGACCTGGCGGGCAGGCTGCGAGGCGCGCCTCCTCGGGCCACAGACAAACCACCCCGGCAGCGGCCGAGCCAGAACTTCCCTCAAGTTGCCAAACTCGCCTACGCGCGGGAGAGTGCTGGGGATGCCCCGCGCGCCCGCGACCCCGGAAGCCAGGAGTGTGCCGCCCCTTCACACTCACTCCCAGCCCTGCCCGCTTCCCTTCATGGTCCGAGTTCCTGCAAATCCTCGGCCAGACTGAGGTCGCCGACATGCTCGCTCCAGTTTCTCCCCCCGTGGGCACCTGGGGTAGCCCGTGAGCGCCGCCCGCCGCCGTCTCCAGCGGCGCCGGGCTCCCGAACACCCGCCGGGTGAGGGAAGCACAGCGGGGCCACGGAGCGCCACGACGCGGGGACGGGGAGGGCAGTGTCCCCTTCATAAACCAGTCTCCTGTGTAAAGCTTCTGGGGCTTGGAGACTGGAGTGTAGGGTGTGTGTGTTGCACTTTGACTTCATGCAGGATCTGTGGGAGAGGGGGTGCAAGGTTTCCCTCTCAGAAGCCTGGAGCCCTTAGGTCTTAGCTATGCGGGACACTTTCCGACAACCCGATCTTTCGCTAGGAGAGATTCGACCCAGGTCTGCGCCGCGAGGCCCCCAGCTCGCCTCTTCCGGCGACCCTAAACTTGGGCTTTGATTCCCCGCCGGTCGCGGTGGTCCGGGCCACCCCGCGGCGGCTGACAGCTGAGCGCAAAGGCGCCGCGGCCAAGGTCCTCGCGGAGCAGCCCGGGGCGCGCACGCCAGAGGTTAAGGAGGAGGCCGCCCGACCTTGCGCGGGGATCGCGGGCTGGGGGTCAGGGCACCCGGGCCTCCCTGGGTCGGAGGCAGGGCCGCGGGTCTGACAGCTGCTGCGGCTCGCGCAGACGCGCGCTTCCCTGCAGCCCGCCCTCCCCACGCCTGACTTATTACCCTCTGCTCCTCCTCCCCCTGCTGTTCCAAAACACCCTTCGACGCCAGCAAAATACAATGCCGCCTCAGCCGCCGTAAACAGCCGGGCGGGAGAGCGCATATTCCGCGCGGCGCGGCCGCCGGCTCGGCTCCCACCCCCTTCCCGTTCCTAGAAAATGCCATAAAAGCGGGCAGGGCGCAGGGAGGGCGGCTGCGCGCCCGGCGGCAGGGGCTCCCTTCCCGCGCCGCTTCCCCACGCCTCCCTGCCTGCTCGCTCCCCCCGCAAACTTGCCCCGCCACCCCGCCCGGCGCCGGGGCCGGGGTCCTGGCCCCGGGACTCACCTCGCCGGAGAACTTTGCGTCCTTTTCCGCCTCCTCTTCTCCGCGTCTTCCCGACTCGCAGCCCCCTCCCGGCAGCCGGCGAGGTGGGCGGTTCGGGGGTCACCGAAAGCTCGCGGAGAGGACGCGCATCACATGGCAGCTCGTTCCCAGCCCCCCGAGTGCGCCGGGAAGGGGGAGGGGAAGGGGCGAGGGGAGGCCGGGGAGAAAGCGAGAGCGGGGCGGCGGCAGGAGTGGGCAGGCGGGGTGGCGAGG
>NW_012115189.1:4539910-4574301 GCF_000951035.1 Colobus angolensis palliatus
CGCGCGGCCCGGAGAGCCCCCTCCTCCTGGCCCGGCTGACCGCCCCGCTCTGCCTGGCCTTCCTGGCCGCGAAAGACGAGGGTTGGGGGCATAGCAGAGTGAGAGTAGTGGTGAGGGCTGGTGTGGCACGTGGGGAGGGTCCAGAGCCCTAGGTGCTGCACCTGGGGAAGGAGAGCAGAAATCGAGACCTGGGATCCCAGGGTTAACTAGCGTTTTCCCCGAGGGGCAAGAAAAGATGCTCCACTGGCCCCCACAAAACTGACCGGATTCCCTTTTGGGTGGGGACCGGGCGAGTAAAAGCAGCCTTTTGAATGTTGACTTCTGAATCCTTTTCAGGAGGCCCTCCACCTGCCCCACTGAGCGAACCTTAAGCCCTCAAGCCAGTGTTTTTGGAAAAAGCGCGGTCAATTTCAGGAGGACATTAAAAGCCAACCTCCCCAGCTTCAGCCCCAGCTCCTACTGCCTTCCAGCCACTCTCCCCTGCCTTTCCTTTCTGCGGCTCTTAGGGTGTTGTTATTGCCCTTAAAGGCCATCGTGTGAGTGCCCTGTCAGAAGAAAGCTTGGTGGTGGCTATGATTTTACAGAAGGTAATTAGGATTTAGGCTGAATGTACATTTGCAATAAAATAAGGTTGTGTTAGTGTTGTGCTGGTGCCTGCAACTTTACCTCTTGCCAAGGCCAGAAAATTCTGCCACGTTTCCCTAAACACCTATAACTTGGCCCTCTTGTGTACAGGCAGTATTCCATATTATTACATGTGGTGCTGATTTTTAATGAATATTATAAAACTTTGGCTCGCTCTACTGAGAGAAGGATCGTAAATCCCCCCTGTAAAACGGTCACTGGCATATGCTGAGGAAGCAGTGAAGCGTCGCCCTGGGAGTCTTGTGATATCATCTAAAGTGTTGTTCTGAACCACCTTCATTTGAGGGCAGAGTTTTGAAAGGCCCCATTTGGAATGTCTGTGTGGAAAGCTAAGTGATGGCTGAAAGCAAGCTGAAGGTGCTGAGCTAATTTTTCTAACAGCACTGCGGAGCCCCTGCGTGGAGGTCTGGCACCCGACTGTCAGATTTTCTCTGCTAACCGACCCGGCCTTCAGATAAGGAAAAGTCCTAGAGCTAGGAGTAGCCCTCAGTCTCCTGACCTCTGGTCTGGTGCCCCCTAGGACAAAACACTCTGCTTCTGAGGTCCCTGCCTGACCCCTGGCAAGGACAGAGTACAAATTCCTGGTCTGCCCTGGCTAGGCCGTTTCTTATAGTCTTATGGATGGTTATGTTTCGAATTCCTCATTCTTGTAAGTATGTGTTGGTGAGATAACTTTATGCATTTTAGTAGCAGCAGTAAATGTTTTTCTCACAACAAGGGATGCTTGAGAGCATCCCTATGAGAGTGGTGTAGATTCATTTATTTTCAAGCAAGCCATGGCTGCCCAGCTGTGAGTGGAGTTGGGCACATCAGCTTGGGGGTGGTTGAGGAGGGAAATGCGGCTGCCAGCTGATCTCCCACCTCCATTCTGGATTCTACAAGCTGATCTTGTCAGATGGATACAACAGAGGCTTCCAGGTCATTTCAGTTAGTCTGCTTGCTTAAAGACTCAGACTGGAGCTTTTTCACTTTGAGATTTTCAAGCATGAGATGGGACATCAAATAAAGATGAAAAATCCTAATACATCCGTGATAGGTGGCATCATCTAGTCATTCAAGGAGTCTAGATTAGGAGTAGTTAGCCTCTCTGGTTACATCCAGTTCTGCAATCATGCACCTCTGTGGCTGTAAGACAAAAATCTTTGCTTTAGGTAAGCTTTGAAGTCTAGTAGTGAGTTCATTTTTCTTCTTTATTTTCGGTAGTTAGAAGTGGGTTATTTGAATTCAAGCCTGAAAAATATATTCAGAATTGTGTGAAATGAAAATGGTAAGTCAGGCCAGGCATGGTGGCTCATGCCTGTAATCCCAACACTTTGGGAGGCTGAGGCGGGTGGATCACGAGGTCAGGAGATCGAGACCATCCTGGCTAACATGGTGAAACCCCGTCTCTACCAAAAATACAAAAAAGTAGCTGGGCGTGGTGGCGGGCGCCTGCAGTCCCAGCTACTGGGGAGGCTGAGGCAGGAGAATGGCGTGAACCTGGGAGGTGGAGCTTGCAGTGAGCTGAGATCGCGCCACTGCAGGTCAGCCTGGGCGACAGAGCGAGACTCCATCTGAAAAATAAATAAATAAATAAAGTAAAATAAAATAAAAAGGTAGGTCAAGTACTAGACACTCATTTAACAGTACTGCTGCAGAGGCTGGGCTGTACACAGCCTTAGCACCTCCATCATGAGTTTGCATGGCCACTCCTGGGCTTGTGGTGCTGCTCTGGCACTAGGTGTTTACGATGTGAAACAGATGCAGGTCCTTCCCTCTGTATAATCATGGCAGTAACTTGAGTGGAGGTCAATTTATTTCTCATGCTTGGAGCATTCAACCTTTCCTGATACACATATTTTTCCCTACATAATTTCCCAACACACACATGTGTGTGTTGATCCAGAGCATGGGCTTTGCCTGTGATACATTTCTAAGCATGATATGACTTCCAGGGACAATAAATCTGTATCATGGCGTTGAAACAAATAAACTTTATTTCTATAATAGAAATCTTCTTGATTGTAGAAAATAAAACAGGAAAAATTAAAATATACAGGAAACAGATGAGGAAAGGAAGACAGACTAAAGACATGGGCAGTTCTTGAGCCTTTGATTTTCTTGCTCTCCAGCACCTTGTACAGGATGTGATGATGTTGAAAAGATATTGTCTTTTTTCTTAGGCAGAACAGTAGACAGAATTTCAAATGTGGTACCTTGAATAAGGCATGGCAGGGCAAAGTTAACGTCCAATGAAATCTGACAAAAGTGAATGGAGTGGGATGCTGTAGGGGTTTCTGCAGACAAGGAACATGTCCTGGCCTCGACTCCTAAAGGATCACTCTGCTGGGTCATGGAAAGTGCAGGAATGGAAGCAGAGAGACCAAGGAGGAGGCTGTTGAGATAAGTCAAGAGAGAGGTGATGGTGATTGAAACTATTAATAGAATGCTAAAATGATAGCCATAAATGGAATCTAGATATATTTTCAACATAAACTGGACAAGCTTTGTTGATGATTCCATTGTAGGTTATGAGAGAAGAGTCAAGGGAAATTCTGAATTTTGGACTGAACAGCTTATTAATGGAGAGTTCATTTATCCAGGAGGAGCAGGTATGGGGGAAATGCTGAAACATTTGGTTTTAGATATAGTACATTTCACATGTCTGTCGGACATCTAAGTGGAAAAGGTGAGCAGGTGATCAGACATGGGAATCTAGAATTTAGGAGGAAAGTCCAGACTAGAGATAGAAATCTGTGTGTCATCAACACAGCAACTGGAAACATGGGTGGAGAAGAGGAGCAAAGAAAAGAAGTCTAAGGCTTAAGACCTGGGGCACTCCGACATTTAGAGGTCAGCAAGATGAAGAAAAGAAGATCCCCCCAAGGAAGCTGAGAAGCAGCAGCCAGAGAGAGAAAGGGGCCAGTTCATCCCAACCAACAGAAGGAAAGGCAGCACAGGTGGGGAAGTGCAGGGAGGCTGGAATATCATGGTAGGAAGTATGGGAAGCTGTTGTCTGAGGGATTCTGTTTTCTTAGTGGATTAAGAAGACAGACCATCCGCTGATGGTGGAGGAGGGAGGGATAGATTTAGGGGATAGAGAAAAGATGTGAACCAGTACCAGGGATGTGGTAGGATTGCTGGACAGCACAGAGGACCTTGGGGGTCCACTCCTGGCAGCTTTCTGGACACACCACTGCCAAGAAGAGATTTCTCATTGTACAAAATCTCACACACATTTTGAAAAATGATCGGGGTAATCCAAACTGGAAAGGCAAAAATTTTGCTTCTAGCTATTGTTAAATTTGGCTGGCAGCCTTTTTCCTTTGAACTATATATCTCTTATTTGTCCTATCTTCATCTCCTCAAAGATTGCCTCAGTTCCTAAGAAGGACTTTGGAAATAGTCCCTAAAAGAAAGTGATGTGCTTATATTACTGTCTGTAGTGATCTTCTTCTATAGTAAAGAATTGATGCCACTGTTATCTAAAAGCTTATATGAAATAAACTAGTGAAATATGGTATATGAAATAAACTAATTTTTCAACATACACTACTGAGCATCTGTTACATATTGAGGTGAAAAATTAAGAAATATTGGACTCTATCCTTAAGGAACTTAAATCTACATAAGGAGTCAAAACTAATATACATGAAACAATTGAAAAATGTAGTAGTTTTGTATTTGATTGCTTTTTTACTTTTATATATTACTAATATTTAAAATTATATAGAAATTGTATGTGTTAGAATTTATACTAATGAAAAAATTAAGAATGTACAGATCTTTTTTGTATGATAGCAAAAAGAAAATGGAAAAATCCAAATGCCTTACAGGAAATGATTGGCTAAATAAATGGTGGTTCATATATAAAATATGAATATCATGGATCCATCAAAAATAATATTGGTGGCTGGGCACGGTGGCTCATGCCTATAGTCCCAGCACTTTGGGAGGCTGAAGCAGGTGAATTTCTTCAGCTCAGGAGTTTGAGACCAGCCTGGACAACATAGTGAAACCTCATCTCTACCAAAAAAAATAATAATAATGAAAAAAAAAGTGATGAAAATTTATGTATATTGGCATATTAATATTTTATTAGTATAATTTAAAATAATTTGTATGACAGTATTTACAGTAGAATCCTATTCGTGAAAAAAAATTGCCAGTGCATGCATAGGAAAAATCTGGAAGGCTATATGCACAGTGTTCAAGTGGTCCTCTTGAAATAAAGAGCCTATAAGTGGTTTCTCTTTTGCTTTCTAAAAAATTTTTCTCTAATATAAATATATTACTTCTGTAATAAAAGTAGCCAATAAATGTTGTAAAATTCAAAATAAGCATAATTAAATTCTAATAAGAACTTAAGTATTGTGGATGTTAAGAGGAAAAACATTATGAGGGTTAAAATAGCCAGGAAAGGTTTCACTGAGAAGGTGGAATTTGAGTTGAAGCTCAAGGCCAGGAAGGAGTCAGAAAGGAGGGAAGGTGGCTGGACTTTCAATACAGAAGGACCCCTTGAGGTTGCACTTTCATCTGACTACAGCATTCATATCGTGCAGTGTTAGGAAAGAGTGGGAGGTTATGATGTCAAGAAGGGTAGGTCAGAAGTGGAAAGTATGGGGGAATTGTGCCTGCTGTCATGGCTAGCAAGGAGTACTGGAGTACTATGGTGACAAAATGCCATTGTGATCATGACTCATTTTTTCAAAATGTAGATTTTCCCTTCTTTCCCCTCCCAATGGCCAAGACCTTGTACCTGTTAGGAAGCAATCACTTGACTGCCTGTTTTCTTTTTTTCCAGACATGCCTTGAGCATACACAGCCTATATACTAGCACTATTCTAACTTTTGGAGATAAAACACTGCATAAGTCAGGGCTCCTGGACTAGTGGGGAAGGTGAACCGGTGAAGAAGTCATCACAGCACACCATGCTAAGGGCCCGAATAGGACAAAAGCCTTCTGGCAAGTGACTTTGCTTAGGAGAATGTGGGATGGCTTCCTGGAGGAGGTGACAACAGAGCTGAATTCTGAAGGATGAGATTTTGTGAAAAGAAACTGTTGGAAGGTCATTCCAGGCAGGAAAATTGGAGTAGTGAAAGTGCAGGAAATGAGATGGTTAGAAGTGACAGCCAATAGTGGAATATGGGACTGGAAAGGTAGACATGGGAAATCAGCATGAAGGTGTAATTTTATCCACAGGTCAAAATTCTCATTGAACTTTTCCAGTGAAGTGCTCATAATGGCAGAGAAAATGGAATGCTAACTTCCTAGGGATCTGAGAATGTGGCCCCAAATGGCGTTTTCAAAGCATAAAATGTCTTTGCAGTTTCCTGTTATATGTTAAAAAAAAAAAACACCTGAACTTCTTTTGTTCTCTTTGAAGTGCATGGGTTGATTTTACTAAAAAAGTTTAACAATTTGTGATGACCAGGACTAAAAGTTCCTCTCCCACACCCAAAATCAAAGTATTGAAGGATGTACTTAAGGAAAATGCTTCAAATTTGTCTTCTAATTTCCCCAGAAACACTGAAAAGCCTGGCTGCATGGGTAGAAAGCCAATGACTGATCCCCAGTTGCCAAAGAGGCATAATCAGATGTGGTTTTGGAAAGAACACAGCATTAGCCATATGAAGGGGCCTGAAGAGGCTGGAGACTATAAGACAATAGCTGAATTCCTACAGGCAGTGAGCAGGACTGGGAAGTGCTTATGGTTTAGGGGTCATTTGCATGTGGGAGGAGAGGGAAAGGGAGGAAGAAGAGGGAGAGGGATATGGATGCCTCTAGCCTGTGTGACTAGGAGGGAACTGGCCCTGGGAGGCAGGATGAGGCTAAGATCACTCTGGTAAAGGGTGGAATCAAAAGGAGAGAGGGCCAACGCTGAAGTTTGAGGAATAGCTGTGTTGGGGATGGATGTGGGCACAGAACAAGGAGTTTATGAAAAAGACAGGAATGGAGCCAACAGGAAGATAGAAGATCAAACAGAGACTGGGAAGTTGAGGAAGGCAAGGAAAAGGGCATTTCAATGAGGGGCCTGGGAATAGCATCCCATGATTAAGAAAGGTGTGGTGAGGTAGGGGCTGTGCGATATGACAGCAAGGAGGTTCTAGACCCACTGCAGATGGAGGAGGGAATGAATGAGAGAAGTGGTGGCCTGGAGAGATGGAGAAAGGCAGGAAGGTAGGAATCTGAGTGAAGGAAGAGATAGAAGGTAAGGTAATGGAGCAGATAACAGAAGGAACACTGATGTAGAGGAAAAAATGGCAAGAATGCAGAACTCTGGGCCAGGGGCAGCCATGCGTAGGTGGAATAAAGGCAGAATGTGAACATTAAACAGAATTTGCAGGACGAGGGAGGATCACTCAGATCTCACCTCTGAAAACTGTCTGGATTACAGGGACATCCAAGAAAGGGATAATGCAAAGATTTTGAAGCTTCAGGATAAGATTTAGGGCCAAGAGGCAAGAAATTTGGGGTAAGAGCTTAATTCTTCTTTTTTTACTTGGGAAATAAGGAAGGAGGTGATGAAGTCAGGCTCAGGTAAGCAAAATAATAATAAAATTTATAATAATCACAAGATTACTTTCTTTTTTCCCATTTTTTAAAAAAAGCTCTAACAATGTTTCCCTTTTTTCCCCTCAGAGTTTGTGATGCCTAGTTTTTTCTAAACTATTCCATTAACTAAATGTCCATCTCTTTATTCTGCCCACCTCTAAAAGATGTTTTTGATCAATGATCTGATTTTTAGCATTTATTACATCTTTGCTTAAAGAAACTTGGAAAAGTTTGGTTGTAGATAGAAGTAATCTGACAATTTTTAAATTACTGTGAAAAGAAAGCCTTGATGCTTTTATTCTGATAAAAATATACTTGCAATTGAATTATTTTTCTCAACTCAGCTTATGAGTTTTTGAGGGACACAGAAAGTTGAGTTCACTAACCCTATAGCAATTTCCCCAAAGAATATGTAAGATTGCACTTACAGTTTCTAATCTGTTTTTCACAAATCTGTTTATGTGATATAATTATGCAAGGGCATCCGACCTGAACAGTGGTTGCAGCGATGTGCTGGTCAGCACAGCTGTTCTGTGCCCCCGTGTGTGCATCCGGCATAGTGCTTATGTGAATGACATTTAGGTGTCATCGGTTTCTCCATTTTCCCCAGATGCTCCCTAAGTAGGTCTCCCACAGTACCACACACTAAGGAGCTAATTTCTTGCCTTTCAGTTGTTAGGTGTATGTGGAAACCCAGTGCTTTGTGCCCCAACTTGAATTGGGCCTTTGGTGATTTTGCAGAAGACTGAAAACGTGGAGGTGTGCTGTGTTTGTTCCAGCTGCACTTCAGCACCCTCTGGATTTACAGCCCTGCCCAGGTCTTGTCAACAGGCATGCTTCTGTTGGTAAATTTCTTTGGTGCTTAATTTTCTAAAGCTGGAAAAGATGGTGCTAGGGAAGTGCGTTGGGATACAAGATGTCTTAAGATTCGTGGCTGGCCGTTGTCTAGAGGAGAAACCCATGCTCCTAGACCTGATGACCAACTTATGCTAATGAAAGCAGATGCTGAATCGGAATGCTTATTTATTAATTTATGATAACCATAAGTGGGTTATTTGTAGGATAACCTACTTCATTCTGGCAAGAGCTAAGTGAACACTAATTCTTTTCTCTGACACTTTGCTTTTTCAAATTCAGTGACAGAGAAAATATTTATCTTTATGTCTAGTCTCACTTCTCTTACCTGCTGCCTCACCTGTGAGTCCATTGCCATCATAGAGAGTATATTCTAAAAATAATTGATCTTGGAATAATGTTAAACTTTAGGAAAAGTTGCAAGAGTAATACACAGGACTACCATATCTCCTTCATGCAGATATCCCAATTGTTAATATTTTAATATATTTGTTCTCTCTTTCTCTCTCTGTACGCCTGCATAAATATCTAATATAAACACCCATTACCATTATTATCTTTCTGAATAATTTGAAAGTAAGTTGTCAACGGTGATGCTCCATCAGCTGCTAAATGCATCAGTGCACATTTTCAAAAGGAATAATGCTACATAACCGCAACACAACATCCAAATCAGAAAGTGAACATCAGTATAACAATACCACCCAATCCAGAGACCCTATTCAAATTTCACCAACTGTACCAACAATATCTATTTCCTTTCTGGAGCAAAGTTTGAGTCAGGATCACGGGTTACAGTTAGTTGTCCTATCTCTTTAGTCTCCTTCACTGTGGAAAGCTCAGCCCAGGGAAGCATTAGGGGAAGCGACAGGAAGGGATAAAGGAAGCGCAATTGCACCTTTTTTGACTGTTACTGGATTCAAAGTGTTTTACTAAATTTATTGAGATGTTCACTTAAGGTTTTTGCAATCTATGTTGACAAGTTATGTCTCCATTTTTAAAAACAGAAATAGTCAAGTGAAAACAAAGGTTTATACTTGGTTGATACCTAAGAAAGCATCCCACATCCCACGTACATGAAGATCACTCACCTCACGAGGATTTTTGCATATATTGTTCTTTCTACCTCTTTTCTTCCCCCCAGCAAACTCCTACTCATCCTGCTCTCAGCTAAGTGAAGCTTTCCTCACTACTACCCAGGTCAGATCCTCTTTATAGGTACCTTGGACCTAAATCCTTTGCAGCAATTATTATAATTATATCCACCCCCTCTTTTTTAAAATTTACTTTTTAAATTATGGTAAAATCCACATAACATACAATTTATCATCTTAATCATTTTTAAATATACAGTTCAGGAGTGTTGAGTACATTCACATTGTTGCGCAACCAATCTCCAGAATGCCTTTCATCTTGCAAAACATGAAACAACTCCCCAGCCCCTGAAAACTGCTTTTCAGCTGTTTGTATCTACGAATTTGACTACTCTAGGTATCAATTTCTCCACATCATCACCAATACTTTTTATTTTATTTTTTTCACGTTAGTTTTTTTTTTTTAATAGCTGCCATCCTAATGGGTGTAAGGTGGTATCTTATTGTGGTTTTGATTTGCATTTCCCTAATGATTAGTGATATTGAGAATTTTGTGTGTGTGCTTGCTGGCCAGTTGTGTATCTTCTTTGGAGAAATGTCCATTACATTCCTTTGCCTGCCTGTCTGTCTATCTATCTATCTATCTATCTATCTATCTATCTATCTATCTATGACAAAGTCTCGCTCTGTTGCCCAGGCTAGAATGCAGGGGCACAATTACAGCTTACCACAGCCTCAAACTCCTGGCCTTGAGTGATTCTTCTGCCTCTTCTTCCCAAGTAGCTCTAACTACAGGTACACACCACAATACCTGGCTAATTTTTAAGTTTTTTTTTTTGTAGAGACAGGGTCTTACTTGTTGCTGAGACTGGTCTTGAATTCCTGGCCTCAAGCGATCCGCCCTCCTTGCCCTCTCAGAGTACTGGGATTACACGCATGAGCCACTGTGTTCAGCTTGCCCATTTATTGATTGGGTTGTTGTGTTGTTATTGTTGAGTTGTAGGAGTTTTTCATATGTTCTGGATACGAACCCCTTATCAGATAGATAATTTGCAAATATTTTCTGTCATTTTTTAGATTTCCTTTTCACTCTATTGATTGTGTCCTTTGATGGACAGTTTTAAATTTTGATGTAGCCTAATTTGACTATTTTTACTTTTGTTGCCTGTGTTTTCGGTGTCATATCCAATAAATCATTGCCAAATTCAATGTCAAGGAGTTTTCTCCCTGTATTTTCTTCTAAGAGTTTGATAATTTTAGCTTTTATGTTTAGGTCTTTGATCCATTTTCGAGTTGATTTTTGTATATGGTATTAGGTAAGGTCTGTCTTCATTCATTTGTATGTGGAATCCAATTTTTCCAGCATGGTTGAAAAGACTCTCCTTTCCCCATTAATGGTCTTGACAATCTTGTCAAAAATCATTTGACCATATATGTGAGAGGTTTTCTTCTAGGCTCTCTTGTGTATATGTGTGTCTTTTTGCCAGTACAATGCTGTTTTGATTACCATAGTTTTGTAATAAGTTTTGAAATCAGGAAGTGTGAGATCTTCAAATTTTTCCCTTTTGAAGACTGTGTTGGCTATTCAAGGTCCCTTGAGATTTCATATTAATTAGGATAGATTTTTCTATTTCTGCAAAAAACACCATTGGGATTTCCATAGGAAATGCATTAAGTCTGTAGATAATCTTGGATAGTATTGCTATTTTAACAATATTAAGTCTTTGAATTCATGAACATGAGATATCTATCCATTTATTTCATGTTTAATTTCTTTTAGTAATACTTTATAATTTTTAAGTATGTAAGTCTTTTGCTTCCTTGGTTAAGTTTATTCCCAAATATTTTATTCTTCTATTACTATTACAAATGGAATTGTTTTCTTAAATTTCCTTTTTGAATTGTTCATTTATTCCTCTTTTTTCAAGTGGAGTCATTTGTTCATTTTTTATCTTTTTCTCTGGGCCATAAGCTTCAGGATGGTAGAAACGGTGTCTGGTTTTGCTCAGAGCTAGACCCCAAGTTCTTTGTGTAGCACTTGTCAGTGAGTATGTGCTCAATAAACACTTGTTAAATTTGTCTAATAGTATTAGCTTAGCTTAGTAGACACACTGTCTATTCTTATATGTGAACAAAGGGTATACTGATGCTGAACCATTTACCTTGACTATCTTTTCAGCCCGCCTCCTCCTTCTTAAAAAATGATACCTCAAGGCAGGGGAGCATCACACACCAGGGCTTGTCGAGGGGTAGGGGCCAAAGAGAGGGAGAACAGTAGGACAAATACCTAATGCATGCAGGGCTTAAAACCTAGATGATAGGTTTGATAGAGTTGATAGGTGCAGCAAACCACCAAAGCACGTGTGTACCTATGTAACAAACCTACACATTCTGCACATGTATCCCAGAACTTAAAGTAAAATAAAATTTAAAAAAAGATACCTAGTATTTATTGAGCATTTACAATGTACAAAGTGTCTATGCGTGTGTTAATTTGTTTTTCACAATAACCCCGTGAGGCAGACGTAGAATTGAGAGTTTGAGTTCTGGAGTCAGACTTTCTGAGTTTGAGTTATTTAATCTCTCTGTGCCTCAGAGTCCTATAATAAGGGATTTCTAAAATGCATACCTTTTTGGCTTGTCTTGAAGTTTAGTTAAGATATTGTATGTCAGATCCTTAGGACATAGTAAGTGCTTAGGGAATACTGATAATTATTAACTCAATTTTTCAAATGTGGAATCAAGGTTTAAAGAGGATAAGCTGCCCTCGATCACACTTAGGCGGTCTAGAACTTGTAAGTACTTAAGCCTTGCATTGAAGTGTACACCATTCTCTTCTATATCTGAGACCAGGTGAGGAAACTCACAAGGCCCTCAGAGATAAAATGTTTGGAGAATCTGCAAGAAATGGAACCCGCAGGATGGCAGACCAGAGTGTGCAGGGTTGTCCTGATTTTGCCAGCCCCTTTCATTCTTCAGAAACTCCTTGAAACTCCTAGCAGGGAAGTCAGGGGGTTCCGAGGGGCAATCTGACTCTACAAACTAGACGTTTTTGCTCAGTAGATCAAATTCTGTCTGTAGATCTGCCAGACAGCCAGCATGGCTTAGGTCTAGGGGAGGATGGTGAAGGAGGGTTGGCTTCTGGCATTATTCTGGGCCACAAGAGGAGCCTGGGGTCTGACTCACTCTCCATCTTCTTATGGACTTCACTATCAGCACAGGCATACCCACCTTCTTCTTGGTCCTATTCTCAGTGCTAGGACTTTGTGTAAATGGAAGGGGTCCTGCTTTTGAGAAACGTCCAGGACCTTGTCCCAGAGTCCCAAGTTTAGGGGAAAGCATGACCATTCCAGTAGTCACATTAGCAGCAGGTTCTTGTAATGTCAATGGCTAACATGTGTTGAACACTCATTATTCTTAGTGCTTTACCTGCAATATCTTATTTTATCTCTGGATAACCAACCCATTCCAGTTTGCCTAGAACTTTCCCAGCTTTAGCACAGAAAGTCCCACATCTCAAGAAGCCCTTTAGTCTGGGGCAGTCTAGGAGAGTTGGTCACCCCAAACACCCTGGGAAGTAGTAAACTTGGCAGAGAGGAGTGAAATGATTTTCTAATGACATACTCCTATCAAGTACCAGAGGCACGATTTGAACTCACGAATTCTGGCTCCAGGACCTGTTCTCATGACCAACATGCAAGGCTGCCTAAGCCAGTATAAGCTGCCTCTGCTAGCAAATGTTTGGGTTTGGTCCAGATACCAAGTAGACGGCAAATATCACTGGTGGCTTTGGGGAAAATAGTAAATTGTACAATATGAATGTTCCCAAAATTAAAAATGGAAACTTGTACTTTGTTGCCGACAAAATGCCAAAGATTGCTTTCTAGACTTGACTGGCTATGAGATTTGGTGTCTTGTTTGATTCTCATGTTAGTGGTGCCTTTAATTTTGGTGAGCATGAGATTGAGAAATATGGACCAGATTGGCATGGTGGATAGGTAGCTTCAAGGTGGAGTGGTGCAAGGCAGGATTTTGGCTCTCCTTGAAGGGCTTTCATATCCTCCACTTACTCTATCATTTCTATGGAACCACTTAGCGGCCACCATATCTAGTCTTGGTTTGCTTCTTTTCTTCTACTTCCTGTGCAGTTTCTCTCTGCTGCATTTCTGTATCCTTTTCTACTCCTCGCTCCCACTTCCAGAAGCACTAACATGGTAATGCTACTTCTAGTCCACAGTCAGACCAGAGGTGAGCAGTCTGGCACATGCCAGCTTGAGAAGATTGTAAACCTGTCAGCTACCAGGACAGGCCCAAGGAGGGAAGTAGGAGAAGCACAGAGCAGTAGGACAAGCGTGCTAGTCACGCAGGCAAACAACAACAACTTGGTGATTTGCTGAAGGTCAAAGAAATGATGGGGTTATTTGTACTTGGATCTTTTAATTTTGTTGTTTAATTAGATTGTTCTTCTATTGCAAGAAGTAGAGACCTTTCCAAGGCACTATGAGAAATGGGTCAGGGGAGTAATTGTAAGGAAACATGGATTCAATTTGAAACTAGAATTTTAAAGCTATCAGGTTCGTCTCTGAAGGGCTATGGGGTTCTGATTTTCTCTGAGTATCTCTGCTCCATTCCTTGAGCTTCTGATCAGCTTTTTCTGTTTACTTGGGAAGTTATGATGTGAATCTCAGCCCCATCCAGTGAGCATCTGGGTATGTCTCCTGGAGTAAATTGTCCATGGATCCATTGGATTGCTAGTCTCCACTTGCCAAGTCACAAAACCTCAGCTCTGCCTCGACTCAGTGGGGGATTGGGGAGATGGCTCTGTTAGCTTCTGTGGCTCTGCCATGGCTGTTCTGGCTGCCACTCCAGCCCTCGTTCATGTTTCTCGATAGCATGGCCCATGCTGCTCCACAGAGGTGCTGGCCATCCCTGACCTCTGATACACCCAGGACATCTGTTCACTCACTTGCAGGCATCTCCCTCCTAAGAAAATGATTTCTTCTGCCGGGCGCGGTGGCTCAAGCCTGTAATCCCACCACTTTGGGAGGCCAAGACGGGTGGATCACAAGGTCAGGAGATCGAGACCATCCTGGCTAACACTGTGAAACCCCGTCTCTACTAAAAAAAGTACAAAAAACTAGCCGGGCAAGGTGGCGGGCACCTGTAGTCCCAGCTACTTGGGAGGCTGAGGCAGGAGAATGGCATAAACCCGGGAGGCAGAGCTTGCAGTGAGCTGAGATCTGGCCACTGCACTCCAGCCTGGGCGATAGAGCGAGACTCTGTCTCAAAAAAAAAAAAAAAAAAAGAAAAAAGAAAATGACTTCTTGTGCTAGCCTTCTCTAATCTAGGTGATGTGGGGGACGATGATTCCCATGGGAAGCGTGGGAAGCACAATAGAGGCACACTCTATTGTATCTATCCACACCTTACTAATTCAGAGTTTTGTGGGTTGGAGTGCTGTGTGCATGTATGTGTGAGTTGTTTTGGTTGGATGACACCACTCCTCCCTAGGGACAGAGATAGTGAGGGAAAGTCTGGATTTCAGACAGAGCCTCAGACTGTATTCAAAGCCACTCTTCTCATCCCACACCCAAGCCCTTCTTCTTCTAGTCTACCCTACGGGATTTCTTCATTGTTTTGGGGGTTTGCCTTCCAGGGGTTAGTTGCTCCGTGCAATTTATCCCCTGTCACTCTCCTTCTCTTCTTCCCTGGCCTGTCAAACAGACTTGCTAGTGCGTGCAAGCCCAGGAAAACTGAGGAATGTAGCTGGATTCTTTTTTTTTTTTTTTTTTTGAGACGGAGTCTTGCTCTGTCGCCCAGGCTGGAGTGCAGTGGCGCGATCTCGGCTCACTGCAAGCTCCACCTCCCAGGTTCAAAAAATTCTCCTCCCTAGTAGCTGGGACTACAGGCGCCCGTCACCACACCAAGCTAATTTTTTGTATTTTTAGTAGAGACAGGGTTTCACCACCTCCACCATGGTTAGCCAGGATGGTCTCGATCTCCTGACCTCGTGGTCTGCCCGCCCCGGCCTCCCAAAGTGCTGGGATTACAGGCATGAGCCACTGCACCCAGCCTGTAGCTGGATTCTTATTGCATGGCCCTTGCATATACTGTGAACGTACAGAAGATCTTTACGGCTTCTTCTACCTCACATACAAGCCAATTTGAGCATTGGCTTGGGATCCAGCCGAGATATCCCTTTACATCCATAATTTCTGTTTTCTGAAACTTTTAAAAACAAATATGTCCTTTAAATATCTGACTCTTCATGACCATTCTATGCCTGTCCTTTTAGCTTCAGCTCCTACTTTCTTATTTACTAGATCTTAGTTCAAACGCGTGTGAGAAAAAAATCTGACTGACTCCATTTATGATTTAACACAGGCCAGGCATGGATTGGCTGCCCAACCGTGGTCCAATCAACTTACCAGCTTGAGGTGGGTGGCGAGAGGGGAGGGGCGTCCCAAGGAACAAATCACGGTCACCCAGACCTTCACCTTCAGCATATGCTGTGTGTAGGATACTCTTTCTTTACAGGCACTATTGATGGGTAAATACAATGACTGAGAACTCAAATACATTCATACTTCAAGAATGAACTGTTTCCTAAAATATCAACATGGGGACCCTCCCCACATTAAAATTTCCAACCGTAGTGCCCTTTCTTGTTTCATTTTAGGTCTGAAAAGTGATATAGAGTAGGAGTGTTTGGGAGACATTTTGTGTTGTTGTCTATGTTTTTGTTGTTTAGATGATTCCCATGTAGATTTCCACACTATCAGATTTCACCCAGGTATGGAATGATTCACAGCTTAGAAGAATACTGCTGTGTCCTCTTCTGGTGCCTTTCATAATAAGACTTCAATTGCTTTTAAAACACTAACTAAATCTCATTAACATTATCTCCCACATGTTAATAGGAAAAACAGGTCTGCAGAACAGTGACATTTCATGATTAAAAATACATTTATTTAAATGGTTGAGTTGCCTCGATTTGAATATTGCCCACTGCTTCCATAATAGTAGCAGAAGTTTTTCACAGATGCTTTTTAATGGGTAACCCCTGCTATATCTCCACTAGCAGTATAAAACCTTGAATAATGTGCCTTGATTTGATATGTGCTAATTGCTTATCAGAAATTACTCAGTTGTAGCCTATCACTGCTGAAATTACTTCCAAGGAGAAAACTGGGCACTTTTGAAAGGTGCATTAATGCCACTAGGTCACTAGTGTCACAGTTAGTATTCTAAAACAGTAACTGTAATGGCATGACAGAGCCAGTGCTCATCCAAAGACATTCTATATTCACTCAAAGAAGAAGGTACAAAGAGAATCTGGCCCCAAATGTGGAATCAATGCAATAAAAATCTCTTCAATCTATCATAAGTTTATTAAAAATCAGGAACAGCGGTTGCTGTTCCACAGCTGAAAGGATATACTCTATTGCGTCTATCCAAACCTTACTAATTCAGAGTTTTGTGCTGTGTGTATGTATGTGTAGTAGGAGTGTGTATGTGTATGTGTGTGTTTCAATGCTCCTGCTTTTGATCTCCAATAAATAAGGTTATGTTTTATATCCAACTCTGTGCTATACTGGTGCCATATTTTGCCTTGAACAATTCTCAAAATGTTTAGATAATTCGTTCTATTTAGGATTGAAGTAATCCACTGGGAACCCGGGGTGGGCGCAGTTTGGTGACTGAGAGGGCAGAGGTAGTGGAGTAGTTATGCATGCTTCTCAAAGCTCTAGTGTGATAGGGATGTGTGGAGTGGCCAGAGAGAAACCAGGACTGCTGCATTCTCATGGAGGCCTGCCTGTGAGGTGGGAGGTAAGGAAACCTCAGTGGCCCCTCCCCTGGCTTGAGTGGAGGCCCAGGGCGGGGGTGGATAACAGTGGACAAGGAGCACCACAAGGGCAAGGAGCAGGTTTAGGGGAAATGAAACATTGACTCCCTGCGATGAGGACAGTGGGCTGGAATGTTTCACTTTTCCCTCTGAGCCACCATCCTTATAGTCACCATTTGCCTTGTGCGACTGCCAAGTCCAGGGGCCCTGACACTCTCTCAGCTTCATTTTCCTCTTTGCTGGTCTCATACTCAAGCTGGTACTCGCCATGTGAAGGGAAAGGTGGTCACCAGCAGCTCCAGGCTCCTTACTGTAGGTCCTTATGCTCCACACCTCTGGGGAGGGGCAACAACACTTCCTCTCCCAGGGTCCATATGCACACCTCTGATGGGCCTTTGTGTGTCCCTGCTGGATCACGGGCTTATGCCATGGACCTGCCATTAAGGAAAGAGAGAGAGAAACTATGATTGGCACATTTCCATCTTAAGGGACAGAAGGGTGTTGGGCAGACAAAAGGAGCCAATTTCCACTAGAGTTTCCTTCAGACACCTATTATAAACTGGGATGGGTCTGATTCTAAGATGAACAGTATTTTTGCCCGTCTTAAAGAGGAGCAGCTCTTCATTTCTTTGGATAATCCAGGCACAGCCCCATATTCAATCTGCTTATGTCCAACCCAAGGGGATCCTACCATCCCCTTCTGCGTATTCTTTCCCACAATGTCATGCCACTTCTTTGGACAATGCTCCTAAAATGAGCTGGTGTCTATGTGGCAGAGGATTTTGAATACTAGACGTGGATATTTGCTCTTAATTTCTTCATCAATAAGGAAGCATTCATAGTTTTTGAGCACGGGGGTGATGAAGAAGGGGATATTGCATTTGATATGCAACAGGCAGTTGGAAATATGGGTCTGAAACTCAGAAGAGAGGTTCGAGCTGGAGAATAGCTGTGAATAGAGTGATAGCTGGAGTAATAGAAATACTGAGATTATATCCAAAAGACTATGGAGAAATAAGGGAAGAGTGAAGGGCACTCAGACACTCATTCTAGAAACCTAGGAGTCATCATTCGCTCCCTCCTCCCCTCACTGCCTTATATTCCATCTTTCAGCCATACCTGGTAATTCTACCCTCAAATTCCATTTATAGAACCTGTCCACTGCTATCCATCTCCATCCAAGTTGTAGACTTTCCTGCCCTTACTACTGCAAGTGCAGTGGCTCCTAAACAGTCTCTGCTTCCACTCTTGCCTATGTCCAACCCATACTCACCTAGCAGTGAAAAGATTTTCCTATCATGTGAATGGTGTCATGTCACCCCTCTGTTCAAAGCCCCTGCAGGGCCTCACACTGAGGTTGTGATAAAGCACAGGCATCATATCCTGGTCTATGAGGCTTTGTGTAACCTGGCCCTTACCTCTACCTCTAACCTTCAGTCACTCTCCATTCATCACATCTAAATCACATGCAATGATTTGTTTCTCAAACACATCAAGCGCTCTACCAGTTCTGCTTTAAACTTCCTCATCAGCCCTAAGTCCGCCTCTTCTTCTTACCTTCCATCTCCCCAGCACTGGTTTCTACTGCCCATTCCCTTAATCCTCTCAATGACACAGAGTGTTTTTAATGCCGGAGGAATCATCCTGCAAGCACAGACCCCTCTTTGGCCACCCTACCTTCCCACCCCAGCACTACAGCAAGGAGCTGAGCAGAGCAAGGTGGTTCCTGAGAAACCTTCCAAGAGGAGAGGGAAGCCCATGGCCATGAGGACCACAAAAATCACCATTCTTTCCCTTTTAAAATGTGTTCTAGTTTTAAAGAATGTAATACCAAAAATTTTGTTTATTTTAAAAAATAAGGTATGAAGAAGATTCTTTACTTGACAAAAGGATTCATCTTGAGGTTTCTTAAAATATTGATTTTTTTCTAATATACTCAAAGCTTGTAATTTTATTTTCCACAATTCAATTCACACAAGTTTTCACAGGTACATTAACTGCAGAAAATAAAGCATGCTTGTATTATTCCTGTGTCATAGATGGTAAAATTGAGACTCAAAAACTTGCTGAGAATGACGAAGACTATCAATAGCAGAGTCAAGGTTCAAAACTAGAAAACTATTGGCAATAAATCTTTGCTCAATTCAAGGATTAATTCTATTTTCCTGATAATTTTCTCTTTAAAATATGGAGTAAACCCCAGCTATTCTTTTCCGATACCTGAAATGGACTTGAGTGTAAACATGTTAATGATTTTTTGTATAACACCAGGTAGGGGATTCCCAGATACTGGTTATTTCATTCCTGAGAGTCTTCCTCAGCTGACTATGATGATTGTGCTGGGCTGCCCGCACCAAGGCTATTTTTGATAATACATTTGTGTTTTATCCAATGAGCAACCAGGCAGAGAGGCAACACTGGGACAGTTAACTTACATTTTAGTATAGTTGTGAAAAGTGAATAACAAGTTCTTTTTTTAAATAAAAAAGGAAATGAAATTAAAAACAAGACTTCAATTTAATCTAAGAGACTGGAAATGGCAAGCTTGCCCCTTGTGAATTTGGTTCCGGTTCACCGAGTCTCAACTATCAAAGCAGCAGGGTAAATGAAGGAGAGAGTATCACTCAATCTCTAAACTTGCATTTGTGGGTTTCATCTGGCTTCCATGTTATTGTAAAGAGTTTTTATGTTACCAGACTTCGGCTTAAATTAACAAAGCTTTTTGTAGATGTGGACCTATTTCATACTACTCAAACAGCATATGATTACCACAGAGGTAATTTATAGAGGGAAAATCCCAAATACTTAAGCATTTAGGTAAGTATATACAAGTAAAGTCAAGATCTAGATCCAAGCCCTGTGTAAACACAACTGCATCATATTTTGATTTTGGAGGGAAAATTAAAGCTAGTGCTTGCTCAAAGACACTTTCACATTAAGGCAGTCTAACTAGCTAGGCTGTTCTTTTCACCTTGTCTATCCTCCTGAGTGCACTAGGACAAGGGTGATAAATCCTACTCAGGCAACTGTTGTAAAGGAAATTGAAGCCCCTGTAAATCCAGGGTTTATATTAACTACGAAGAGCTTAAGCATCAACAGTCAGTACCCACTTAGAAGCCTTTAAGCTACATGTACTGCATTATGTTCAAAAACTGAAGGGGAAAAACACCAAATCACATTCTTTCAGCATGTAGAAATCATTTTTGGTACCAAAAATGTGTTTAGTGCTACCATGGAAAAATAAAATGATTGTTTGACCAAAACATTCTATTTTGCCTTTAAGCAAACTTAAATAATTCCAAGTAGAGACATATTTTTTCTTCAAAGTATTTACACCTAATGGACAGAACAGGAACAATAATTATTGTTATTTAAGCTAGACTGTGGATCGGCATTTCATATATATTATTCGCTTAATCTTCACAACTGCACATGGTAGGTTTTATTGTCTCCCTTTTACAGATGAATAGATTAGGGCTCAGATAGGTTAAATATGCCCAATATCATACAGCTAATAAGTGGCTAGTTCTATATTCAAATCCTGGCTTCTGTGATTTCACACTGTTTCTAGAAATAGAGTTCCAGTCTTGTTGTGAGAAAAATGACGTTACTTCATGCCCCAGGTCAGATCTTCATCTGTTAGTCTTCTTTCATTTTTTATTTTTATTTTTTTGAAATAGCGTCTTGCTTTGTCACCCAGACTTCAGTGCAGTGGTTCAATCTCAGCTTACTATAGCCTCTACCTCCTGGGTTCAAGTGCTTCTCCTGCCTCCGCTTTCCAAGTAGCTGGGATTACAAGTGTGCACCATCATCCCCAACTCAGTTTTGTATTTTTAGTGGAGATGGAGTTTCACCATATTGGCCATGCTGGTCTCAAACTCCTGGCTTCAACTGATCCAACCTCCTCACCTCCCAAAGTGCTGAGATTACAGGTGTGAGCCTCCATGCCTGGCCTGTTAGTCTTCTTTTATTTTATTTGTATTATACTTTAAGTTGTGGGATACATGTGCGGAACTGCAGGTTTGTTACATAGGTATACACGTGCCATGGTGGTTTGCTGCACCCATCAACCTGTCATCTACATTAGGTATTTCTCCTAATGCTATCCCTTCTCTAGCCCTCTACCCGCTGACAGGCCCCAGTGTGTGATATTCCCCTCCCTTAGTCTTCTTTTAAAAGGGGATTAATAATAATGGTCAACTCTGACATTTGACTTTACCCTAAAAATGGTCATATTGGATGGCTACACCATCTTATAGACTTTGGGTTACACTTTACTCCAGCTTGGTCCTTTGCTCTCAGCTCACGTGGCCTCATTCATGTATTTCAGAAGCTGGTTCTATCCTGTTCCTTTTTTCCTCTCTTGTTTAGTTTTCTTACATACCACCTACAAAGATATAGCAGTTTTTGACAGGCATGGTGGCACTTTGGGAGGCCGAGGGGGGTGGATCAAGAAGGCAGGAGATCAATACCATCCTGGCTAACACAGTGAAACCCCGTCTCTACTAAAAATACAAAAAAATTAGCCGGGCATGGTGGCGGACTCCTATAGTCCCAGCTACTCGGGAGGCAGAGGCAGGAGAATGGCATGAACCTGGGAGGCGGACCTTGCAGTGAGCTGAGATTGCGCCTCCAGCCTGGGCAACAGAGCAAGACTAAATCTCAAAAAAAAAAAAAAAAAAAAAGGATATAGCAGTGTTTCATCCATGAAAAGTTGCATGCATATGGGATTATAAATCTAATGAATTTTTAGATAAACTTTTTACTAAAATCAACATACTTATTATGAACAGCACAAATTCACAGTTCGATGCATCTTCTCAAAGTGAACACATCCATATAACCAGCACCTAGATCAACAAATAGAATATTACTGGCTGGGCATGGTGGCTCATGCCTGTAATCCCAGCACTTTGGGAGGCTGCGGTGGGTGGATCCCTTGAGGTCACAAGTTCAAGACCAGCCTGGCCAACATGGTGAAACCCCATCTCTACTAAAAATACAAAAAATAGCCAGGCCCTGTGGGGGTGCCTGTAATCCCAGCTACTGAGGTGGCTGAGGCAAGAGAATCATTTGAACCACTGCACACCAGCCTGGGCAACAGAGAAGACTCCATTTCAAAAAGAAAAAAAAAAAAAAAGAATATTGTCAGTAAATCCAATGATATTTTCATTTTAATTTATTTTTGTTTTAGAGACAAGGTCTCTCTGTGTTACTCAGGCTGAAGCACAGCAGCACAATTATAGCTCATTGCAGCCTTCAACTCCTGTGCTCAAGCAATCCTCTCATCTCGGCTTCCCAAAATGGTGGGATTACAGGTATGAGCCAGTGCGCCTGGCCCCATTGATTTTTTACATGCTAAATGGGATAGTCCTATTTCAAAGTTTATGTAAAGAATCTTTGCAAAGGTAAGAACACATTTGAAATGTGTTTCGCTATGCCCCACTTTTTGTTTCATGTATTCTGGTTTTCATAGCTTGTGTCTTTTTTTTTTTTTCTTAGAGCTGGGGTCTTATTCTGTCACCCAGGCTGGAGGCAGTGGTGTGATCATAGCTCACTGCAGTGTTGAACTCCTGGGCTCAAGTGACTCTCCCACCTCAGCCTTCTGAGTAGCTAGAACTACAGGTGTGCACCACCACACCCAGCTAATTCTTAAATTTTTTTGTAGAGACAGGGTCTGGCTATGTTGCCTAGTCTGGTCAAAAACTCCTGGCCTCAAGCAATCTTCTTGCTTCAGCCTCCCAAAGTGCTGGGATTACAGGCATGAGCTACCACACCTGTTTTATAGCTTGTGTTTTCTTACATCCATGGTGCATTTAAAGAGAACCTATCTTAAACAGTGTAAACACCAAGTTATAAAGGTATCTCCCACCCACATTGCTCATCAAAACAGCATTATACAATTTTCGGACCGCTTTTTCCTGTTTATTAAATTTAAAACTAGCTTTTTTGAATGAATGTCTTGTAAAGACATTTCCATTTTGAATTTTTAAAATTTGGTTATATTTAAGAAGCAACTCCTCTATGAGGACTTTTTTGTTTGCTTACCAGTGGGTTGGTGATTTTCACGGGAGAAGAAAGGTCCCAGCCAAAGCCTGATTGTTTCATTTTCTGATTTATCAACATATGGGACTTTTACTCCTGAATACGGAGTATTAAACATAATTTGCAAACTCTTTTACTTTTGTCCCCATGCTTTATTGTAGCTTTCATTCCACCAGTGGAAGATCTGCTGCTATTGTAGACAATAGAGAAAGCACTGCTGCTGTTAGAGAATGACGCGCAAGCCTCCAGTGCCGTTGGAAGAGCATGAGTTTTCTCAGAGTCAGGCTCTACATGTGAAGGGAGTCTGTTATGTTTCAGTGATGAGTCATATAGGATGCTACAGATGGTGCAGAGTGATGCTTCAAAGATGTGAAAAAATACTAATGGATCCAAGACTGAAAATTAACATAACAAGGTGACTGGTGTGAGTAGATGAGTCTGAGTAAAATATTGTAGGACAAAAACTGCCCCAACTTCTAATTGTACTACTTAGTGTTAGATGTACCCAATGGTTTATTTTATTAGGCAATACTTAAGTCTTCAAGACTTGCACAGATGTCTGGGTAACAGTCTATGATGGGGAATCTATAAAGTTGCAACCGAGGCATCTGTTTTTGAAAAGCTCCCCTAGTGATTTTCATGCTCTCCGAAGTCTGAGCACTGCTGCAATATTGGGTCAGTACTCCTATATAACTATTGTGGGAAAGTAAAATTATACGTCTGTGAATTTTAGAGTTCAAAAGAAATGTAGACTTAATTTCTTCATGGGAAGAGTCTGAGGCCCGTGAAGAAGTGATTTGGGCCCTGCCACCCAGTAACATAGCCATGAAGTCAGAGCTAGAAGAAAAGTGCTCTGATGGTCAGCTTCGCTTTTATTGCACAATTCAATACTCCCATCCTCCATCTCTAATTTAAAATCCAATTACATTGTGTCTAGTTATTTTTCTGTTTTCTACTATGTTTTACACACAAAACAAAAATTTAGAAAATATGCATGCAGAGAAAGTAAGTTACTATTTTAATATGCTTCTTTGAAGTCTTTTTGTATTTTGTACATAGGTTATAGATTTTTAACAGTTATTGTAATTTATATCTAACTTTGTATCTTCGTTTTTTTTTTACTTATATTATGGTCACCTTGGTTTTATAGTAACAATAAGCTCTTACGAAAGGTAGTTTCATGTGGAAACTAAGTTTTATCAATGTTGTAAATGCTCAGTGGTTGCTAAGAGAAACTGATACTTTGTTCCCATAGGAACCATTGTTTTAAAATGAGAAATATGGAATCTCAAGCTTCAAAGGATAAAAACTTAGGTTTGGGATGGGAAATATCTTACCTTTCCTGGAAAAATGTGAAAATTACTATCCCCTGATTGGAACAGTATTGTTATGGGGTCGCAATCTTCTGAATGGGTGAAAATGTTCTAGGTGGCTGTTTTCTCTTTCTGCTTCCCTTGTGTTGATGGTGATGCATGGTGATGCGTGGAAGGAGAGTGAGGGAAGATGACTCCAACTCCCCTTGGCCTCTTAGAGCAGAGACATCAGTAAAGGCAAGCCCACACTTTCCATTTGATATGGTAGTTTGGTTTTCTTATTACAGAAGGGAACAAAGGGAAGGGAATTTTTATACTAAGCTGCTCTGGAGCACTTAAGTACCAGCATACATTTTCTGTCCAGGTATAGGCTGTTAACTTAAAGTTAATGATTTGAAATGAGTGAAAAAAATCTGCTTAGTTCTGATCAGAAACCAAGAATCAGAATGAGGTGGAATTGATAACAACTGTGGTTGTAAACGCAGTGGTTGTCAAACTGGCAAACAGTTGCTGGATGGGCAGTATTCCCTGAACCCCAGGTCAGGTAGCATGTTTCTATATTGCCCACAGCCAGCAGAATCAACTGCTTTCCCTTCCCTATCTGACTTCTTCTTTCCTCCACTGCTGTTCCCTGTGTTTTGCAAAAAACGACTTGAAACCTAGTCGCTGTCTCAGTCTGCTTTTGAGAGAACGCAAACTCAGACACATACTGAGAAGTCCAAAGAAAGATTATGAAAATGAAATGTATTGAATGGTACTTCCAAAGGCATTGGAATTATCACCGGAGCAGGTGCGTAATCACCCAGTTGTGCGTTGATTCAGTTCATACTTGTGATGGATGCTATGTTGTGCTGCTGTCTCCCCAGGAATTAAGGACTTATTACCCCCAGCTGTTGGGAGTGCTGCTGGCAGACAGCCCTCAGCAGGCAGCGCTGCTTCAGGAGGAGCTTTGGCTGAGGAAAGCTGCTTCCCCCAAGGTCACCCCTCTTTCCCAGTATGGCCTCCATTCAAAGACAGATTCAAGTAGGACTAAAAAGGCCCAGCCCTCAACTCATTCAGACAGCTCTGAAGAGTCATCCATTTTCAGAACTTCTCCCTCTGCCCAGGCCTGCTCCTTTGCCTTGCTCATGTGGTGATCTCAGGAGTATTCCTGAAGGGACTTCTGGCATGCTAATCTCCAGCTCAGTTAGTTTCCCCATGAACCCAACCTGAGACAGTATGGATTGAGAACCTACTATGTGCTAGACACTATTTCAGGTGGTGAGGGAGAGAGTGGAGACCAAATAAGCTTTCTGTGCATACGTTTTATTAGGAAGAAATTAACATTCTAGAGCAAAGGTCAGCAAACTATTTTTCTGTAAGAGACAGATAGTACATTTTTAGGCTTTGTGGGAAATATGGTTCTCAGTTACAGCTACTCACATCTGCCACTGTTACACAAAAGTAGCCTCAGAAATATATAAATGAATGGATGTGGATGTGTTTCGATAAAACCTTATTTACAAAAATAACAGGCAGGTCAGATTTGGCCCTTGGGTTGTAATTTGCTGAATTCCGTTCTAGAGGGGAGGAAACAAGGAAACAAATGATTAAACAAGAAAACATTAGATAGTGGTAAGTGCCATAAAAAAATAAGTTAGGGTGATATGATAACAAAACACTATTACTGATTTTTTTTGAGACAGTCTCACTCTATCACCAGGCTGGAGTGCAGTGGTGCAATCTCGGCTCACTGCAACCTCCACCTCCCGGGTTCAAGTGATTCTCATGCCTCAGCCTCCCAAGTAGCTGGGACTACAGGTGTGTGCCACCACACCCGGCTAAGTTTTTGTATTTTTAGTAGAGATGGGGTTTCGCCATGTTGCCTAGGCTGGTCTCAAACTTCTGAGCTCAAAGTGATCCACCTACCTCGGCCTCCCAAAATGCTGAGATTACAGGTGTGACTCACCACACCTGGCCCTATTATTGATTTTTTAATTAAATTTTTTTCATAATATAGTCACATGATTCAAAAGGATTGAAAAAATATTCATTTAGAAGTATATGTCCTGGTTCACTTTGACCCCCAATAGGATAATTTTATTTTTATACTTTTGTGTTTCTTTTCAATGTTTCTTAATGCAAATATAAGCAATTATAAATATATATTCTTATCTACTCCTGCCCCCCTTTTCTGCAAAGATTAGCATACAGGATATCCTGTTCCACACCTTACAGTTACTCACTTAACATATTCTGGCAATCTTTCAATGTCAATAGAGATCATCTCTACTTGTTTTTTTATAGCTGAGTACATGTATACCTCTGAGATATTACAGGTTTGGTTCCAGGTCACCTCAGGAAAGTGAACATCACAGTAAAGCCAGTCACGTAAATTTGTTGGTTTTTCAGTTCATATAAAAGTTATGTTTATACTAAACTATAGTTTATTAAGTGTGCCATAACGTTGTAGCTTTAAAAATGTACGTACCTTAAATTAAAAATACTTTATTGCTAAAAAATGCCAATAATCATCTGAGCCTTCAGTGAGTCACAATTTTTTTTGCTGGTGGAGGGCCTTGCCTCAATGTTCTTGGCTGCTGACTCATCAGAGTGTTGGTTGCTGAAGGTTGGGATGGCTGTGGCAACTTCTTAAAATCAGAAAATAATTAATGGATCAATGGACTCTTTCTTTCATGAAAGATTTCACTGTAGCATGCAATGTTGTTTGACAGCATTATACCCACAATAAAACTTCTTTCAAAATTGTAGTCAATCCTCTCCAACCCTGCTGCTGCTTTGTCAAGTAAGTTTATATAATATTCTAACTGCTTTGTTGTCATTTCAACAACATTCACAGCATCTTCATCAGGAGTAGATTCCATCTCAAGAAACCACCTTCTTTACTCATCCATTCAAAGCAACTCCTCATCTGTTCAAGATTTATCATGAGAGTGCAGCAATTCTCTGACATCTTCAGGCTTCACTTCGAATTCTAGTTCTCTTGCTATGTCCATCACAACTGCAGTTAACTTCTGCTACTTCAGTATTGAACCCTCAAAGTCATTTATGAGGTTTGGAACCAACTTCTTCCAAACTCCTGTTAATGTTGATATTTTGACCTGCTCCCATGAATCACAAATGTTCTTAATGGCATCTAGAATGATGAATTCTTTCCGGAAGGTTTTCAATTTACTTTGCCACGATCCATTAGAGGAATCACTATCTATGGCAGCTATAGCTTTATGAAATGTATTTCTTAAATAAGAAGTCTTGAAAGTTGAAATTACTCTTTGGTTCATGGGCTGCAGAATAGATATTGTGTCAGCAGGCATGAAAACAATGTTAATCTCTTTGTACATCTTCATCAGAACCCTTGAGTGACTAGGTGCATTGTCAATAGGTAGTAATATTTTGAAAGAAATTTTGTTTTCTGGGTAGTATGTTTCAATAATAGGGTTAAAATATTCAGTAAGCCATACTGTAAACAGATGTGCAGACATGCTGTCATCCAGGCTTTGTTGTTCCATCTATAGAGGACAGGCAAAGTAGATTTAGCATCATTCTTAAAGGCCCTAGAATTTTTGAAATGGTAAATGAGCATTGGCTTCGACTTCAAGTCACCAGCTGCATTAAACTCTAACCAGAGTCAGCCTGTCCTTTTTTTCTTTTCTTTTCTTTTGAGACGGAGTCTCTCTCTGCCGCCAGGCCGGAGTGCAGTGGTGCAATCTCGGCTCACTGCAACCTCTGCCTCTCGGGTTCCAGTGATTCTCCTGCCTCAGCTTCCTGAGTAACTGGGACTACAGGTGCATGCTACCACACCCAGCTAATTTTTGTATTTTTAGTAGAGTCAGGGTTTCACCATGCTGGCCAGAATGGTCTCAATCTCTTGATCTCATGATCCGCCCACCTTGGCTTCCCAAAGTTCTGGGATTACGGGCTTGAGCCACCGCACCTGGCCCAGCCTGTCCTTTTAAGCTTTGAATCCAGGCATTGACTTATCTTTTCTGGCTATGAAAGTCCTAGATGACATCTTCCAATAGAAGGCTGTTTTGTCTACATTGAGATTTTATTGTTTAATGTAGCCACTTTCATCTATGATCTTAGCTAAATCTGGATAATTTGCTGCAGCTTCTGCATCAGCACTTGCTGCTTCACTTTGCATTTTAAAAAATGGACTTATAATAATTGTACATATTTATGGGGTACATAGTGATGTTATCATATAATGTATAGTGATCATGTCAGTACCTTGTACTTTTATGTTATGGAGATGGCTTCTTTCCTTAAACCTCATGAACCAACCTCTGCTAGCTTCAGACTTTTCTTTTGCAGCTTCTTCATCCCTCTCAGCCTTCACAGCATTGAAGAGAGTTAGAACCTTGCTCTGCATTAGACTTTGGCTTAAAGGAACGTTGTGACTGGTTTGATCTTCTACCTAGACCACCAAAAATTTTTCCATATCAGCAATAAGCCTGTTTCGTTTTCTTATAATTCATATGTTCACTGGAGTAGCATTTTGATTTCCTTCTGTAACTTTTACTTTGCATTCACCACTTGGCTAATTGTTGGCGCAAGAGGCCTAGCTTTCCGCCTGTCTTGGCTTTTGAGATGCAATTCTTCCTTTTACTTTAACACTTCTTAATTAGGCTAATTTCAATATTGTTGTGTCTCAGAGAATAAGGAGGCCTGAGAAGAGAGAGAGAGACGAGAATGACCAGTGAGTAGAGTAGTCAGAACATAGACATTCATCGATGAAATTTGCTACCTAAATGTGTGCAGTTTGTGGCACCGCAAAACAATTCTAATAGTAACATCAAAGGTCACTGATCGCAGATCACCAAAACAGATGTCATAATAATGAAAAAGTTTGAAATATTGTGAAAATTACCAAAATGTGACACAGAGAAACAAAAGGAGCACACACTGTTGGAAAAATAGTGCCAATAGACTTCAGGGTTGCCGTGAACCTTCAGTTTGTAAAAAGTACAATATTTGTGAAGTGAAGTGCAATAAAATGAGGAATGCCTATACTATTCCTAATATATGTATTATAGTTTATTTAGTCAATTCTTTATTGTATTCGTCGGAGTTTTCCAGAGAAATAGAACCAATTGGATAAATACATAGATTATTCAATATATATTTGATCATCAGAAAACCCTAAATCTGAAATTCAAAATGCTCCAAAATCCCAAACTTTGAAAACCGACATGACACTCAAAGGAAATGCTCACTGGAGCATTCCAGATTTTGGATTTTTGGATTTTGGATGCTCAACCAGCATGCATAGTGCAAATATTCCAGAATCTGTAATAGTCAAAGTTATGAAACATTTCTGGTCTCAAACATTTCCGATAAGGGATACATAACCTGTATATAGAAAGAGATGTATTATAAGGAATTGGTTCACATGATTATGGAGGCTGACCAGGCCCAAAGTCTGTTGAGCAAGTCTGTAACCTGGAGACCTATGAGAGTTGAGTAGTTCCAATCTGGAGGCTAACAAGTTCAAGATCCAGGAAGAGCCAATATTTTAGTTCAAATGTGAAAGCAGGAAAAATGCCCATGTCCCAGTTTGAAGGTCATCAGGCATGAGGATTTCTTTCTTACTTGGGGGACAGTTAACCTTTTTGTTCTATGTAAGCCTCAACTGGTTGGATGAGGCCCACCAACATTAGGGCAGGTGGGCAGTCTGCTTTACGTAGCCTATCAATTTAAGTGTTAATCTCACCCCAAAACACTTTCACAGTAACACCCAGAACAGTTTTTGTCCAAATATCTGCACACTCTGTGACCCAGTCAAGTCAACACATAAAATTAACTTTTATACTTATTAATGGGCACTTGAGTAGTTTTCAAACTTTTGCTATTACAAATAATACTGCAATGAATAACCTAACCTTGTTTGTTTGTTTGTTTTTTGAGACAGGGTCTCACTCCCATCACCCAGGTTGGAGTGCAATGCTGAGATCCTGGCTTACTGCAGCCTTGACATCCCAGGCTCAGGTGATTGAGTCTCCTACCTCAGCCTCCTGAGTAGTTGAGACTATAGGTGTGTGTCACCACACCTGGCTAATTTTTTGCATTTTTAGTAGAGATGGGGTTTCATCATGTTGCCCAGACTGGTCTCAAACTCCTGGGCCCAAGTGATCTGCCCACCTCAGCCTCCAAAAATGCTGGGATTACAGATGTGAGCCACCACACCCATCCCTGCAATGAATAACGTAGTGCATACATCATATCATAAGTGTGTAGGTGTGTCCATCTGGAGGATTAATTCCCAGACATGGGATTACTGGGTCATAGCAAATAACTTTGATAGAGATTGTCCTATTGCTATCCGTGAGACTGATTCTAATTTGAAGTCCTGCCAGCATCTGTAAGTGGTTATTTCCCCATAGCCCTGTTAACAATTGGCATTAATCAAACTTTGGGGATTTTTTTGCCAACATGATAGGTGAGAACTGGTGTCATCATGTAGCTTTCATTTGAATTGCTCTTCATAGGAATAAGTTTGCACGCCTTTTCATGTGGTTGAGGACCATTTGCATTTCTTTGTGAATTTTCTTTTCTTTTTTTTTTTTTTTTAGAGAGAGATTTGCTCTCGTGCACTTGTGTCCCCGCGGCTAGCGCAAATGCGCGATCTCCAAGTTCAAGTGTACAGTAATGAGTTTAATAATCTCTTACCTTGGCATGAGTTTTAAATTTCCAAAACACTTTTTTTTTTTTTTGAGACAGAGTTTTGCTCTTGTGCTCTTGTTGCCCAGGCTGGAGTGCAGTGGCGCGATCTCAGCTCACTGCAAGTTCTGCCTCACAGGTTCAAGCGATTCTCCTGCCTCAGTCTCTTGAGTAGCTGGGATTACAGGTGCCCACCACCATGCCCAGCTAATTTTTTTTGCATTTTTAGTGGAGATGGGGTTTCACCATGTTGGTCAGGCTGGTCTTGAACTCCTGACCTCAGGTAATCTGCCTACCTTGGCTTCCCAAAGTGCCGGGATTAGAGGCATGAGCCACTGCGCCCAACCTGCAAATTTTCTATTCACATTCCTTGCCCAGTTTCTTTGGGTTATTGGACTTTTCTCAATTTCTAAGACTCTAATCATGAAGCACCTCAGCCCTTTGTGATATAGATTGCAAACATTTTCTGAGTTTGTCATTTGTATTCTGTGCTTATGTTGCTTTTTTATGATTTGTATCAACCTTTTCTGTCATGGTTATTGAACCTTGAGCTACAATCAGAAAGGCCTTTGAGCGACACTCAGACAGGTGCTCCAGGGAGATCAGCACACCCCAAGTTCTTGCTTGTGCACTGGAGAAACATTTGTGGAAGAGAAGCTAACCCCACCGAGGCAGTGCCAGTGGGAAACCAGATGTGCATAGCTGAACCCAAATGAGAAAGGAAACTAAAAACAGATTTTTGACCCACTGTAAGCATTAAAAGTGAGGTAAAACAAATGATATTAAAAAATCACATATGATGAAGGTAATTATATTGATTCTGGACTTGAGACATATAAATTCTTTGAGCAAAAAAAGTTACGGTTTGTTGTAATTCCTCCATCTGAACAGGAATGTATAAATTTAATATAGGTTTTGATAAATACAACTTGACTAATTTAAAATTGATTTCAAAATCTTGCTGTTTCATCTTCATAAATTGAAAAGTAGGTTTGCTTATACTGGTAGCCCTTTATGGTACTTGAATAGTGGTCTGACTACTTTTAGAAATGAATAATGGATTAAAAGTACACTTTGCAGCCTACATTAGTTACTTTTGTAATGCAAAATAGAAGCATGATAATGTACTATTCAGCATGCTTTAATATGATTTATACATACACTACACAGCATAAGTAATTCATTATGCCCTTCACAGTACATTTCCTGGGCACAGAAGCTCATGTTTACCAGTATTTCATCTCATAATCAGGATGTCTAATGGAGGGGGCCTGGGAGCATAAGTGATGATTCCACACTCCACTTGCCCCTGACTCATTCAATGACCTCAGGGAAGTATTTTTCTGGATCTGGGGTTGGGTAAAGGTAAAAGTGAGTGTATAACACTTTATAGACCCAACGTAGAAGTTGGGGCTGTAGACCTTAGGATGTAAACAGCTTTAAAGTCTGGAGTTAAACAAACTTCACAGTTTATTATTCTTATTCCAAGGAATTATCCTACTTTGGAAATAACACTCTATGATGGTCATTCATAAAAGGCAATAGTTCATTTCAGTGCATTTGGGAAGAAATCTGCTACTGCTTGATCAACGGCACCTTGTCACATACTGTATTTTTCTATTTGTAAAGTGTGGATTTACTGGAAAGCAGAGGTGATAGCCTTTGAAGTTAGCTGCCTTTAAAGCCAATTTCATTCAATTTTTAGAATAAGCATGCATAGACTTCACTGAAGCTTTGAGTTGGAAGTAAGAAAGTAATTATAGGATGTAGACCTACCCCTAAGATTTGTGGAGCCCAGGGCAAGAGTACAAATGTAGGCCTACATACCGTATGTTTAAATATTTAAATGGTATAGATCAAGCTAACAGACTGTTAAATAAAATATGTTCTATCCTCTTACCTTGACAAATATATCTTCATAATGACCTGGAAGGCCAGGTTTGAAGTTTAGGTTTCTCTGAAGGTCCTGGAAAATTTTAAAATCACATTTCTCTCTTCTGTTTGTCTGGTGTCAGCATGATAGTGACCAGTATTGGTCTCTAGACCAGAATTTGAACACACACAGCCTTGAGGTATGTTTCAAACTTTGTATTTATTTATTATATGAAAATCATGTTTCTTTTTTTTTTTTTTTTTTTTGCCTGACACACAAATTGTTATTTTGAATTCAAAGTAATCTTATTGGTCAAACAGATCTAATAATGGGGATGATATAATAGAAAAATTTATATCTTAGAGAATGCACCTTAAGCAGTTTATTTTATAGCTGGTATTTTTATTTTTGCTTGGGTATACAATTCTTATTCCTCAAGACTCCACTTTCTTTGTTAAAATGTAAAAGGCATATTGGGCAAATGCTCCAGGGCAATTTGCATAAAAAGTGATGACAAAGAGCAATTAGTACTTCATTATTATGCAGTGAAATGCTACTTTGCTCAAAAGTGACTGTAGTTTCCCCCCCCCAGCCCCCTTGTAAATCTGGTACAGCATTGTTCTAAAAATAGTACTTAACAAACCTCTGTTTGTAAATCAGTCTTTGACTTTCCACTATCTGTCCAGGCGGGAAGAAATCCAAGCACTAAATAAAGTTATTCACCCTAGATCTTCATAATGAAAAACAAGCACCAGAATTCTGTTAGATAAGACAAGTCAGAAGATTTTAATGTCTCATCAAATTAGATCCATATCTCATTTTACCCCCTTGGGATTATCAGCTTTGAAAGCAGACACCATCACACACTGAGAGCAAGTCAGAAGATTTTAATGTCTCATCAAATTAGATCCATATCTTATTTTACCCCCTTGGGATTATCAGCTTTGAAAGCAGACACCATCACACACTGAGAGCAAGATCCCCCTCCTCCCAGTACACATACTCTCTCACACGCACACTCGGAGGGTCACGCCACACGCAACTACACTGCAGAGAACAAACAGTCCCCAGGTATCTCTAGTTAGGAAGGCTTGGCTTTTGAGTACAGATTTCATTACCATGAAATTCCTTTAGGGCGAAAAAGAATTGAATCAAAGAAGCTATGCAGGGAGACAGACTTTGTGAATCTTTGTCCCATCACTTGTGTTATTAGGTGCTCCTCTCTCTTTAATTTGTCAGAAAATGCACATTTTTGGCTTCTTGTTTTGTTTTTGCTTTTGTTTTAAATTTATCTTGTTGGCTGGGCATGGTGGTTCATGCCTGTAATCCCAGCACTTTGGGAGGCCGAGGTGGGTGGATCACCTGAGGTCAGGAGTTTGACACCAGCCTGACCAATATGGTGAAACCCCACCTCTACTACAAATACAAAAATTAGCCGGGCATGTTGGCACATACCTGTAGTCCCAGCTACTCAGGAGGCTGACACAGAAGAATTGCTTGAACCTGGGAGGTAGAGGAGGTTGCA
>NW_012115189.1:4574551-4608929 GCF_000951035.1 Colobus angolensis palliatus
AGAGAGAGAGAGAGAGACATAACCAAGTAATTGGAAATTGGATACTGGCAGGATGAAAAGGAAAACATGAGAAACTACCAAACCTTTGGAAAACACCCCATGAGCCTGGAGACAGACATGGATTCTACTATTTTTCTTTGGAAGTTGCAGAGCAGGCTTGGTAGGGAGGAGGAGGATGGGGTGAAGGTGGGTGCTAGGTAAACACTGCCTTATTTCTGGTGCCCCTCCACCCAACCCTCTGTGGGCCAAGCCACATCAATGCAATTCCTGCAGCCACATCTTTGGCTGGCATGGCTCCAAGATGGCTGACCTAAACCAGTTTTGCTGACATCCTGAGGGGTCTCTCATTTATAGGGGGCTGGCTCAGTTCAAGGGGTTTGTAGCATCTGCAATTAAGTCACATCTCTGAAAAATAAGGATCAGGGATAGATCATTAAGCACATTGCTTTGTAATCACAAGTAACTTGCACAGCTGAAAGTTCTTCATCCGGCCCAGGTTTTATTTACTTTCTCTTCTGTTCTTTCCTCCTCAGGCCACCAGTGAAAAGAATGTAACGTCATATAGCCCGTACCATTTCAGGGAGGCATTGTCTAACCTGGAGGTAATATATGATCATTTTACACACCACCACAGATTCATTATTCACACAATTTTCCATTAATTTTTAATGCATCCGAGTTCCTACTTATTTAACATACAATGCAGTTGGCCAGATGTCTTCATAAAGCTATGAAAAGTGGTTCTGAAATACTCTTCCATAGCATCCCAATCTACTAACCAGTTGATGAGACAGTATTGCTCTTTAACAATGGGTGGGACTCCTGCTTTGGGCCCCCACACCTCAGGGACCCCCATGATTTGAATGGCTTTGCTTGAAGCCTGGCCTACAGTATTATTTGGGTGGAGTGTCCAAGTCAGATCCCATTTCTCTCCTTCAGAGCCCTATCCTACTCTCTAGCCATCTGGGAAGGTTGACCAGATGTCCAGAGCTGCATACCTGTGAGATTATCTTAGGGCCAAGCTGGAGCCTGGTTCAAGAGAGCAGTCTGATGAACATATGTTCCCACTGACACTGACCAACAGGTTACTTCTTTTGTTAGACTGCATGCCATTGGACTTCTAGAATGGTTCCCACAGGTTGATTTTCGGTAACTTATTTATGAGGGATGAAGAAGACAAGAATTTTTACACGCACTGAATGGGCAATAAACGAATACCTATTATTCTAAATTTTTACCAGTAAATCACTATACCTCACACAAACTCATTTTCTAATCAAATCATGTGTATAGACACAGCCTTGTAAAATGTATTTGCCTGGGGATTGTACTTTCTGGGGCTAGCCTTGACCTGGGGAATCACTATAGGTTCTGGAACTGGGGCTGATGTCGACTAGTTAGAGAGGGAACACTGGAAATGAGGAAAAGCAGATAGAGAAATCTATGGCACTAATGGGGCTAAGGAGGAGTCAGTGTGGCAAAGTGAAATTACTGTAAGTTGAAAATCATAGGATCTGGGGTCCTGGAACTACCACTACCCAGCTCTATGTTCTTGATCAAGTTTTTTTGTTTTGTTTTGTTTTGTTTTGTTTTTGAGAAAGGGCTCTTGTGCTTTTACTGGGCTGGAGTGCAGTGGCACCAACACTGAAGCCTCGACCTCCCGGGCTCAAGCAGTCCTTCCACCTTAGCCTCCTGAGTAGCTGAGATCACAGGTGCATGCCACCACACCCAGCTAATTAAAAAAAATTTGTTTTTTGAGGCAGTGATCTCATCATGTTGCCGAGGCTGATCTTGAACCCCTGGGCTAAAGGAATCTTCCCATCTCAGCCTCTCAAAGTACTGGGATTACAGGCATGACCCACCATGCCCAGCCTTGATCAAATCTCTTAATCTCTCCCTATCTCAGTTTATTCATCTATAAAATTAGGGAGTTCAATATAATTGTCTTAGTGGTTCTCAAACCTGACTTTGCAGCAGAAGACATAGAGAAATTATTCAAAAAAATTTTACTTCCTATATTATTCCATTCTCACACTGCCATGAAGAACTACCTAAGACTGAGTAAATTATAAATAAAGGATGTTTAATTGACTCACAGTTCTGCAGGGCTGGGGAGGCCTCGGGAAACTTACAATCATGGTGGAAAGGGAAACAAACACATCTTTCTTCACATGGCAGCAGGAAGGAGAAGAATGAGAGTTGAAAGAAGGAGGAAGCCCCTTATAAAACCATCAAATCTTGTGAGAACTCACTCACTATCATGAGGATAGCATGAGGGAAATTACCTCCATGATTCAATTACCTCCCACTAGGTTCCTACCACTACACGTGGAGATTAAGGGAATTACCATTCAAGATGAGATTTGGGTGGAGACACAGCCAAACCATATCATTCTACCCCTGGCCCCTCCTAAATCTCATGTCCTCACATTTCAAAACACAATCATGCCTTTCCAACAGTCCTTCAAAGTCTTAGCTCATTCCAGCATTAACCCAAAAGTCCAAGTCCAAAGTCTCATCTGAGACAAGGCAAGTCCCTTCTGCCTATGAGCCTGTAAAATCAAAAGCAAGTTAGTGACTTTCTAGATACAATGGGGGTACAGGTATTGGGTAAATGTATCAATTCTAAATGGGAGAAATTGGCCCAAACATAGGAGATACAGGACTCATGCAAGTACAAAATCCAATAGAGCAGTCATTAAAACTCAAAGTTCCAAAATGATCTCCTTTGACTCCATGTCTCACATCCAGGGCATGCTGATGCAAGAGATAGACTCCCATGGCCTTGGACAGCTTCATCGTTGTGGCTTTACAGGGTACAGCACTCCCCTGGCTGCTTTGATGGCTGGCGTTAAGTGTCTGTGGCTTTTCCATCAGCACGGCACAAACTGTCAGTGGATCCACCATTCTGGGGTCTGGAGGATGGTGGCCCTCTTCTCACAGCTTCACTAGGCAGTGCCCCAGTGGGGACTCTGTGGGGTCTCCAACCCCGCATTTCCCTTCCACACTGCCCTAGCAGAGGTTCTCCATGAGGGTTCCACCCCTGTAGCACACCTCTGCCTGGACATCCAGGCATTTCCATACATCCTCTGAAATCTGGGAACCATGAAGGTTCCCAAACCTCAATTCTTGACTTCTGTGTACCCTCAGGCTCAACACCATGTGGAAGCCACCAAGGTTTGGGGCTTACACCCTCTCAAGCCACAGCCCAAGCTGTACCTTGGCCCCTTTTAGCCATGGCTAGAGCTGCTGGGACACAGGGGACCAAGTCCCTAAGCTGCACACAGTAGGGGGATCCTGGTCCCAACCGATGAAATCACTTTTTCTTGCTAGGCCTCTGGGCCTGTGATAGGAAGAGCTGCTGTGAAGGTCTCTGACATGCCCTGGAGACATTTTCTCCATTGTTTTGGTGATTAACATTTGGCTCTTCATTACATTCGCAAATTTCTGCAGGGGTTTGAATTTCTCCCCAGAAAATGGGTTTTTCTTTTCTATCACATCATCAGGTGGCAAATTTTCCAAATTTTTATTCTCTGCTTTCTCTTGAATGCTTTGCCGCTTAGAAATCTTCTGCCACATATCCTAAATCATCTCTCTCAAGTTCAAAGTTCCACAGATCTCTAGAACAGGGCCAAAGTGCTGCCAGTCTCTTTACTAATCCTTTGCTCCAGTTCCCAAGAAGTTCCTCATCTTCATCTGAGATCATCTCAGCCTGGACTTCATTGTCCATATCACTATGAACATTTTGGTTGAAGCCATTCAAAAAGTCTCTAGGACATTCCAAACTTTCCCACATTTTCTTGTCTTCTTCTGAGCCCTCCAAACTGTTCCAACCTTTGCCTGTTACCCACTTCCAATGTCGCTTCCACATTTTTGAGTATCCTTATACCAGCACCCCACTCTCTGTGGTACCAATTTACTGTATTAGTCCATTCTCACACTGCTATAAAAAACTGCCTAAGATTGGGTAAATTATAAAGGAAAGAGGTTTAATTGACTCACAGTTCCTCAGGGCTGAGGAGGCCACAGGAAGCTTACAATCATGGCAGAAGGGGAAGCAAACACATCCTTCTTACATGGCAGCAGGAAGGAGAAGAATGTGAGCGAAGCAAAGAGGGCTGAGATCTCATGAGCACTTACTATCAAGAGAATAGTAGCATGGGGGAAACTGCCCTCATGATTCAGTTACCTTCCACTGGTCTCTCCCGCTACACATGGGGATTATGGGAACTACCATTCAAGATGAGATTTGGCTGGGGACACAGACAAACCATATCACTTCCTAAGCAGCCCTTTCTCCAAGTTTCAAATTCAGTAAGTCTGGAAGTGGGACTTGAGGTTCCGTATTTTTTAGAAGCACCCAGCAGATTTTGGCATGCAGCAAGGACTGGTCCTCTCTTCTTTTAAGAGTCTCCTGGCTCTAAAAGTTTGGGATTCTAATATAGAGCGGAGGTGATGAAGGTGTAGTCTGTAGAGGAAAGAAGTAAAGAAAGATTTTAACATAATGCCAGTGTTGGTAAAACTGATGGCTTGTGTATAACTATGAGCCAGATATCGCTCTGAGTGCTTTACATACATGGCCTTGTTCAGTCCTCACACAAATATTTGTTATTCACATTCTCCAGATGCGAAAACTGAATCAGAGAAAGACTAAATACCTAGCTGAGATTCAATGCTAATATTTTTGGTAAATTGGGTAGAGGAGCTGGAAAAGTGGGAAGAATCACAGGTATTTCCATGTTTTTGAGGGTGGAAGACAGAGAAAACAATTTGGATGGTCTTGTGGTTTGTTTCCTTGCTTTGTTTTGTTTTGTTTTTTTCATTATTTATGGTATTGAGGGCCTTGGGGATGATAAGTGTCTAATTAACTATGATAGTGAGTCCCCTAAGTAGAAATGTCCTGGAAAGACTTGAAAATACTTTCCTGAAGATCAGATGAGAGGTTTGGCTAGGAATTTTGAATATGGGAACCATCAGGGAGATAAAAGACGCAGTTATGAGACTGCCAGAGCCTCCTAACCTCCAGGATAGAGTGTGCAGACTTTCTTAAGAGAACCAGCTTGGGAGGGCGCGCTCCATGGGCGAGACTCCAGCATCAACTCAGCAACTAAAATTCCCAGCCACTTTTGAAGAGCTGTTCTATTATATAGTTTGGTCAGCAGCTCAGCTCCGTATTTTCATCTACCAGAATGTTCAGATCAATACTCTCAGTCCTCATGATTTACTGAACCTGAATTTCTCTAACTGCTCCATTAACTCTTTGGAAAGATTTCTCCCTCTGTTAGCACTGGATCATGATTTTCCATAAAATTTGCCCTTGAGTGAGCAATTCTCTCATCATTCTCACTAAGGAAATTGTCTTACTTTTTTTCCCCCAACCTCTCCATCATTCCTCACTTCCTTTTGAGCTCTATTTCATGAACCTGCATTTTACCTGCTAATTAGTGTTTTTGAATAAATACTTGCTACTGAGTTTGGAATCTATGAGGTTTTTGCTCAGGCCAGTTTGTGAGTTGCTAATTCTTTATGTCAGTTAATGTTTTCCCAGCTTGGTTATTAAATTTAAGATCTTATTATTCCCCTGTTCATGCAGTAAAGGCATCTTGGCACTGAAGTCTAGTGCCGTGGCCCCAGTCCCTGCATGCGCAGTCCTATGCTTATGTTCAGGATGATGATCCCCTACATGTTGGGCACAGAGGGGCCCAGTGGCCAGACAGCCAATTCTCAAAGGTGAATTCACTCACAACGCATCCTTTGTTTTAGGGGATGTTTTGTTCCACTGATCTTCAGCTTCAGCATCATGAAAAATCATTTGTCAAGCCCCTAATTGCCCAGAGTGCTGCACTAAGCACTCCATAAAGAGAGTTTCACAGCCACAGCACAGCTGAGCATGACAGAGACAGGCCTGGGTGTGGGAGAAAACTGCTATTGCTATTACCCTCGTCCACACAGTCCTGCAATTTAACAGAAAAATGATGTCTTCCAGGTATTCTCAGTGATACTGAGATGCTTGAGTTGGGGGTGGGGCACATGAAAGCAGCAGGACACGCAGTAGTGGTGCTGGTCTAGACAGACACCCCCACCCCATCTCAGAGAAGAGGAAAGGGAGGTGTGGTGGTTCATTTTATGTGTCAACTTGACTGAGCCACAGGATGTCCAGAGAGCCGGTAAAACATTATTTCTGGGAGTGTCTGTAAGGGTGTATAAAGAGGATATTAGCATTTCCATTTGTGAACTGAGTAAAGCAGATGACCTCGTCAGTGCTGGTGGGCATCATCCAATTTTATGAGCCTCTGAATAGAACAAAAGGCAGAGGAATGGTGACAAATTTTTCTCTTTTTGAGCTGTGACATCCGTCTCCTCCTGCCCTCAGTTATCAGTGCTAGTTCTCAGGCCTTCAGATTCAGACCAGGACTGTGGCACTTCTCTCCCTCCATAATTATGTGAACCAATTCCCATAATAAAATCTCTATCTACACACACACACACACACACACACACACACACACACACACACACTATTGGTTCTGTTTCTCTGGAGTACCCTAATACAAATTTTAGTACCAAGAATGTTTCTAAAGGGACAGACTTTTAAGGATGAGTTTTCTGAATTGGTTCTGTGGTTTCTGGAATTGGCTGTCTAATCTGATTACATTTAAAGATACAAATATTTTAATGTATCTATTTCCAGTAGTATAGTGAGCACTGGCCAGGCGTGGTGGCTCACACCTGTAATCCCAGCACTTTGGGAGGCTGAAGCAGGTGGATCACGAGAGGTTAGGAGTTCGAGACCAGCCTGGCTAACATAGTGAAACCTTGTCTTCACTAAAAATACAAAAATTAGCTGAGTGTGGTGGTGGGTGCCTGTAGTCCCAGCTACTTGGGAGGCTGAGGCATGAGAATTGCTTGAACCTGGGAGGTGGAGGTTGCAGTGAGCTGAGATGGCACCATTGCACTCCAGCCCTCCAGCCTGGGTGACAGAGCAAGACTCTGTCTAAGAAAAGAAAAGAAAAAGAAAAAGTGAGCACTGATAATCCATGGCATGTGAACTGTTTAGAGAGGTAAATAAAATATCTGCATTGGATACTCCTAATCAACCACTCCTAATCAATGTTAAGAAGCCAGGAACTGAGTGACTCTGTATATTATATTTTTGAACATTTTTTGAAAATTAGAGAATATAATGATGTTGGGTGGTTGCTCCCAGTGTCACTGCACAAAGTGGTGAAAGAAAAGAAAAAATGACCTTAGGGGTTTGAATTTTCAGCCGAAGCGCTGCATAAATGACCTAAGAGCTTCCAGGTGTGCCCTGAAGGAGAATCTTACCTCCTACAGCTGTAGGACTGAAATAGCTGAAAATCAAATGCAGAAACTCATCCTGTGATTGGCTGAGCTACAATGCAAGTGGAACTCCCAGTCTTATAGGATGTCCACTGTTAAAGTGAAGACATTGATTAGGGAAAAAAATAGGATCCTGTGGGTTGATTGAGGGTGTGTGGGAAGACTCAGATGAAGCTAAGGACATTGAACCCCTAATTCTGATGAGTCTTTGCTAGTAGAAGTCATCCCACCCCAAGTAGAATTGGTTCCTACCTTCAGCCAAAACTACTGACTGTGGACATACAGAATGCCTTATCCACCATCGTGGTATTCTACACAACATTGCTTCCTATCAAGGAACTGTCTTTATGGTGAAAGAAATGTGGCAATAGGCTCATGCTTATGGAATTCACTGGCCTTAAAACATTCCCTACCATTCTGAAACAGCTGGCTTGATAGAATGGTGAAATGGCATTTTAAAGACTCAATTTCAGCACCAGATAGGTGGCAATACCTTGTAGGTTGGGAGCAAGATTCTCCAGAAGGCTAATATGCTCTAAATCGGTGTCAATATGTGATGCTGTTTCTCCAATAGTCAGGATTCATAGTTTCAGGAATCAAGAGGGTAGAAATGGGAGTGACACCACTCATTATTAACCCTAGAAACCCACTAGCAAAAATCTTCCTTCCTATTCTTGAGACATTATGTTCTGCTACCCTAGTGGTCTTAGTTCCAGAGGGAGGAATGCTTCTGGCAGGAGATTCAACAATGATTCTATTGAACTGGAAGTTAAGACTCCACCTGGCCACTTTGGGCTCCTCCATGCCTCTGAGTCAACAGGCAAAAAAAAAAAAAAAAAAAAAAGGAGTTATGGTGTTGTTGGGGTGATCGATCCTGACTACCAAGTGGGGGAAATGTTCCTAGTGCTCCACCACAGAAGTATGGAAGAGTATGTCTGGAATACAGCAGATCCCTTAGGGCGTCTCTTGTTATTACCATGGCCTGTGATTACATTCAGTAGAAAATGAAAACAACCAAATCCAGGCAAGAACATTAATAGTCCAGATCTTTCAAAAATGAAGGTTTGGGTCATTCCACCGGTTAAAGAACCATGACCAGCTACAGTTCTTGCTTATGGCAAAGGGAATACAGAATGCATACTAGAAGAAAGTAGTTATAAATACCAGCTGCAACCACATGAACAGTTATAGAAATGAGGCATATAATTGTCATGGATATTACCTCCTTATTTTGTTATAAATACATTTGTGTGTATATATACATATAATAAGCAAATATCTTTGTTTTCTTTCCTCTTATTTCCTTATCACACAACATAAAATGACTTTATACCAGTGAATATTTAAGTATTGTTAATTTTACATCATGGTATTTAAGTTACAGGATATCAAGAGACGAGTAAACATCACTCAAAGATTTTACCTCCTCTTCTGGGGAAGGGATTAGTGCATTTTTGGTTGCAGGCAGGACAGTTGTATCATGTTTTAGGTGGAGTTATTACTTTGTTATTGTCTTTATTTGGAGATTAAGTACAATTTAAGGAGAAGCATATAGGTGTCAAGTTGACAGGGGTGGACTTATGATAACAAATTTTATGAGTCAACTTGACTGTGCTAAGGGATGCCCAAATAGCTGGCACAACATCATTTCTGCATGTGTCTATCAGTGTGTTTGCAGAAGAGATTAGCATTTGAATTTGTGCACTGGTAAAGCAGATGACTCTTCTCAGTGCTGATGGACATCATCTAATCTGCTGAGGACCTGAATAGAACAAGAAGGCAAAAGACTGGCAAATTTGCCCTTTCTTTTTGAGCTGGGACACCAATCCCTTCCTGCCCTTAGACATCAACTCACTTGGTTCTCAGGCCTCCAGACTTGGGTTGAATTATACTGTTGGCTTTGGTTCTCCAGATTGCAGATGATAGATATGGGAATTAATAATCGGGCTCCATGCTGGGCGCGGTGGCTCACGCCTGTAATCCTAGCACTTTGGGAGGCTGAGGCAGGCAGATCACGAGGTCAGGAGATCGAGACCATCCTGGCTACCATGGTGAAACCCCGTCTCTACTAAAAATACAAAAAATTAGCCCGGCATGGTGGTGGGCACCTGTAGTCCCAGCTACTTGGAAGGCTGTGGCAGGAGAATGACATGAACCCAGGAGGCGGAGCTTGCAGTGAGCCAAGATCATGCTACTGCACTCCAGCCTGGGTGACAGAGCAAGACTCCGTCTAAAAAAAAAAAAATTAAAAAAAAAATAGTAATAATCGGGCTCCATAATTGCATGAGCAAATTCCCATAGTAAATCAATCTCTCTCTTTCTCTCTCTCTCTCTAATAGATATCTGATATACTTTGGATATTTGTCCTCTACAAATCTCATGTTGAAATGTGATCCCAATGTTGGAGATGGGGCCTGATGGGAGGTATATGGGTCGTGGGGGAGCATTTCTCATGAATGGCTTGGTGTCCTCTGCACAGTAATGAGCGAATTCTTGCTCTGTTAGTTCAAGTGAAGCTGGGTATTTAAAGCTCATCCAGCCATGCACCTTCTCTTCTCTCTTGCTGCCTCTCTTGTCATGTGGCATGTCAACTCCTCTTCCCTTCCACCATAACTAAAAGCTTCCTGAAGCCTCACCAGAAGCTGAGCAGATGCCGGTGCCATGATTGTACAGCCTACAGAACCATGAGCCAAAATAAACCTCGTTTCTTTATCCAGCCTCAAGTATTCCCTTATTCCTTTATGCAAAACAGATGAACACAATATCCTATTGGCTCTGTTTCTCTGGAGAAGCCTGACTAACAAAGGAAGCAAGGTATTTGATTCTCAGGAAGCCTGAGGGACGTGTTCCTGAGAGGAAACAACACCAACAGCAAGTGGGACACCTCTTCAACAGTTTGCCAGAGAGGAAACAAATGTAGAAGTTCCTGGAAATCACAGCATTTGGATTGATGTCAGCATCGAGTTCTTGCCTATAATTCAGGTTGGGATGATACAAACACATAAATAAGGGCATAACACATGATCATATGAAAAGCATAGACAAGAAGTAGACACACATGAGAGGCAAGGGAGGTTTTGCATGTGTGTGCATATGTGATGTGTGTGTGTAAAGGAAGGTACACAGTTGATAGGGTATTGAGATTAAATAGGTCAATTCTATAAAATGCTTAGAACAGTGCCTGGAACATAGTGAGCATGATATAAGAGCTTGTTAAACAAACAAACAAACAAATGAATAAATAAATGTAGAATCAAGTTCAAGTTAGGAAAGCTGGGGAAACACCAACATGAGTATATTTCTCCTTCTTCTCATACCAGATTGACTGGAGCAGCCCTGAAGGAACAGTTCAGGATTAGAGAAGGTTCAGGTGCTTAGAATATTCCTGAAAGTCTGCCCCAGAGCAGCCTGATATAGACACATGATTCATCTCCAGGTAGCTGCTCTGTGTTGTATGCTAGAAAGAAACACAGGTAATTCTCTCAGGACAATTTTTTAAGGGTAGAGGGAGTGGGGACATACCCATTATGTTTGCTTTGCACCAAGCACTGGAAACTTAATTCAAAAGCTAGTGTCCATTGGGTCTAGGTATGTGCAGATAGTGATAACCTAAAATGGTTCTTTAACCTAGGACCTTTATGAAGACCAAATAATTTGTTGAAAATGCTTAAACTTGCTCTCCATCCTAAGATTGCAAAAAAGGCATGGATTTTGATGTCAGGCCACAGTCTCTCCTCTTGCAGGAGCTACTGGAAGCCTCAGTCATAATCAGACCCACAGAAAGAGAGCTAGTCCTGTCTGATACTTGGGTGTGTTTGTGTTGTTCTTGTCCTCAGCTTGTCTTTCTGTGTAGACATTTGCTTCTTTGTGCCTCCTCATTACTGCCGGAGAGTTCTGGATCTTTGCTTGCTAGTGGTGGGCACAGGAACAAGATGTTTTAGCTCTCTGAATTTCTAACCTGAGCCTTCTTAGTCTGTGGTTTCTCTCACGTCCATTCTTTCCCATAGTGTGGCCATTAGAGGAAGGTTTTAAAGCCCTTTAGGAGCTAGTTGGAGACAGATTTCTGGGTTGGGCGGCCCTGAAATACTTCTTGTATTGATGGGAAACATTCTCCAAGCAACAGTTTAGGGAATTACATTTACTACTCAGTGTCCAATAATAGAGATCTTATAGGATCTGAAGCTTTCCTCTGATGGTTGAGAGCTCCCCTGGGGTTCACAGGGATTCCTGATGTAGAATTCCAGTGATCTGGGGAACTTTAAAATGTCATGCCTCATCCGGGACCACATAATCTGTGGTTCTTGTCCATCCATGTGGCAGATACTCCACAACATCTGTCAAGTTCATTGACTGGGCCATGAACGGTGGCTCATACCTGTAATCCCAGCACTTTGGGAAACCGAGGTGGGTGGATTGCCTGAGGTCGGGAGTTTGAGACCAGCCTGGCCAACATGGTGAAACCCCATCTCTACTAAAAATACAAAAATTAGCTGAGTGTGGTGGTGCATGCCTGTAATCCCAGCTACTCAGGAGGCTGAGGCAGGAGAATCGCTTGAACCTGGGAGGTGAAGATTTCAGTGAGCTGAAATTGTGCCATTGTACTCCATCTTGGATGAGACAGTGAGACTCTGTCTCAAAACAAACAAACAACAACAACAACAACAAAAAGTTCATTAACTGGTTTGTTTTTGCTCTCATACAAACATGAAGTTTGAAAGGGCAGAGGGGTGTGTGTGTGTATGTGTGTGAGAGAGAGAGAGAGAGAAAGAGAGAGAGAGAGGTGTTACTATAGGAAGTTTCTCATTTTTTTTTTTTGAGACAGAGTCTTGTTCTGTGGCCCAGGCTGGAGTGCAGTGGCGTGATCTCAGCTCACTGCAAGCTCTGCCTCCCAGGTTCACGTCATTCTTCTGCCTCAGCCTCCCGAGTAGCTGGGACTACAGGCACCCGCCACCACGCCTGGCTAATTTTTTGGATTTTTAGTAGAGACAGGGTTTCACTGTGTTAGCCAGGATGGTCTCGATCTCCTGACCTCGTGATCTACCTGCCTCGGCCCCCCAAAGTGCTGGGATTACAAGCATGAGCCACCACGCCCAGCCAGTTCTCCAATTTTCTAATTCTTAATTCCTTCTTCTGTGCCCAGTTGTACACAAGAACCCTCTTTTCCGATGTTGCCAATCTATATATGTAACTTTTTCTGGCTTGAAATTTACATTCCTGAAGTTTTCCCTGATTAATATTTTTGAATAAAAAATTTAGTCAACATCCTTTTTGGTATTTTAAAATTTCCTATGTATTGGATAGTATGATGTTTATCACACAACAAGCCTTCAGTTAGTACACATGACCTAAGTAGTGATAGATATACTCAATAAATACTATCGGCAACACCAGTAAGCCATGAAACTAAACAAACAATTTCATGAGCAGAACTATATTATCCAAGGAATTACAGGGAAAGGGAACTATTAGCTATATCAGTTCTTTTAAATTGCAGATATATAGAAAGTGGGATCTTGAAAAGGTTCTTGCCTAGAAATAGATATTGGTAGGGATATCACAATGATTTTGTAGAAAAATACCATAGCTTCTGCTAAATCTTTTCATTGGAATCTGTTCTCATTCTTTACTATGCAATATGTATCTCTTTTAAGCTTTCAATTAGCTGAAAGAAAGCTTCACACCCAGGGTATGAAAATGTTTGCTAACAAAGATTACTTGAGAATAAATGTGAGATAAGAAAATGTGCTGGGAAGTCCAGATTCACCTTCACAAAGGGCTAGTTTTAGTGGACCTCCGGGAGGAGCTGTGATGATAATTGCTCTGAGGACATAACCCGTGGCTTAATCATATCTGGAGCACTGGCACCTAGCCCAAGGCCATGCTCAGAGAGAGTGCTCTGATGGTTTGGAGTAAATGAAGTCATATTTTCATTAGCTTGGATATCATCTTTTTGGTGCCTTGAGTGTGGCATAGAATATGATCTTGTTTATAACAGAAAAGAACGATAAAGTCTCATGATAGATTTTGTGAGGCCATTTTAAAAATGCCATAATTTAGCTGTGTAGGTGATAACAATTTGAAATTTGTGGGTTTTTTTTTTTTTGGTAAAAATAGCATACCAATAATCGTACTAGTATGTATATAGCACGTATGTGTCAGGTACTGCTTTTAACAGAACTAATTCTAAAAACTAGCATAGCAATAATAGTACTTGCTTTTTAAAAAATATATCAGGCACTGCTTTTAAATTGATTGTTTCTAACAATAGCCCTATGACTAGATAGTCCCATTTTATAGATGGGGAAGCTGAGACATATAGGTGGTGATTTTTCCATAGCTAAGTGGCAAAGGTAGGATTTGAAGTTGGAAAATCTAGCTCAAGAATCTATGCTATTAGTGAGTAATTTCTATAGCCTTACATGCTGGTGAGAATCCATCTATACCATTGAGTGAATACAGGGACTGGTTTCATACTCAGACATAAAATGAATGGTTACTGTTCTATCAATTAGGTACATCAACAGTATAACAATGATAACTTGGAATGGACCAGGGGCACCCAAAGGTCTTGTTAAAGTCATTTTTAAACATCTGAAGAGCATCAAAAAGAGAAAGGGTGGGAGGGAGCAGGGATGGAGATACACTTTGGAGTAAGATTCATATGAACTTTCACAAATCTTCAGGTAAGGATAATCTGCCAAACCATTAATGTAAGACAAGGTGCATTATTTTCTCTTGGCTGAAGATGAAAATCCTAGCAAATGGACAAAGAAGAATTGAGTACTCAGGAAAAGCTTAAATGGTGATCCTTTTGGGATATAATAACCTGGACACATTGAGCATTATACATAGGTGTGATAAAAATCACAGCATACACTTGTGAACTTTGAATTAACCGGGAAGCTAATACATGTTCTTGCACTGATAAATTTCTGAGCTAAGGTAATTAGCAAGAAGGGACAAAGAGACAACTAGAAATGCCACTTTAAGATTTCATTGAGTGAAAAAAGATTCCTTTTCTTAAATCTTACAAGAAGAATACAGTTTTGATTAAAATAAGGCATGATTGTTTTGTAACATATTTCAGTAAGTTTTATACAAGTCTTACAAGGAATGAGTATTTATAAAACTTTAAAGAAAATCTAGAAGGATTTTAATCCTGCAAAACTGTATATAGATAAATTTTAGCATATCTTATTTAATGGGGGGACAGCAATTATTCTAGATGTTATTTTTGATCTTTTAATTCTTCACATTGTTTCTGATAATACCTCTTTATTTTCAGTTCAATAGCCATGAGCCTTTTTGAAATAATAATATTGTCAACCCTCAGTTGTGTGTGCCCAAGGAGATGGCAAGCTTGAGAAACAAGAATAATCCTTTCAGCTTGTTTAAAGCTGAGCCCTCACTCTCGGAATTAAGAAACTGACAAAGGATATAAGTTCATGGTTTAAGGAGCCGATGGTATGATGTGTTTGTTGTTGGGCTTGGAGTATAGGTGCAGGGAATTGTGTGGGGATTTCTTGCTCTGGCCACAGGTTCTACTGAAACTCAGATACCAGTTAGTTTGGGGTATGCTCCTGTCCCTGACAGTGTGCCAGTGGAATGACAAGAATATTATTGTGAAGAGCACATTTCCTTCGTGGAGTTTCTTATTTCATTGATACACAAAACCCCACAATGGTAGCTCTGACCTGGTGTGGTTGATGCTGAATGTGGCCCAGCTCCTCATAGCCCCTGCTTCAGGATGGAGGTGCTCATTCCCTCAGCTGGGAGTGATGGCTGGCAGCTCGCACTGGAGTAATCCCTCCTGGTAATTGCCCTTGACTGAAGAAAGGCATTGGGCCCCTTTTTGGGAGTAGCCTGCACTTGATGACTGACATATGAGAACATAAAGACCCTACCTCTTAATTTGGCTTGGAACAACTCTGCAAGGTCATCTCAGCTTCAGAGCATCCCGTGGGGGTCAGCTGAGGCTTCTGTGATGCCTGAATGTAGTCCAGCTTCTCCTCCTGTCCAATCCTGTTTCCTCTACTCTCCCATAGGTGTGAATTTCCAGGGACCCTCCCAAATAAACTTCCAATCTGTTTCTGGAGGACCTGATCTGTAACTCCTGACAATATGTTCTGAATGGTGAAGGATGGAGATACACTTTGGGTAAGATTCACATGAACTTTCATAAATTCTTCAGGTAATGGTAATACATTTTTTACTTGCTTAAACTCTTTCCCCAATCCCTTCCTTCCTCAAGCTCCCTAGCCTTAATTGATCCCTAAATTGTACATAGGGTTTAAAAATTTGACATTTTTTTTTCTGATGGAAGATATAATTTGGGTTTAATGTAAAACATTCAAACGTGAAGTATATACATATACATACTTGGGTGCGCATCAAATAGCCATCATTTATTTGAAGGTCTAATGTAGCCTCTGCATCCTCACACAGCTCTGAACATTGAATAGCTCTGCTTTGAGCTATTCAAAGGTCCGTGTATGACCTTTACACCTGGAATAATACATCTGAAGATAGATGGGCATTGACAATAAGAATAATAGTACTATATGGAATTAGTTTACAAAGCACTTTCAACCCATTATATTGATTTATTTCACAGCATCCTTGAGAAAACCTGGCCATGTTAGCCCTATTTAATATATGCAGAGTAACTTGCTGAAGACAGTGGGTTATAGAAAATTTCTTCTGACAAGCTCCAATTTCTGTTACCAGCCAATGGACTCAAGCCCCTCATTCAAAGAAAACAACAGAAGAGACTTGGTGTTTTGTGAAATGGCACATTCCAAAATCTCTGTCACTGAGAAAAGGATGTAAGCTCAGGATCAAAGCATCGTCTTCAAAGAAGGGTAAGGTACTTGTTAAATAACTCCTGGCAATTGCTTAAGCACCAGGCATTGTAATTTCAGAGAGTAGGAACAGAACTAAAAATAGAGAAGTGGATAGGGACAGGACCAGAGACATCATTGTCACTCAAACTTGAATGTCATTTTTGACAGCATTAGAGCAATTGATTCTTGGTTCTCCACATTAGGAATTTAGTAGTCACATTTTGCTGTGACAGCCCTAGGAGAAGGGAAGTGGCAGGACCCTGGGAAGAGTACAAAGAATGGAGGGTGAGAATTATTATCAGCCTGTGGTGCCTCTTTCTAGTCACGGTTCCTTTGATGGAAAAAAAAAAAGGCGGGAGGGATGAGAAGAAGCAGAAAGCTATTCAAGCTAGCTCCAATTTCCTGAAATGTTAAAGGGAAATCTCATGGACAGGAAACGCAATCAGTCCCTGTGAAAGATTGGGCCTGAGAACCAGAAAGCCACCAGGAGCTAAGCCATTCTCTTTATCTTCAGGAGCTGCAGAGATCTCTGTCTCTGAAAATCTTCATCGTTATCCTTTCTCCTAAACCTGCTTCCTCTGCATACTCATCTTGCTCACTTCCTCCCACACAGCTCCCAGTCCACCTTAGTCTAAGCTCCAGTAGTCACTGCCAATTGATGACAGCCTCTGTGTCTCTTGGGCAAATTGTCGTAAGGAGAAGACCGGTCAGTCCAGGTCATGTGTTGCTTCACAGTGGAGCAGCTGCTTTGGGGTTAGATGTCTAACCCTGGTACACTCAGCCATGGTTGGGGGAGATGGGGAGGGGTGGTTATGGGGTAGGGAGTGATGCTCTTTCCAGGTAACCTGGCAGACTAGATTCTCTAGAAGGGACCATGGATGGGGCAGGCAAGTAGACCTGTTTATTATATCCTTGCTGATCCATGTTTCCATTCTGTTCTGAATCATGTTCCATGAGCTAGTCTAGGATGTAGAAGAAGTTGGGTAATCATAGCAGGGAGTCATTGTGCAGAGTGTGGCATCTGCTCTAAATGGGTTTATCATCTGGTTGATGCAATAAGGCACAAGCCCAAGAAAAGGAAAACATATCAGGCAGTTCCTGCTGAGCATCAGATGACTGGCATGAGCATTATAGGTTTTAAACATTTAGAGGAGAAGAGATCATAGTGGCTAAGCTCAAGAAGTGTTGCCCAAGAGAGGTGGGGATGGAAATGGGTCTTGAGGCGTGGGAAGGATTTGGAGAGAAAGAGAGGAGGAGAGGAGAATGGGAATACATGACACATGCCCAGGGCACAGTGAATAGACCAAACTATTTTAAGCATAAGGTGTGTGTTGGAAAGTACCGAAAGATATGTTAGGGAAAATAGGTAGAAATGAAATTGTGTAGGACTTTGAATAACAAACTAAATAGTTTGTATTTTATCCTGAACATTGTGTGAATGATGCTTGCTAAGGGCATGGCATGGTCAGGGCTGTGCTCTAGGATCACCCTCTGTAGTGGAGGAGGCCAGAGATTATACAGAGACCATTACAATGTGACCAGTATGATGGGCAATAGGCTCGAAGATGAGAAGATAAGATCAAAAGGCTTTAGAAAGAAAAGGAAATCTCTGTTATTTAAAGTCTCAGTTGCCTGTTGACTGTGTACTCAAAGAGACACAAGTCCAGGGAAGCAACTGCCAGAAGTTGTTGTCTTTAGCTACCTGCAACCCAAATGTCTCTGGCTGCTGCAGCCTGTGAGTGCAAATACCACCACATAAAAATTAGCACCCATATATTAAGAACTCTGAGCTCCCATGTACACATGGTCTCCATAGAGTTCTTCTTTTGACCAGAGAGCTTGGATGAAAAATCCAGAGAGCTTGGATTGGGCAGAAAAGGAGTCTATTAGAAGCATATCTGATTGCTCTTACATGGATGGGGAGTGTGGGAAAACTGGCTGGGAAAATAACAGCCAAGTTCATGTCATCCATCCTTCCCAATAAACCCTTGACTCCACTGTCATAGCCCTGAATAAACTCCTTCCAGAGCCAGAGTCTTATGTGGGCATCTGATTGACTGAGTCTAGGTCATCTTTGCAAGCCCTGGATTATAGTGAGTTATAGGAGGGAAATCAAGGTTGGGTGTTCTGGCTCATGCCTGTAATCCCAGCACTTTGGGAGACTGACAAAGGAGGATTCCTTGAGCCCAGGAGTTCAAGACCAGCTTGGGCAATGTAGTGAGACCTCATCTCCATTTAAAACATTAGCCAAGTGAGGCAGTGTGCACCTGTAGACCTAGCTACTTGTAAGGCTGAGGTGGGAGAGGATTGCTTGAGACCAGGAGTTTGAAGTTGCAGTGAGCTTTGATAGCACCACTGCACTCAAGACTGGGCAACAGAGCAAGACCCTGTCTCTAAAAGAAAATAAATAAATAAAAGGGGGACATTTTAATTCTTTTATTGTTTAACTCAGCCCCCTTTTCACTTTTACAGAGGGACAGATGGGGCTGTGTCTCCCACTAGGACCCACACTCTAGGTGATATTCTGAATTAAGAAGGAGGGTCAGATGCTGGACAGTGAAGACAAACTTCCATCATGCTTCTTCCTCATCTTTCAAAGAGTTCCAAGACAGGGGCTCATATGTCTGCACTGTTACTCTGAGTTAGCCTCTTGCTCTCATAGCTGGTTAAGCTGGAGTCCTTAGCTCTGGCTTTGAAAGTGAGCTCGTCCTTCATATTCAACAAATTACCAAGTTCAACCATCAACATTTACTTCCATCGCAGTTCACTTCTGCCCTTCTCTATTTCCATACCCCTAGTCCAGAGGCTCTCAAACTTTAGGGTGCATGAGAATCAATTGGAGGAGTTGTTAATATACCTATCTCTGGCCCTCATCCTCAGAGTTTCTTTTTTAAAACTTATTTTTAGAGGCAAGGTCTGGCTGTGTCTCTAAAAATAAGGCTGGAGTGCATTTGCAAGATCATGGATCACTACCACCTTGACCTCCCAGAAAAGCAATCCTCCTGTCTCAGCCTTCTGAGTAGCAGGTACTACAGGTGTGAACTACCACACTTATTATTTTTGTCTAGATGGGGTCTCACTATGTTGCCCAGGCTGGTCTTGAACTCTTGGGCTCAAGTGATCCTCCTGCCTTGGCCTCCTAAAGTTTGGGGATTACAGGTGCCAGCCATTGTACCTGGTCTCTCTCAGAGTTTCTGATTCAGTGGGTCTAGGGTAGGCCCTGAGAATTTGCGTTTCCAATAAGTTGCTGGATGCTGCTACTGCTGGTCCAGGGACCCCACTTCGAGAACCACTTTCTTGGTCTGAGCCATCATCATCACATATTTGGACTATCACTGTGGCTTCCTAACTAATCTACTTCCACTTTTACCTGCATTCTCCTCACAGCAGCCAGAATGATCTTTTAGAAGTGTAAATCATATCATGTCATTCTCCTGATTAAAACTCTTCAGCATCTTCTGATCCCCCCCCTCACCATGGTCTGTGAGGCCCTGAAAGACTTGGCTTCTGCCAGCTCCACAAACCCACCTCACCAGCTCCAGCTACTCTGCCTTCTGTTCTCTCACCTCTGGAATGCTTGCCCTTCTAGGAGAGACTGACTGGCCCTTTCTCATCCTTGAAGATTAAGCTCAGATGTTACCCTCTTCTAAGGCAATCCTTGAACACCCTGTCTGAAGTGGGCCTCACCCTTGTTTTTTCCCTTCATTGTAGTTATCACAATTATTAATTGTCTTATGTATTTGTTATTCTATTTATTGCTGTCTCTTCCACTAAGATTGTAAGTTCCTTGAGGGCAGGGCCCTTGTCTTCTCAGTCTTCCTAGCACCTTCTATAGTGTCTGGCACAGCAGGAAGAACTAAATAAATATTTGGGGAATAAATGTATCTGTATTTGCTTGAAATGGACAAGTGATATGGTTTGGCTCTATGTCTCCAACCAAATGTCATGTCGAATTGTAATTCCCCATGTTGGAAGAGGGACCTGGTGGGAGGTACTGGATCATGGGGGCAGATTTCCCCCTTGTTGTTCTTGTGATAGTGAGTGAGTTCTCATGAGATCTGTTGGTTTAAACATGTGTGGCACTTCCCTCTTTGCTCTCTGTCTCTCTCTCTCTCTCTCTCCTCCTCCTCCCTCTCCTCTGCCACCAGACGACAACATGTTTGCTTCCTCTTCACCCTTCTGCCATAATTGTAAGTTTTTTGAGGCCTCCCAGCCATGCTTTATGCTGTCTGCACAGCCTGAGGAACTGTGAGTCAATTAAACCTCTTTCCTTCATAAATTACCCGGCTCAGGTAGTTCTTTATAGCAGTGTGAGAACAGACTAATACAACAAGGTTCAATTATTTTTCCTGTAAGGCCCCCAAAGTTCTGCATACATCAGTGGATGCAAATAGACGCTTTGAGGAGGAATATCACCATCTCCAGCTGTCAGGCTGATCTAGTCTGATTGGCGCCCACTAGGATTTCCCTTACACATGTAACACGTGGGCTGCTGGAGGCAAAGGTAATGTTTAGTAGACCTCATTCCTCATATCAGATCCAACCTTTCTTGTCATCTCTTCTGACTGTCTTTCTGTTTCTGCTGGTTTGCTCAGAGCCTGTCACTGCAGCACCTAATCAGGCTGATCTCTTTAGCACTGACCTAGTCTGGTGTTAGACTTCTCTCCTTGTTATCAAAACATACCTCCCTCTTTCCTCAGTTCATGAAGTTGGAAGACACTTCTCTGCTACTATGTGGTGATGGGGGGGTTAGCGGGGTAAACAGGTTAACTGTTTTAACTTCATTTGTGGTTAAGAGGTACCAGGGCCCCTCTGATAATAAAACACAGCTAAGATGTATCTAAGGGTTATAGAAAGCAACAATAAACCATTTTTGACTATGTAGGGAATTTAAGTTTTTATATAAGAATATACCTCATTTGGATTTTGTACAAAGATTTAATGTGTTGAAATTTTAAAATATTATTTGAATAGTAAGGTTGTGAAATCATACAAAGTGAAACTTAAAAGATCCTGAAAAACAAGTTGGAAAATAGCTTTATATTGATCAGCCGAGAGTTTGACATTTGTCTCTTTGACAAAGCATATACTGATGCAATAGGAAACATTGCATTACCACACACAAAAAAAGTTTATTTACAGACCTCAGAGTTGCATTCAGTAACATTCTTGGCCAAGATCAAAACGTGGAATGTTTTTTCCATTCAGAAAAGCAGAGTCACTTAGCCTGAGTCATGACTGCCCACTTTTTTCCATATGGTTGAAATACTGTCTATTGGCTGAGGTTGACAATGTAAAGACTTTGTGGCTGATTAGTTCTAACTATGGCAGCAATTGAGAAAGGTAATGTTAGGTACTATCAAGAAGGAAATATCTGGCTTGTTGAAAAATACAAATCAAACACTGCAGCAAATATTTGGTAAGGGAGAAAAAAGCTGAAATAATGAAAACTGGCTGGCATCCCCAAAACCTCTCTCCCCATCCAATAATCACAAATCCCCCTGATTCTTTCTTTGTCTGGCTCTTAGAGTTAACACATTCTATCTGTTTTAAAAGTTCACACCCTAGTCTGGTGCTTGGCATTGATTCAAGCTTCTCTGCCTCGTGGCTATTGATCAGTCTTCTTAGAACAACATTTTTATAGCCCTCCCTTCTGATCAAGACTTGTCTCTGGGGATAGTAGGCAAACTCCCATTCCCTGGTATGGCATCAATAACCCTACATCACATGTGGTTTTTAAAATTGTAGTAAAATATACACAACATAAAAGATATCATTTTAACAATTTCTAAGTCCATAATTCAGTGGCATTAAGTACATTCACAATATTGTGCAACCATCACCACTATTCATTTCCAGAACTTTTTCATCATGCCAAACAGAAACTCTGTACTCATTAAATAATAACTCCCCATTCCTCCTCCCCTATCCCCTGGTAACCTCTATTCTTTCTGTATCTATGGATTTGCCTATTGTAGGTACCTCATATAAATGAAATCATACAATATTTGTCATTTTGTGTCTGGCTTATTTTAACTTACATACTGTTTTTAAGGTTCATTCATGTTGTAGCACATATCAGAATTTCTTTTGTTTTCTTTTTCTTTTTTTTCTCTTGCTCTGTTGCCCAGGCTGGAGTGCAGTGGCATGATCATGACTCACTGCAACCTCTGCCTCCTGGGCTCAGGTGATCCTCCCACCTCAGCCTTCCAAGTAGCTAGGACCACAGGGACAACCACATCCAGCTAATTTTTGCATTTTTTCTTTTTAACAGATGAGGGTTCACCATGTTGCCCAGAAAGGTCTTGAACTTCTGGGTTGGCCTTGGCCTCCCAAGGTGCTGGGATTATAGGTATGAGCCATCGCACCTGGCCCCAGAATTTCATTTCTTGTTTAAAGCTGAATAATATATTATGTTAATAATATTCCATTGTATATACCACATTTTGCTTATCCATTAATCTGTCAGTGAATATCTGGGTTGTTTCCACCTTTCGGCTGTTGTGAATAGTGGTGCTATGAACACTGGTGTGCAGGTATCTGTTTGAATGTAGTCTTTCAAATCTTTTTGAAGGGGAATTGCTGGATCATACAGTAATTTTAACTTTTGGAGAGGCCTGTCACGTGGTTTTGACATACCTCCACCTTTGTTCTCACTTTTCGTTTTTGATGCCTCTTCTCAAGGTAGGTGGGTTCCTAGCACGGTCCCTGTGTGGACCCATGTCTATCCCACCCTCCCTCTCTCTTGGTCAGTGTGGTTGTGGTGGAGTTTACTGGGGAGCTGGCCCTTTCTTCTCCTAGACCTGAACCTGGGAGGTGGGGACTAGTGGAGCCATCTCACCTCCTCAAGAACCTGAGAATGAAAATACACAGAGGAAAGCATGCTGTGTCTGTGCATGCTGTGGACCCATGCTGTATCTCCCTGCAAGCTGAACACAAAATGCTTCTCCTCTTCCCCACCATCATGCCCTTCTCTAAGTATCAACTCAAGCTTGGATAAAGTCATGCCCTTTTCTAAGTATCAAGTCAAGCTCTTCCCTCTACTGATAGTAACTCCCAGCACCTGCAATCTGGAAGTGGAAAAGTAATCACAAGGATGTGCCTCAAGTCTTTGTTTTTTTTCTCTTAACAAAGCAAATGACATCACATTCTAAAAACGCTCTTTCCTTATCACTCTCAGCTTCTTCCATATGGACAGCACCAGCTCCCTAAGAATCAATCTTTCTCTCTTTTCTTGTTAAATTCCAACCTCTCCAGCCCCAACACTCAGCCTTTCTGTCTCTCTGCCTTTGCATCAAGTAAACCCTTCTTTATATGATCAGCTTACCCTCTTAGGTTTTCAAAGTTTTTGCATTGTTTCCCCACTATATAAACTGTGCACAATTGAGGACATCTGGCTGCTGACACAAAGGAAAGTCACTCTAAAAGTTAGGGACAGGGGCTAAATTAAGAATGCTTATATATTAATAATTTCCCCACTTCTATATTCATCTTGGAAAAGATCATAACTTCTTTACATTGTAAGAATATTTTCACCAGATAAATCTAAGCTATGTGAGGGTGGATTTGGGGTCTCTTACCTCTTTGCTTAGAACATCTCGTTGTCAATAGCACAAATTCCTTGTCCTGGCATTCCAAACTCCTCACGCATTCATCTCGATCTGCCTTTCCAGTATTATTCCCCCTACCATCTCTCATGCCCTTTGTGTCCCAATGAATAGGAATGCCAACTATTTCCCCAACTGTCCCTGAGTTTTCCTGCCACCATTTGCTCCTTCTTCCATTTACCCTGTTTACCTTCTTTTGCACCTGTCCAGTTTCTGCCCATCTCTCAAGTTCAAAGGCAAATGCTGTTGTTTCCATAAAAATAGTTGTTGTAAAGATTAAATAAAACAATGTGTACAAAAAGTTAGCATAGTGACTAGTATTGAGTAAGCACTAGATAAACAGTACATAATAAATGTTTTGCCCTGTATTATTATTCTTGTAAACATCTTATTTATAATGTATAAGCTTTTTAGCCTTGTTTGTTTTTACATGTCCTCCATAGGCTAAATCAGTTTAGACTCTTTTGGCAACTGAAAACCCAACTCAAATTCACTTAAGCAAAAGGTAGAATTCATTGAGTCACATAACTGAAAACTCCAGGTGTTAGGCTGGTTTCTCCCTGTTTCTATAAACTCAGATCTGCTCTCCTCTGTGTATTTTCATTCTCAGGTTCTTGAGGAGGTGAGATGGCTCCACTAGTCCCCACCTCCCAGGTTCAGGTCTAGGAGCAGAAAGGGCCGGCTCCCCAGTAAACTCCACCACAACCACACTGACCAAGAGAGAAGGAGGGTGGGATGGACATCCATACACAAATTGGAGGCTTATCAAAAGGAGGGTGAATGGATGCTGGGGAGCCAAGAAATGCCAAATGTTCACACTAGTGCCTTACATAAAGTGGATGCTCAGTAAATCTTTTGTGAATGACATTTAATTAGTATCCTCTTTAGTGGTCAGTGTGCAAGATTAACTATTTATCAAATGATAGTTGAAAGGGGGAGGAAGGTAAAATTTGTTGAGCACCTACTATGTCATTTGCTTTAATCCAACAAATACCTGTGATATTATGCCCATTTTACAGATGAAGAAACTAAGGGTAAAGAGGTTAAGTAATCTTTCTGAGATTGTGCAGAGCTACTGCCCAGATCTGCCTGACCCAGAGGCCTGTGCTGTTTCCTAGGAGTTTACAGACCCTGCATTCTGGTTCTGGATGGCTATTTCTCTCTCTCTTCAATGATCACTGGGGATGGCAATGGCAATGCTATTGTCTTTCCCTGTAGACCATTTCATGGGTTTTTTGTTTTTTTTTCTGACAAGGTCTTGCTCTGTCAGCCAGGCTGGAGTGCAGTCATGTGACCTCAGCTCACTGCAGCCTTGATCTCCTGGGGTCAAGTGATCTTCAAGCCTCAGCCTTCCAAGTAACTGGGACCATAGGTGCACAACACCACACTGGGCTAATTTTTTTGACTTTTGACTTTTAGTAGAGATGAGGTCTCTCTGTTGCCCCGGCTGGTCTTGAACTCCTGGGCTCAAGCAATCCTCCCACCTCAGCCTCCCAAAGTGCTGGGATTACAGATGTAAGCCACCGCGCCTGGACATTTCATGTTGTGTAAATCTGAAGGTTAAGAACCTTCTTGACATTTCCATTATCTTAAGCGATCACATTTAGCCCTTTTTGTCTTCCAGAGACAGCGGAAAACCATTGAGCACTCTGTTTAAGAACACCTTCATGGATTTGATGGTAGTAATTAAGCAGTCACTTAGTCTTTTCTTCTTTTATGTTAAAGGCAGTCAATCCTTTTCACCTTTCCTAGGAGAGCCTATTTGCAGATTCTTTGACATAGGACACATTTTTGCTCAAGCTCTGGGCCTTACTTTTTAAAGCCAGAACATGACTTGGGGCAGTTCTCAGACCCCAGGTTTCTCTGCCCTCCAGAGATGTCTGAAAGGAAATGGACTCAGGTGTGTTGACTCTCTGCTTACCCTCGGCGGGACCTCTGGGCTTGCTGCCAAACTCTACTGCTATGACCTCTTGGCTCACCCCTCCACATGCACACACACCACCACCAGCCACACATACACATACACACACACGCTCAGACTCCCACCACAGCGACACACACCCCAGGCCCGCGCTGAAGCTGGGGTTTTGTTTCTTAGTGGCAGCTGCTAGACTCACCTTCTCTAAACTCCTGACACAAGGGAGCCGGCCTGGGCTTCGGGTCTCTGGACCACCGCAGTTTTAAGTCATTCTTGCTTTGAATCCCCGGAAATCTAATCGCTTTGTTTCTATGCTCCCACGGGAGACTAGGGAGGAATGTGTTTTGCTGTTTTGGATTTCAAGAAATGAAACAGAAACAAGAGCTGGTTTCTTGATAACTTTGTTCTTCTACGCTAGGATCTGTAGAATGATACAGTTTCTGGTTTAATTGGTCTGTGGCCTGCAGACCCCTTTGTGAGACTCTTCCAGCTTTGAACATACCAAAGAAAATTTTAAAAGAAGAGGGGAGAAAAAAGGAGAAAAGTCTGCATATTGGGTAAAGGATGATTTTGTATGTGTGTGCTTTTCTGTAGTTTCTAGGATTTCTGCAATGAACATGAGTTCACTTTGAAATCAGGAAAAACACCAATAAATATTGGAGTTAATTCTAAGTAGTTAGAAGAATAACATGATAACCAATTATTTTTCAAGCAAATGCAAATTAAATAAAAGAAGAATGGCAGTAATAATAAGACAAAGTAGAATTCATCATAAAGCAACACTTGGAATAAAAGAGCCATTTGTGGGCATTTTATGTTGATAAAAGGTACAATGCAGGATGAAGATATTATAATGATTAAAGTCACATAATAAAAGCACAATATTAAATATAAAAAACAAAAATTTGACAGGAATAAAAGGGGAACTGAGCAGAAAAACAATTGTTATAAGAGACGTAAGCACCAGACTTTGACAATTAACAGAGAAAAAAAAAGACACCTAAGTTTGATAAAACACAATTATCAAAGTTGATTAATAGACAAATATTGAATTTTGTTCCCTAGCAACAAAGAATATGCCTTTCTGATATATTATTTGAAAACCAGAGCAAAACAAATACTATAAAGGCCACAAAGAGAACTTTTGTCCAAAATGCAACAAAACTAGACAAAAATTACAAAAGTAAACAAAATTTTAAAAACTCACCCTTCAACCACTTGGAAACTAATATATGTATATAGACTGCATTAAAAAGAAAATGAAAACTATAATCACAAGTTAGAAAGTAATAAAAATCACAATGTTATATATAAGCATTCATAGAAACTGCCTAGATCAGTACAAGAGAGGTATGTTGAGGCTGTCACATGCTGTCATTATTAAGCCAGAGAGTAAACATATGACTAAAGCATATGGCTAAAAAATGAGAAATAGAAGAATAAAACCCAACTAGCAGAAATAAAAGGAAAAGAAAGATAATATGACAATTTATGAATCAGAAAATAAAGTATAATTGATAAATCCAAGTGTTTTTAATTTTTGTAAGGCTAACAATATAGAAGTGCTTTTCATCTGTTGAATCCAGGAAAAGAGAAAAGATGAACCAACAATATTAGAAGTGGGAAAAAGAATATGAGCATATTACAGAGGATATTTAAATTGAATAAGATTATGTTCTATGCTAATAACTTGGAGATATTGATGAAATAGATGTTTTTCTGGGGAAAATTGCTAAAGTTGATTAAGTAATATATAAACAAAGTAAGTTTTACACACACACACACACACACACACACACGCCAATAACCTTGAGAAGGAAATTATAAAATTATCAAAATATCTCCTTTCAAAAGCTTCCTGGGTCCAGGTGGCTTGCTAAAGAATTCTTCAAAATTTCAGAAAACGTATGATTTATATGTTATAGAAACCATGTTATAGAAACCATTCCAGAAAATAAGTGAAATTTAAAATTTAACAAATTTTGTTTATCTATTCACTAGTTAGTTGACGGACATTTTAAAAACTAGATGAGGCAGCAATTCCACTCCTGGGAATCTACCAAGAGAAATGCAAACATGTGAAAACACGAAGTCATAGAGTAGCAGGATGAATAATGGACCCAAGCTGGAAACAATCCAAATGTCCATCACCTGTTGATAAGATAATAAAAATGCAATGCAGCCCAGGCACAATGACTCACCCATGTAAGTCATTGTGGGTGAGCCACCTTGGCACTTTGGGAGGCTGAAGTGGGTGGATCACCTGAGGTCAGGAGTTCGAGATCAGCCTGACCAACATGGTGAAACCCTGTCTCTACTGAAAATACAAAAATTAGCTGGGCATGGTGGCACATGCCTATAATCCCAACTACTTGTGAGGCTGAGGCTGGAGAATCGCTTGAACCCATGAGATGGAGGTTGCAGTGAGCAGAGATCACGTCATTGCACTCCAGCCTGGGCGACAAGAGGGAAACTCCATCTCAAAATAAAATAAAATAAATAAAAATGCAATACAGCCATACTAAAGAATACTATTCAACTCTAAAAAATGACTTAAATATAGATACAAGCTATTACAACATGCTAAAACATGAGTAAACCTCAAAAACATTAGGCTATGTGAAAAAGCCAGACACAAAATACTACATCCTATTCCATTTCTATGAAATATCTGGAAAAGACAAACTTACAGAGTCAGAAAGCAGATCAGTGGCTACACAGGGACAGGATTTGGAGTAGAGATGGAGGGGGATAGTAGGGACCTTTCTAAAATGAGAATTTCTGCAAATCATTCTAAAATTAGTGATGGTTATACAGCTCTATAAATTTCCTAAAAATCTTAGAGTTGTATACTTAAGCTGGGTGATTTTTATGGTATGTAAATTGTACCTCAGTGAAACTGTTAAAAATAGCTAGTTATCAAAGACATACAAATTAACATCTGTAAGATATCATTTACTGATGTAAATATATATCCAGTTAGCAAGATTTAAAAAAAATTTCTGTGGCATAAAGATTCAGTTTGAGCGGCCGGGCGCGGTGCCTCAGGCCTGTAATCCCAGCACTTTAGGAGGCCGAGGCGGGCGGATCACGAGGTCAGGAGATCGAGACCATCCGCTAACACGGTGAATCCCCATCTCTACTAAAAAAAATACGAAAAATTAGCCGGGCGTGGTGGTGGGCACCTGTAGTCTCAGCTACCCGGAGGCTAAGGCAAGAGAATGGCGTGAACCCGGGAGGCGGAGCTTGCAGCGAGCCGAGATCGCACAGCGCCACTACTCCAGCCTGGGCGACAGAGCGAGACTCCGTCTCAAAAAAAATAAAAAAAGAGAAGATTCAGTTTGATGGATACTGTCAAATCATAGTTATCAGGATATAAATTGGTAGAATGCTTTTTGAAAACAGCTACTAAGCGTTATCACAATGTTAGCAGGCTTTGATTCATTCATTCTATTTGAAAAATCTATTCCTCCAAAAATAGAGCTGTGGGCAAAGATTGCTATAAAGGGATGTGCACTACGGAATTATTTATGATAATTCTACAAAGTAGAACAACCTAAATATCCAACATTAGAGAGATGGGTACATAAATCATGTCATGTCATACAATGGAATTTAAGTAATTGGTAAAAATCATATTTTCAAAGACTACTTAATGACATGGGAGAATGCTCAAGAAATAATGTGAAATGGAAAAGTAGGATCTGAACTGTGTATACATACTAATCCTAAATGGAAAAAGGTGTCTTTTATGATGGGACGGGTCTAAACCAAATGTTAACATTTATTTTCTGAGTGGGGTAAATCATGGATAATGTAATTTTCTTCTCAATACTTTTTGTTTTCTGTTTTCCTTTGTTCTTGGCAATGAACATATATTGCTTTATCATTTGCAAATCAGAAATTTTATCAGAAAACAGTAAATGTTATTGAAAACAACAAAAATAGAGTGGAAATGAATTACAACTGTCCATCTGTGCCAAATGCAGTTTTCAAGTAGGAAGTAGAAAGTCTATATAACAGTCCCAACTTGCTGAGCTTCCATTACACAAGGAAGTCAATGATGAAGCATACTGTGTTCAGCCTTCTTCCCGTTTCAGCAGAGACACAGGGACAACTAAGCCAACCTGGGGAGGGTGGTGTGTGTGTGTGTGTGTGTGTGTGTGTGTGTGTGTGTTTGCGCACGCAATGGTGGATCTTTAGGACTGAGATGCACTTTCCCACCTTTGAGTGATGGAGCCTCCTAACAACATAGTCACACAATGGGCCATGTTTTGACCTTATGTATTCAATGCTGTTGACGTGTTGTAAATTGCCAGCGTATTTATGTTACATATAGAACCAGGATGTACATGAGTATATAAAAGCCCTGGGCTCTGAAGCATAAAAATTCTCCTTCTAGGCCGGGCGTGGTGGCTCAAGCCTGTAATCCCAGCACTTTGGGAGGCCGAGACGGGCGGATCACGAGGTCAGGAGTTCGAGACCATCCTGGCGAACACGGTGAAACCCCGTCTCTACTAAAAAATACAAAAAACTAGCCGGGCGAGGTGGCGGGCACCTGTAGTCCCAGCTACTCGGGAGGCTGAGGCAGGAGAATGGCGTAAACCCGGGAGGCAGAGCTTGCAGTGAGCTGAGATCCGGCCACTGCACTCCAGCCTGGGCAACAGAGTGAGACTCCGTCTCAAAGAAAAAAAAAAAATAAATTCTCCTTCTAGATTCCTTTTGATTTGAAAATTCAGTCTTTCCTGTAAATAAGTGTGTGAGTTGAGTTGGGGAGGCAGGGAGGAGTCAGAGGGAAAAACAGCACAACTGAAAGGAAGGGAAATGAGGAGACAGCAACTAAATTGAGGAAAGTCCAACTTTAAGTGGCCTCTGGAGCTAATGAGTAGGATGTGCCCAAGCCATCCCTCTCTGAAGTCACATTATTAGCTGCTCCCCAAACATTTTCCAGCCTAACTTTTTAAATAATTAAACAAATGAAAAAGAAACCTCCTTTCTTCAAGTATAAAAGCTCCTAGGGCTTTGGTCTTTATTACTAATAAATTTCCACCAGCCCCCATCCTCTGCCTTGACAGAGTGTAGGAGAAGCTGGCTGGTAACGAGCTTTTTGCCACCCTGATGAGTGTGCTCATTAGGGAAGCCACTCGGTTTGAAGACCTGCCCCAGCCAATCTGATTGTAGATTTTATTGAAATAATTTTATAAACAAGTCTTCAGACAAGGTTTAGTCCTTATGAATCCTCCAAGCTCATTACTACCCCCAGGAAGAAAATTGAAGAGATAAAAATAAAAGTCTAGGATTAAAACAACACTTTCACCTTTAGGCAAAACAGTCTCCGGGGCCTTCAGATTTCTCCATCTGTAAAACAAGGATAATGATATTTCCTTCTCCAGCTCATCAGAAGAGCTAACATTAAATTCTGGAGAGCGTTCTCGGCAGTTGGGAAAGAAGGTAACTAATAAACCCGATTATTTTTAATAGCATAAGAACCTAAAAATGACAAACAAATGTCTGGTCTCTCTTACGATAGGGTAAAAACAATGTGAAGGAGAGACATACATATGGTGTAATAAATCAGCCAAATATCTTGGAAATTCACCTGGCTTGAATTAGAAAGCTGTTCTCTTTCCAATATTTTCTTTGATATTAAGGGGTTTTAGTCCAATGACATTCACCATAAAGATAATTAAATGTATTTGTGGCTGCTACTGCAGAGTCAGAGTGACCTTAGAAAGACGTTTGCATAGGAAAGCGCTCTACAGCCGTCAGATATTCCCAGGTGGTGGGGAACATTTCAAAGCAGCCTGCCTCCTCCACCCCTCACCCAGTAGTCAGTCAAAAGGCAGAAGACTAAAATTCCTATTGACCACGAGCGTCTCAAGCTCAACTGGGAGGGTGTGCCTGAATTTTAAGATAATCCCACAAAGCCAAACTCAAGAGTGCACAGAAGCATCACATTTAGAAAGTGTGAAAGAGCTGGATGAAGCTCAAGAATGATCGACATATCCCTTTCTGAAGTAAGTGACAGCATCTTCTGGTTCTACCCGCTTTCTTATTTTTGCATCAAACATAAATAGTAAGTGAAGAAATGTAATTCAATAGCAGAGCTTCAGGTTCCTGAGATTAGATGAAAGGGATCCTTAGCACCAAGGCACAAAGACATGAAAAAAGGCAGAGACGAAAGGAATGGTAAAAAGCAAACTTCAGTCGGAAAAATCTTGTGTATCCGAGTGGCTGTTTTGAGCTTCACAGAGTCGTCCTGCGCATACATTATACTGGGTTTAGCTGCTTCATGTAGTATCAGATATTTCATATAAATAATTAAAAAGCCACTGGCTGCTGGAGCCAGGTTTAAATGGATTGAAAGGGAGTGTGGGTCACCTGTTTTCAGGCTGGGAGACTTAACGAGAGGGTGGACAAGGCATTGAGAGATGACAGTGCTCTCGTGAAGGATTTAAGGACAGCGTCCATCTCCAAGGCTGTATTTCCACCCCCACCTCCTCCAGGCTCACCTTTCTGGCTCGAGGTTTTTCATGTGCTCTTTTTATTCTTCTTTTTTGATTCACAGCTGCTATATGCACATGTTAAGAGGCTCAAACTTGGCCTACGCAGTGGCTCATTCCTGTAATCCTAGCACTTTGGGAGGTCTAGGAGGGTGGATCACAAGGTCAGGAGTTCAAGACCAGCCTGGCCAAAATGGTGAAACCCCATCTCTACTGAAAATACAAAAAAATTAGCTGGGTGTAGTGGTGGGCACCTGCAATCCCAGCTACTTGGGAGGCTGAAGCAGAGAATTGCTTGAACTCGGGAGGCAGAGGTTGCGGTGAGCTAAGATCGTGCCACTGCACTCCAACCTGGGCAGCAGAGTGAGACTACATCTCAAAAAAAAAAGGGGCTCAAACTTGCCTTTTAAAAATTGAAGTGCCTTGCCTTGTCCTACACTGTGGCCTCTCCTTGGACACAAACAGGCAGGGAGTGTTTAAGATAACAGCCTTGCAGAGTGCAAACGGCCCCCAAAGTGGAGCCAGAGGAACCTATGAGATCATTTGGAAAAGCTTGTGAATTCACTGCCATTTGCCTACTTGGCTTCGGATGAAAAGCAAATCTTAAAGCTGCTCAAAATGTGTCTGATTCATCTGTAACTGAGAATGAGACCAATCAGGGATAAGAAGTGAGTAAAATCCTTGTGATCACAGAGCCAAGAGAGCCTATTTTAAAGCACTTAATGTATTTTTTTTCTTAAAGATATATACACCAACTGTAATTAAGCTCTCCCTTTCCTTATGATCTTGGCAAGATGTTAAAAAAGAGATAGAGGGAGGGAGTCGACTTGCCAAGTGGATTTTTCTAAGCGTTCTCAGCCCTAATTAAAAGTCCTTTGTGCAAGGCCAACCAGCAATCAGATTCCTAATTAGAGTTGAGCAAACTGCCTTGGTGAACTGTGGGTTTCTCTGAACCCGGGAATCTGAGGAAAAAGTCTGTTTGTCTCAAAGGTGCCATTTTCTGAAGCACAAACACACCAAAATCCTGAAAGGCATGTCTCACAAGGGCAATGTCACAACCCTAATACTGTTGGTCGGTTACTGTTTTTGCCTTGAAACGGCTCCACAGCATCCTATATATTGCGTTGTTACCTCTGTTTTGCTTGTTGGTTACAGTATTACGATGGAATGGCGTCTTTTTAAAAACCTGTCTTCAGGATCTGGAATTATGTGACTTGAGATTTAAGTGTATTAAATGCCAGGAATTCACGGTTTGTGTCCAGAACAAAGAAGACCATTCTGCCATTAACTGGATTTCCCCTGGAGTCTCGGGAATCATAATAGTGTGTACACAAGTGCTTACCACACGCGAACACAGCTCTAAGAACTCTATAAATATGAATGCATTCATATTTTCGGGAATCATAATAGTGTGTACACAAGTGCTTACCACACGTGAACACAGCTCTAAGAACTCTATAAATATGAATGCATTCACCTCTCATGAGGATGCCATGAGGCAGGCTCTATTATCTCCCCTGTTTCACAGGGAGGAAACTGAGGCAGAGAGAAGTTAAGGAGGTATCTCAAAGTCACATTATAAAGTGACGAAGCCAAGGTTGACCTGCAGTCAGTCACATTCCAGAGCCTCTACTCTTACCTCCCAGCACTGGAGCCATGGCATTGGACCCCCAGCCCCCGGGCCTCATGTCCCAGGTCAGAGCATCCACACAGCAGTACAGCTGGGAGCGTGGCTCCATCTCCTATATACCCTGTGGGTTTCTTCCTGATTACTAGGTACGGTTTTCCAAGATCTACATTTCAAATTGAGACCTTCTGAAATGTAGGCCTTCAATAAAGAGATTATACTGAGATGTAAAAATAAAGAACATTGCTATTCTTCATTCCCAGAACTGTGGTGAAAGCAACAACAATGGCATTCTTGTCTCACCCAGTGAGAGACAAAGCACCCCAAAGCCACAGCATCCAAGGGAGATGCCACAAAAAAGGATGCCCGCCCTTGGTTTAGCTCATCTCATACATAACTCTCCATTTCTCGATTTTTCCAGAAATGTACACATCCTGAGACAGGGAGGAAGTGCTCACAATTAGACAATTTTCTTTTCTCCAGGGCTTTCATTTGGATCAGATTCATGAAGGAAAAACTCTTTCTGGGTTTTTTTTTTT
>NW_012115189.1:4609204-4612295 GCF_000951035.1 Colobus angolensis palliatus
AAAAAAAAAAAAAAAAAAATGTTAAAAGTAAATATTGTAGTGTCAAACCTTTTAAATGTTACAATATGCAGAAGACTTCCCCACACTGCAGAAGAAATACTTTTGTGTAGTCAAGACTTGGCAATTTACATGGTGTTATTTGGGGGTGGGGGCAACATGATGAGAGGATGGCGTCAGAACAGTGGAGGAGGAGGATGCCAGAGACACCAACAGACATGAGAAAAAAGAAAGAAAAACGAGACTAGAAAGAGAATGAGGGGAAGAACGAGGGGCCCCAGAGAAAGACTTTCCTTCCCACAGACCAATGAAAATTCTATAGTTTCTATAAGAAAGAAAGAAAAACACCCCAAAGAGCCCTGTGGGAGTGTGGGAGGATGAGGGTCTATAGTGCTTGGTTTGTATTTCCATCGCAGCTGAGTGAAGGACTGCTGCTGGAGGCCTGTGACCGGTTTCTCTGGGGTGCTCTGGCGTTGCCACCACATCTGTTCTCACATTTCAGTGGGAGGGGTCAGCAAAGGGGGGAACCTCACAAATCTGTTGTTCTGCACTTAATCACATTGCGTTGTAACTCGTACAACACAAGTAAAGCCTACCTCCCTCACTCGTCTATAAGTCGGAGCACAAGGGTTGGGCTCTATTCAAATTTACCTCTTTAGTGGTGGATATACAGTTGGTCCTCAATATTGTTTGCGGATGAATGGGGTTTACAGTATCCAAAGCAGCAGGCACTTAATGAAAGTTCATTGAATGAATCGGGTCCCCATTCAACAGCAAGTCACATGCTCAAATTTTTAAGTTCTGAAAAAACAAGGCAGAGAGGGTAAGAAGTCCAGGATCTGAATAATAGATCCTTTAGGACCTCCCAGAGGAAAGAATTAAGGAAAATAAAATGTTTGAGAAAGATTAACAGATTTACTTCTGGAACGGTAAGAAACAAGAGAACGCCAGCATTTCAGGATGCATCCATCTGTGGTTACCATTCCAAGCTGACATTTCTCTCCTCTCTAAAAGTCACTGAGGCTTCTCAGGGTTTTAACATTATCTGAAAGCAATCCTGAGGAACTGGCCTGGATGCTGAAACCATACCTGAAGACAGGTAAACAGTTTCCATTCATGTGTGTGTTGCTTTGTATAATTCATCTGACCCTCTGGCAATATGTAAAGATGTGTATTCAGATGATCTAAGTTACAGAAAAATGTAGTTACCTGATTAAATTAAGAAGTAGTGTACATAGCCAGAGACTGGTGAGATTTTAAGATTAGTTTGTGCTGGTGTTTATTCTCCTTTTCCTGTTAAAACGTTCTTCAAAGAATCAGAAATACTCCATATTACTTTTCTCTTCCATCCCAGCTTGTCTTAAGTGCCAATGATATGTCAGGTATTTTGCTGGTTTTTACATTCCTTTATTCACTAACAACTTGAGTTGGCTTTTCCTAGTTAGTACATAAGATGATTTAATCTTGCGTATGTTCATAAAACTTGGTCCTGTAACTGCCAAATATCTTTTGAAGTAGTATTGTCACGCTGTTCCTCTTTTAGGAGGAATACGGAGGTGCAGAGTAGGTCAGTTTTGTTCCTTGGATATTGGTGTGAGGTTGGGTGTAAATGTTTTTCAACCAAGCCCTGCAATCCAGTGCAGTAGAGCTAAACAGACAGTGACCCATGTTCAGTGGCTGAATGTTTGCTGTGGACCTGGAATGTTAACTTTGCAAAACAAGGTATAAATGGAACTTTTCAAAAAATGTTTTTTGAGAGTATAGTGTTGAAACTGCCACTGGGGCAAAGAGCCTGGACAGATAGGATTGCAATATGGAGTCCCTCTGGGCTTCGTTCATCTGCTTCTACTTGTCTGAGCTGGTAAAGGGCTGAGATCAAGCATGGATGGCTTTCCTAACGATAACCAAGATTTTCTGAGGACTTGTGATGTCCATCCACTAATCAGTGCTAAGTGCTCAGCGTGGATTATCTCCTTTACTCTTCAATAATAGTCTTATTGGCAAGGTTCTAGTATTATCCTCATTTTACTGATAAGGAAATGAAGCCTTAGAAATATTAAGAAATTTGCCGGCCGGGCGCGGTGGCTCAAGCCTGTAATCCCAGCACTCTGGGAGGCCGAGACGGGTGGATCACGAGGTCAGGAGTTCGAGACCATCCTGGCTAACACGGGGAAACCCCGTCTCTACTAAAATATACAAAAAGCTAGCCGGGCGAGGTGGCGGGCGCCTGTAGTCCCAGCTACTCGGGAGACTGAGGCAGGAGAATGGCGTAAACCCGGGAGGCGGAGCTTGCAGTGAGCTGAGATCGGGCCACTGCACTCCAGCCCAAGCAACACAGCGAGACTCCGTCTCAAAAAAAAAAAAAAAGAAAGAAATTTGCCTAAGGTCAAATACCAAATGAGTGCCTTTCTTCATTCTGTCATAGAGCTTCTTTTACATTGTATACATTTAAGGAGTATATCATGATATTTTGATATACAGATACATAGTAAAATCATATCTATGGTCAAGTTAATTTACATATCTCTCACCTGACATTGTTAACTTTTTAATGGTGAGAGCATCTAAAATCTAAACTTTTAGCAAATTTTTCATATTCAATGCAATATTACTAATTATAGTTCTCATGCTGTATATTAGATCTCTAGACTTATTCATCCTACAAAATGACAACTTTGCACCCTTTGGCCTACATTTTGGTCCACATTTCCCCAATTCCTCCTTCACCCCTCTATGCACCCAGTGACCCGTATTCACTCTGTTTATATGTATTTCACTTTTTTTTAGATTCCACATGTAAGAAAGATCATGTAGTATTTTTTGTGTGTGTCTGGCTTACTTCACTTAGCATAATGTCCTCCAGATTCATCCATGTTGTCACAAATGGTAGGATATCCTACATTTTAGGGCTGGATAATATTCCATTCTCTCTCCCTCTCTTTAGGGCTGGATAATATTCCATTCTCTCTCCCTCTCTTTAGGGCTGGATAATATTCCATTCTCTCTCCCTCTCTCTCTTTTTTTTTTTGAGACGGAGTCTCGCTCTGTCACCCGGGCTGGAGTGCAGTGGCCGGATCTCAGCTCACTGCAAGCT
>NW_012115189.1:4612700-4627546 GCF_000951035.1 Colobus angolensis palliatus
AGAGTCCCTACACATATATATATGAATATATATATGTGAATGGATAAAGAAGAAATTGTGTTATATATAAGTTCCACTTATACCTATACATACATCTCGCTTTCTCTCTCTGTATATATATAGCTTATATATATATATAATATCTCTCTCTCTCACACAATTTCTTCTTTACCCATTCATTCTGTTGATGGACACTTAGGTGGATTCTATATCTAGGCTATTGTGAATAGTGATGCAATGAACATGAGCATGCAGATATTCCTGTGAGGTGTTGGTTTCACTTTCTTTGGGTATATGTCCAGAAAAGCTGGGTTGTGTGGTAGTTCTATTTTTCATAATGGTTGTACTAAATTACATTAAAACGTTCCCTTTTCTTCACATGTTCACCAACACTTGTTATCTCTTGTCTTTTTGATAACAGCCATCCTGTCAGGTGTGAGGTAATTTCTCATTGTGGCTTTGATTTCCTTTTCCCTGCTGATTAATGATGTCGAGCACCTTTTCATAAATCTCTTGGCCATTTGTATGTCTTCTTTGGAAAATATCTATTCAGCTCCTTTGCCCATTTTTAAATTGGGTTATTTGTTTTCTTGCTATTGAGTCATGTGAGTTCCCTATGTATTTTAATTATTGATGCCTTATCAGATGTATGGTTGGCAAATATTTTCTCCTAAATCTGTAGGCTGTCTTTTCATTTTGCCAATTGTTCACTGTGTAGAAGCTTTTTAGTCTGATGTAGTTTCACTTGTTCATTGTTGCTTTTGTTGCCTGAGCTTTTGTTATGATATCCAAAACTCATTGCCAAGGCCAATGTCAAGGAGCTTTCCTCCTACACTTTCTTCTAGGAGTTTTATGGTATCAGGTCTTATGTTTAGGTCCTTAATTTTGAGTTGATTTTTTTGCATATGGTGTAAGATAAGGATCTAATTGCATTCTTTGGCATGTGAAGATCCAGTTTTCCCAGCACCATTTATGAAAAGACCAACATTTCCCCATTGCAAACTTTTGGTGGCCTTGTTGAAAATTGTTCTCACTATGTATGGTAGGCTTCCATTCCACTGGTCTATGTGTCGATACTGTTTTGATTACTATAGCTTTTTAACATAATTTGAAATCAGGAAGTGTGATGCCTCTCACTTTGTTTTTCTTTCTTGAGATTGCTTTGGCTATTTGTGGTTCTATTGTGACATAGCTTCTAAGAAGGGATTTGTATAAAATGTGTGCAACAATTTATGGTTTATTAACTTTCTTTCACTGGCCTTGTTTAATTTTACTCTCACCTTATCTTTTCAGAGTTGGTGACATTATTCTGATTTTGCAGATGAGTAAATGGAAGCACAGAGTTTTGTGGCTTGCTTTGCTGTCCTTAGACAGAGAGGAGTCTGATGGAGAGTTAACTGTAGTATTCTCCGGGGAAGACGGCTGTGCCTTCTGTCCAGGGCAAGTTGCCTTAGCAGGATGGAGAACAAAGAGCACTGAGCCAAGAGTCCTTGGCCCCACCACCTTCCATATAACCTGAGGACTTCAGTTTCCTCAATATGGTTCTCGGGTTGTTTTTAGGATGAATTGGGTTTTGTGAGAATTGTGTATTGCCATGCAAATATATGTTATGAATAATACCTTTGAACAGTCATTCTTCAGCTTATGGAAGCCTTTCCATTTAAGGTAGAGACTTAAGATGTATCTTTCTCTTCCCTGTATTTGGTAAAGTTAGGAGCTAGGCCAGCATAGTTGAAATGAATTAAAAGAACTTTTTTCCATTTTTCTAATTTCTATTTCCATAATGTAAGTACCCACTCATGGAAAAATAAAAATTAGGTAAGTGATAGAAATTACAAAGAAAGTTACAAATATTCAAAATGCTTCAGTCTACCAACCTTGAAGAATAAAATATTTCCCCATTAAAGAACAAAGAATCTTGTGGTTATGTTGATAAAGAAAATATCTTTAAGCCATACTTTTTAAAAATCATGCAAAAATAAGCTCTGAGGTTTATTTGTTTTAGTGGGCTGTGCTCCACCGGCATCCTTCCTGGGAGCATCATTCTTTCCTTTTGTTTTCCCCTGAATTTTTGAGCATAGGTTTACAGTTTGAAGGGGGGAAAAATATTTTCAGCTTACATTTACTGCTTTTTTTTTTTTCAGTAATAAGGCCACATAAGGCTGAGATCCAGGTATGAGAAAGCTTAATAAAACTTATTGCCTTGGTTCTTGTTGACCAGCCAGTGCACATGCTGCTGAGTAAGTGAGATTCATCCTCTAAGGATTCATAGCGAATCTTCAACCCTGCCCTTGAGAAAGTATGAAAGAAGACCCAGAGAATGGAGCAAAACAAAATACACAACCAAAGACACTGTGTGCTGTCAGCAGCAGGCATGTACTGGTCAAGGAATTAGATGACTCAAGGTGGTGACTCATTCAGCAACTATGTAGTGTTTGCGGTTGAAGAGAAACCTTGGCCAGGGAATGACTAAAATCTATTGGCAGCATCTTTAAAAGAATCATGACTGGGCCTACACCAGCGAATACGCAAGTGTGCTTTTTTTTTCTTCGTCTTTTACTAATTCAAGACTGAGAGTAAGAAAACACCATCCCTGTTGACGCCCACTATTGCAGCATGCTCTCCAGGGCATTCCCAGCAACCACGCTCAATGAGGCTGAGTCCAGATACTTATCTCTGTGTTTGGACGTGGTCATGTGTGTGCGTGTTTGTAGTTGGTAGGATGAACAAATCAGACTTATACAAATTGTTAGAGGCACTTGTTCTTGATAATAATAATTAAAAAAATAGCTTAGAACAGGAAGTTTCCAAATTCAGTTATTGTATTAGTTTCATGGGGGCTGCTGTAACAAAGTACCACAAACTGAATGGCTTACACAACAGAAATGTATTCCCTGGCAGTTCTGGAGGCTGGAAATCTGAGATCCAGGCATCAGCAACACTGGTTCCTTCTGAGGTCTGTGAGAAAGTATTCATTCTGTGCCTCTCCCCGAGCTTCTTGGTGGTTTGCTGGTGGTCTTTGGCATTCCTTGGCTTGTAGAAGCACCGCTGTGTTCTTTATCTTCACCTCCACATGGCGTTCTCCCTATGTGTCTCTGTCTCCAAATTTCCTCTTTTTACAAGAACACCAGTCACACTGGATGAGGGGCCCACCCTGCTCCAGTATGGCCTCATCTTAAGTAATTACACCTGCAATGCTCCTATTTCCAAATAAGGTCACATTTCTGAGGTCCTGGCAGTTAGGACTCCAACATTTGAATGGAGGGGAGGGGGACAGAATTCAACTCATCACCTTCTCCATATCAGCCAGAGCTAATTTATTACAAAACTAGTAGATCCATTTGAAATTTTGTGCTAGTCAATGTTAGTCTCTTTATTAAGTCCAGAAGAAAATTTCAGTTTTAAAAAAGTTTGAATATATTTCACATTAGAAGGAGTAGTTATTTAAAAATAAGAGAGACTCACTAGCCTAAAACAAAGTGGTTAACCAAACAATTTTTTTTTTTTTTTTGAGACGGAGTCTCGCTCTGTCACCCAGGCTGGAGTGCAGTGGCCGGATCTCAGCTCACTGCAAGCTCCGCCTCCCGGGTTTACGCCATTCTCCTGCCTCAGCCTCCCGAGTAGCTGGGACTACAGGCGCCAGCCACCTCGCCCGGCTAGTTTTTTTGTATTTTTTTTTTTTAGTAGAGACGGGGTTTCACCGTGTTAGCCAGGATGGTCTCGATCTCCTGACCTCGTGATCCACCCGTCTCGGCCTCCCAAAGTGCTGGGATTACAGGCTTGAGCCATCGTGCCCGGCCTAACCAAACAATTTTTTAATCATCCGGATATAATGCCATGTAAACACATTTGCATTTATGAATGCAAATGCCACACAAGCATGCAATGATTAACAGTGCAAAACATGAGAGTTTAACAAAATTGTGGGACTAGAAGGTAAATTTGGTATCTAAAATTTTAAGACTCAGTTTAGCTTTTGAGGTTGCTCAAAGAGCTTGTTTTTCTTTTTGACATCAGTCCTTGTAAAGGGAGCATGCACGTGTTTGAGCACAGCTATGTACACCCACACCCCTGTGAGTGCAGTGTACATATCTATATCTGTGCTGTTTACAACATTTAGAAGTTCCTCGTGTGAATCAGAATGAACGTAGGCAATAAAGGTTCACTTGAGTCACTATAGTCAAAGAATAAGATGAGCAGAAAGGATGGCTCAACAGGAAATGGAGTTCTGGGTTAGTTCTGGGTACTGGGGAGGTATCAGGTTTGTGGACTGAAGCTCTTTATCTCTGACTCCAGCTACAAAAGAAGAGCATCTTGGCCTTGAAGGTATAATTGACCAGCCGACGTAAGAACTCATTCCTTTAATAGGGACTCATTTGTATCCATCCATGAGCTTTGCACATCTGTATGTGAAGTTATTGCTTCTCCTGGTTGGATTAGAGGCTTAGTAAGGGAGAGTCGGCATTCTTGGGACATTCACTGTGTGAAATCACTAGAGGAAGTGAGTTTAAGAACTAAAGGTAAGGTTCTGATCTTTCTTTGTGGGGACTTCTTTTGCTAGGGCCTGAGTTCTAAAGTTTACTATAGCTATAAACCAATATTGTACTAATGTTTCTTACATGGAGATGAATTTTGAGCAAATTCATTCATGAGCATCATGGTTATCCTTTTATTGTTAGTTATAATCCTTTGTTACTTTAAAGTCTTTTTAGCTCATTAGAGTGTGAAGTATACTAAATTCATATAAGCACAGCCCATATATGCTTTTTCCAAGAGGGCCAGAGACTTAGAGTCATAACATTTTATAGCAGAAAATGACCTTGGAAATCATCTAGTTCAATCCCTCATTTTACAGATAGGGAAATTAAGTTCTATAGAGGTTAAGTGACTTGTCAAAGGTGAGCGACCAATAAGTCGCAGAACCAGGGCTTAAACCCATTTCCTGATCCTTTTTCTCGGCTGAAATCACCATTAATGATAGTCCCAGAGCAGGGCTGCAGATGAACAAAGGACTGTCCTACAACAGGCACTTCAAATAGAATCCTGTCCAATGAATTGGCTATCCCTTATATTTTCTCTGTGGGCATTAATCTCTGATATATATAGTCAAAGCAGATGCTAATGACCTCTTTTTTAATCCTTGGACCATTCTAAATTTTCAAAGAACTAAAAGGGCTGCTTAAAGAACATAAAATAAGCAAATGCGGGTTATTTATAAAAAGGGAAAAAAGTATATCTTCAGATCCACTTCACTTTCCCTTTTCTCCAAGCAGTAGTCACAAGGGACATTATCAGATATTAACATGATATAAACAGTTGCTAATATCGACAAGCCACATTATACCATACTCCATTAAGATTTAATTTACCAATAGAAGAAATATGGAACTAATTTTAGATTTCTGTCACCCACCCAAATATAATTTTATGTTCTCTTTAATTCTGAGATCCCTAAAGCTTATGTCCCAAACATTTTGTGTCATCTAAGAAGAAACTGTATTTCCAACTGCAGAGATTTACTGCTGCTTCTGCCAGAAGTCAGGGAAGTGTTCTCTTGTTGGCAAGCAATATAGGGCTGGGGTCTAAAAGAAATTAATTTGAGCATTTTGGTTGATTTTAACAGCTTGACCTCTGAGTGTGCAAGCAGCGAGGCCGGGGGGCAATGGCAGGCCATCCACGGAGCTGAATTAAAATGAAGCCCTGGCCTTGCTCAGGGAAACCTTCTTTCACCTGCTTTTCATTTCCTCTAGTTATTTCTGGTAATGAAAACTGGAACCAAGGCTATATATTTTGGGGTCTAGAAGTTCTATACACTTTTATTTCATACAATATACCTATAATTAAATGTAGGTCTTTGTCTATAAAAGGACAAGACCTAAGAGTTCCTGGAAGAATATGGAAAAAATCTTAAAAGGTATTCCTTTAAAAGTAGTTTTTTTTTCATCCACAGTTCCAGATGGAAGACTCCCATGCTACAACCTTCCTACCTGCCCACTGACGTTTTCATTTGCTATTCTCTATCTTTCTGCACGCTGGCTCTGCCCTTCAGTAAGAACCAGAATGGTAAAGTGGAATAATAATATCGGCCTGTTTTAAAGAAGCTGAGAGAATTCTCAGGAAAGTTGAAAGCATTTGGATGGGAAACAGCCCTTCCCGAATTCGTTTCTTGTTTGGGCTTTTTATTCTCCAATCATCTTCCAGACAGTCCTGATGTCTGCATCAAAAGAATGGGACGTGTGGCTCAAAAATGCCAATTGGAACCTTCCCCCATGAGCTCGTAGCATAATTTGTGGTGAGTTCAGGCCTGGAATTTGGCCCAGCCCCTAATCAATCCTTAGGTGTTCCTGTCGTTTCTGTATTGCTGGACGCAGCCTCCCTATCTTCTTATCACTGTCTTTAATTGACATTCTGAAGTACAGCTATATTGATTGTGACTTTTCTCTCCCCTCTGGTAGCTACTTGGAATCTCATTGATGAGTAGTAATAGCATGATATATATTCATGTGCACATATGCATGAACTACTATGTTCGGTATTTGCATTTGCCTACACGTCTGCTGTGCAAGGGTATGCCATGAGAGAATCAGCTTCTTCCCCCCTCCCTGCCATATGATGTCTATATATTTATGAGTAGGAGAGAGAGGAGCACTTGGATATATGAATCTGCTTGCAATTTCCTAATGGAATCTGGCAGAAGAGCTTTGCAATAGGACAAGTTCCAGTAAAAAATGTGTTCAGGGAAGCACTTTCCCCTTGTGCCTGTCACCTATTTGCCTTTCCAGAGCATTGAAAAGATTAATCATGGGATGATCTGGATTCTCCTTTTGGTCAGTACAGCATAATACTCTCTTAAAGAAGTAGAGAATATTAGAATTGTATATTTTTAACAGGGCATATCCATGGAGGAACAGTCTAGGTGAACAAGTTCTTGAAGGGGAAATATATCTTCTTATCAATGGCCAAGTCTTCCGTAGCTGACTAGGTTTTGGTACTGCCATTTGGGAGGTGTGTACTCACAATGCTCTTGAAGGAAAAAACATGAAAATTACTGAGGAGATGAAAGTTGCAGGGTTTGAAAAGTAGTAGGCACTTCTTTCTTAGGAGTGCTGCTGTGTTAGGAGGCCATCCTGAGACTAGAGCCCTCGCAATTCAGAAATGGCTTTTCTACCTTATTAATGTCATGATCTTTTGTTATCCCTGTCTGTGCCTGAATGGACAAAAGTTATCCATTTAAATTATGGATCTTAAAGAGAACCTTTGCAAAGGCCCCCTCATTGCCCACATTCGTACTCCCTAGCTTTTTCCCTCCCTTGTGGCCTCACTCAGCCTGTTAAGTTTGCTGGGATGAGTGGAATTTCTGGAAAGGGGATTGATGGTGGTTAGAGATGCCAACATACAGAAGCCACAAAACTTGGAAATGTCAAATTCTCTGTGTGCATATCCTTTAACTGAAACTTTATGTGTTTCGAGTGAATGAAAAATAAGTTATTTGGGGAAGCCTTTGCCCAATTCACCTGGGATAAGAAGGCCATTGTATCACACATATAATTCCCCAGAGGCTCTATGGAATGGAATACTGCAATGTAGCTACACAGCCCTGGGCAGAAAAGATTTCTAAAGAGAAACCTCATCTTTCACACTCTTCAAAAAGACAAACATTTTGTCAATTATTTTTTTCCTTCAAACGCAAACTTCAATTAGATCAGAGCAGTTGCTAATGGATATAGCGATAAATGAGGACTATATTTGTTTAGAATTCACCTAAAAGACAGAGCCAAAATATAATAACTTCTTTTACTGTGGACACTTCCAAAGATTCTTATATCCCACATGACCTCCAGCATTGTCCTCATATGGAAGACTTGCCTCAGGCAACATGTGTGGAATCCGATGGTTAAACATTCTAGACCTCTTAGGGAAGGGTTCTAAGTGTTCCGGCAATGGCTACTAAGCCTAGCAGATGGCAGGATGACTGTGGGGACAGACTGGTGATCCTAGAATTGATTCATATGAAACAGGTTCAGGAGGAAAAAAGATGTAGCCTTGCAACATTCAGCATTTTCTCCATAGACTAAGCTCTGAAAGTCTCCTGCAGCATGATGCCGTCCACTTCTCTGTGTCTCCTGAAGGGACAGTGGCCTTAAGTGGCTTCCTCATTGGGTCTAGAGGGCCAGAACTGGCAGCTTTGCAGATGTCTGGAGATGTGAATCAAATGGAAGAGAAAATTATAGCAGCTGATATTTATTAGTAGTGTTATTCAGATCCTCTACATCTTTACAGATATTTTTGTCTAGTTTTTCTATCAATTACTATGGGAGGGGAGTAAAATCTTTAACTGTGATTGTAAATTGTCTAGATTGTCAATTTTTACTTGGTGTATTTTGAAGCTGTTATTAGGTACATATACATTTGTAATTGTTATGTTTTTTGTGATTATGAGAAGCCCCTCTTTTCCTCTGGCAAAACTCTGTAATGAAGTCTGCTTTATCTGATATTATGATAGCCACTCCAGCCTTCCTGTTTTTTTTTTTTTTTTTTTTTTGAGACGGAGTCTCGCTCTGCCACCCAGACTGGAGTGCAGTGGCCGGATCTCAGCTCACTGCAAGCTCCGCCTCCTGGGTTTAGGCCATTCTCCTGCCTCAGCCTCCCGAGTAGCCGGGACTACAGGCGCCTGCCACGTCGCCCAGCTAGTTTTTTGTATTTTTTAGTAGAGACGGGGTTTCACCGTGTTAGCCAGGATGGTCTCGATCTCCTGACCTCGTGATCCGCCCGTCTCGGCCTCCCAAAGTGCTGGGATTACAGGCTTGAGCCACCGCGCCTGGCCCCAGCCTTCCTATATATGCTGTTTGCATAACATATCTTTTTTCCATTCAATTGATTTCAACTGATTGGAATCTTTATATTTAAATCGTATCTTTTATAGGAAATATATTCATTTTGAATTTTGCTCTGTATCCACTCTGACAATTTCTTCCTTTTTGTTAAAAGCATTTAGTCCACTTATATTTAATGTAATTGTTGATATGATTGAATTCAGGCCTACCACTTTCTTGTTCACTTTCTATTTGTCCCAAGAGACATTTATTATGTGCTATTAGGAAAAGTTATCTAAACTCGGAAATAAAGGAAGATGATTGTGTACCTCTGAAAGCCTAGAGCATTGTCTAACAAGCCCATCTAAGACTCAGCTGAAGGCCAGAGGAAGATAATTTTGACTTACTATTTAACCATTAAGGAAACTAATGCACAGAGGGGCTAGTTAACATGCTCAAGGTCACCCAGTAGTAAGCATTAGAGTTTGATTTCAGAGGCCAAAGCCAATATATTTGATCACTTTACCTTACTGCCTCCCACTGGTAATTGTCTTATCATTGAGCTTATTATGGATTACTATGAGAGGAAGTCGGGAGAGCTATTGCTCCTGTTGCTAGCTCTGGTCCTGCAGATGGCATTTTCCGTTAAAGGGAAAGGCAGCTGTGCAGAACCTCAAGGTGCACGTGAACTAAGCCCAGGGGTCCCAGGTCAGTGAGGCTCAGCCCAAATGCATTGGGAACCAAATTCAGACCCGGGTGTTTGTTCACTCTGTTGATCAGGAACCCCTCGTGTGTGCCGCTGCTTAACACATGATTAAGCGCATGTAAAAGAAATGCTGTTTTCAGGAAATAATTGCTGAGCATTCTGGTGACGTATATTTATTCTTCTATTTCGATAGGAGAGTGGGACCGAGGTCGGGGGAAGGAGAAGTGTGACCAACCAGGGAAACACACTGATGTAGCAAATGTTAGTGATGTTTTAGTACTTCCTCATGAAGCAGTGTGACCTTCTGCCACCCAGACAGGCTCACTCTTCAGATTTTCCTTGCTCACTAGCCACAGCTGTTTGTTGTTTTCTTAAATGTTAAGCTTTTTATAGCTCTTCAGTTGCTTATAAAAAGTACCAGTTATTCAGGCCATACAAGAACTGGCTCCGTGCTGGTCTAATGAGCAGTGAGAACACTGGAGGCATATTTTTGTTGCTTCTATTTTCTCACTTCTGCCCCTCCCCCCAATCTCACAAATTTCCCCTTTGGACTCAAATGACTCCAGAATTTTGGAATTTACTAAAAAGGCGAACCACCAATTGGTCTTTGCTGTTCAAGAAAAATTCATCGCTGACTCACCTCCCTCCAGTTCTTGGCTCTCCACGGCTGTGTGAGGAGTAGATCAACGGATGGGGCCTTGTGCCACAAGTCACGACTGATCCTAGGGGTCCACGGTTGGGGGAACACTCCAACCTGTACAGATGCACCTGTGATCTCTACAGAAGAGAAGTCTCATCTTTGCCCCTGAGGAGAAAAGAGCCCAGGACTTGGAGTGCCTTTGCTGAATAGGTAGGAACTTTCCAGTCTGCATCCTCTGTGAAAAGCAGTTAGGACCAGCTCCAGAAGGGATCTGATAGAATTAGAAGGAAGATGTCAGAAGCCACAGTCAAGAAAGCAAACAAATTGATATATTCAAAGGAATCAAACAGTCTCCCTTGTGCTGGGAGGCCTTCACAATGTCATCTGTGGGTTATACACACATTCTACAATGACTTCTCATGATAAAACATAAAACTCTCAGGGAAAATGTTATGATCTTAGTGCAAGAGGATATCATTAAACACAACATGGAAAAAATCCTGTTAGGAGAGCCATGGCTGAGTGTTCTAGCATGGAGTTTCACCATGTATGAGCTCCGGACCTTGGGGGCACTTGGACTGGTTGAGAGGGTCCTAGCATTTGGAATTGATTTAATGAATAACCATCTGACACATATGTGTTCTATTTTCCACAAAGAATGTAGATACTGAAATGATTATTAAAATATTAATTTAAATGCAATATTGAATTATTAGTGTTTTTTTAAAGTTTTTGATTTTTAAAATTTTTATTTTTTTAACCTTACTGTATGGCTGTAGCATAAGAGCTACTGCTTCGAAAGCCATTGGTCTCATGTCCAGGATGTCATAAAGAAACTCCTTAGGAGCCACTGGTCAACTATTTGGGTTGAAGAGGGTCAAATTATGGGGTTTGTTTTCAGGAAACCTTATCCTCAGTCTTGTTTTCTTGGTGCTTGCTCTTGTTAGAAAGGAGGACAATTTACCTAGCATATTACATGGGATGATTTTGTAGAACGAGTCCTCGTTAAACCTGTTTTGAAGTGGAAAATAGACATTTTCCAAGTGTCAGGCTTGTAAAAGGCCTATTTATCAGAGTGAATTGTGCATGTTTTCAGCTCAGAGGCTTTGATATGTACCTATTGCAATTCTGTGCTTTTAAGTGTCTATATAATAATAACAACGACTAATGTGTATTGAGCATTTATTACATGCCAGACACCATTCTAAACACTTAACATATGTTATCTCAACAAATTTTCAAGTTTTCATGGTAGCTATTATTTTCTTTCTTTTCTTTTTTCTCCTTCTTGCCTTCCTTCCTTCCTTCCTTCCTTTCTTCCTTCCTTCCTTCCTTCCTTCCTTCCTTCCTTCCTTCCTTCCTTCCTTCCTTCCTTCCTCCCTCCCTCCCTCCCTCAGCTGCTGCTGCTGCTTCTTCTCCTTCTCCTCCTCCTCCTTCTTTTATTTTCTTTTCCTTTCCTTTCTTTTCTTTTCTTTTCTTCTTTCTTTCTTTCTTTCTTTCTCACTTAATGTGTTATCTCAACAAGTTTTCGTGGTAGCTATTTTTATTTTCTCTTTCTTTCTTGTTTGCTTGCTTTCTTCTTTCTTCTTATTATTTTTTTCCAGACTCCCCCTCTGTCTCCCAGGCTGGAGTGCAGTGGTGTGATCTCAGGTCACTGCAACCTCTGCCTCCTAAGTTTATAGAAATAAAATTTCTCTAAACTCAGGTCAGGTATACCAAAATCCAGGGATGCTCAAGTGCATTATATAAAGTGGCATCGTATTTGCATACAACCCATGCACATTCTTCCATAGACTTTAAATAATCTCTAGATTACTTATAATACCTAATACAATATAAATTCTATATAAATAGTTACATAGAATACATGCAATACATTATTATATATACAATATTATAATACCTAATACAATATAAGTTCCATATAAATAGTTATATAGTTTTTCTTTGTATTATTTTGTCATATTATATTGTTTTAAAAAACATTTTTGATACACAGTTGGTTGAAACCATGGGTGTGAAACCTGTGGCTACAGAGAGCTGTACATAAATTAGCTTTGGCTATGTCAGGTGTAGGACTCCAAAGACATCTTCTGAAGTCAGAATATTTAAAAGTGACTGTGGGATGCTAGAAAGGGCATGACCCTTAAGATAGGACTCCCACCAACACTTCCTTCATACCTGAAATGGCACCCCTGGAGGAATATTGTGTTAAGCTGTCTCCTTTCCTGCCAGCTCTTAGTCAAAGGCAAGTAACCCTGGAGAGAGTGACATATTAAATTACAAATTCCTCAATATTTTTTAGGACTTTCAGATTCTATGTTTGGTGATAGAGGTAATATTTGTTACTTCTCTACTGAGGGGCAATCTTTATCAACTTATAGTTTTGCTTAATGCCAGCCCCAGAAAGGCTTGCAGACTCTCCAGTGATACCAAGAATGGATATATACAGAATGAAGTTGCTACTCAAAGTGGTGTTGCTAACCCAGTATCAGATCATCTGGGAGCTTGTGAGAAATGCCAGGTTTCAATACCTACCCCCAGATCAATGGAATCTGCATTTGAACAAGAGTCCCAAGCATCTAGTCCAACATCAGAATGTTTCTTCCAGTCAGTCCTGAGACTTTTCTGCTTCTCCTTGCCTACTAGTAGTATGAACATTTGAAGGTTCAATTCCTTCTGCTGGAGTCTTTTGTGATATATTGAAGGTCAGGTGTCTGATTCCTTCTGCCAGGAAGAGCCCTTGAACTATTTAATAGATTTCTTCCAAGATCTCTTCTAATGTTTACTTACCTCTTGCAGTTCAATAAGCATCTTTGTAAGTAAGAGGAAGAAATTGCAGGTATCTGAAAAGCTTATGCACACAATCAAAAGGGGCTCAGATTATAAGAGCCTGATCCGCAACACACTTTATTTAATAAATGTTAAATGAAAATAATGAATGCCCTTCCTCTTGGCGTGGAAATGGCTTTTACATGGCCCTGGTACAAATATGTGTTGTAAGTCTTTCAAAGTACCTGTTGTTTCCTTCCTACCCAGCTCCTATATGGATGCCTGTATTAACTTACTGAGGTGTGCATGGATTACTTTAATGATTGAGTCTATTTCTTCCAAGCTCTGGCTGATGTCTAAGAATAGACCTTTCTCCTTTGCACAGAGAAAACAATTGAGGTGCCAACTGACTAGCGTCCTAAAATAGTACCCACTCCCCCTCCATTCTTTCAGGAGCTCCTTGTCCACAGAAACCTGTGCCCCCTGCTGTAAGAAACCACTCAGAAGTTGGAGAAAATAGAGAAGGTGTGAGGAGTCAGCCCTGGAGAAGTCAGCTGACCTCTCTGAGCCTTAGTTTTTTGACCTTTAAAAGGAAAGAATCAGACCAGAAGATGTTTGAGCTCTCTTCGAATAATATGAACATTTTGAAACCAGGGAAAAGGAGACTGGGAGTTAGCCTGTGGAACCATGGCATTTTAGAAATGTCAGATTTCAATACCTACCCTCAGATCAATGGAATCTACATTTGAACAAGAGCCCCAAGCATCTATGCCAACATCAAAATGCTTCTTCCAGTCCTGAGGCTTTTCTGCTTCTCCTTGCCTACTAGTAGTATGAACATTTGAAGGTTTATGACATTTGATAAAGTCATTTCATATTCATTCCCCTGTGCAATCATCAGAACTCCAAACTAGTGCTCCTATTTTACAGATGAAGAAACTGAGACCCAGGGAGGATAAGTGGCTTCCTCAGTGGCATCCAACTTAGATGCTAGAACCTGGACTCAGGACTTGAACCCAGACACCCTGACTTCACCTGGGTGTCCTCCCACTACACCTCAGCTGTCACTGAGAGGCCATTTACTTTGTTTAATAATGTTCTTTAAGGCTGTGCAAAGGTCAATATTCAAAATATATCTGTTGCTATAAGTAGGCTAAAAGAAACGAGCTTAAAAATAGTCTCATGTTGGGGGGGTGCCCAAGATGACAGAATAGGAACAGCTCCAGCCTCCAGCATGAGCGACACAGAAGACGGGTGATTTTTGCATTTTCAACTGAGGTACCAGGTTCATCTCACTGGGGCGTGTCGGACAGTCAGTACTGGTCAGTGGATGCAGCCCAACCAGCAAGAGCTGAAGCAGGGCGAGGCATCGCCTCACCTGGGAAGTACAAGCGGGAAGGGAATTCCTTTTCCTAGCCAAGGGAAACTGAGACACAAAACACCTGGAAAATCGGGTAACTCCCACGTTAATACTGCGCTTTACCAAGGGTCTTAGCAAACATCACCCCAGGAGATTATATCCCATGCCTGGCCTGAAGGGTCCCACGCCCACGGAGCCTCCCTCATTGCTAGTACAGCAGTCTGAGATCTAACTGCAAGGTGGCAGCGAGGATGGGGGAGGAACACCCGCCATTGCTAAGGCTTAAGTAAGTAAACAAAGCTGCCTGGAAGCTCAAACTGGGTGGAGCCCACCACAGCTCAAGAAGGCCTGCCGGCCTCTGTAGACTCCACCTCTGTGGACAGGGCATAGGTAAACAAAAAGCAGCAGAAACCTCTGCAGATGTAAATGTCCCTGTCTGACAGCTTTGAAGAGAGCAATGGTTCTCCCAGCACGGAGGTTGAGATCTGAGAACGGACAGACTGCCTGCTCAAGTGGGTCCCTGTCCCTTGAGTAGCCTAACTGGGAGACATCCCC